>NW_006263303.1:23194781-23558755 GCF_000493195.1 Citrus x clementina | reverse complement strand
CCACCTTGAGTTAAATGAGAGAATGTTTTAGGGCCATGTGTCATACTTAGGGAAAAAGGAAAAGAATATTCCTTTTGTACTAGGTATATTTTTTCCCATAAATAAATTGAAGTGTCTAACCTTGACTATTGATTTCCAAGCCCACCCAATATAGCAAATTCATCAAAATGGTATTTTATATTTCTCCGGTATTTTGCCCTTAATAATTGTTCATGTATCATTCATTAATTAATCTAAAAATATCATTCCAAATTTACCCCTATACATCCCTCATTTCAATCAAATATATGAGACAAATGTGGAAACCCGTATATGGAGTATAGTTTCCTTTGTCTGTGGGAGGGTTTGGCTTGTCTAAGTTTGCTTCGCTCAAGTTACCTTTTCCAATGTAGAAGAAATTAGATAAGTTGCTTCAAATTATGTGACACCTTATGTTTTGATTTTCAGCAATGCAATTGCGAAAGATAAGCTGTGAGTTCTGAATTGATAGGGACAGTTATTCCTGATGAGGAAGTCTGTGTACTAATTCAGCAGTTGCCTGATATATGTAGCTACAAAATGTAGTGATTAATTCTGATTCTCTTAGAAAGTTCATAAAGTAAATTTTCCTGACCGAATCTTAACATTTTTGTGTCTTCGATAGTATGTTAAGCTTGTTATTATCTATTTATTTCTATTTTTTGAGTTTCCTGTGAAAGATAGCACTGATCATGGAATGTTGTTAAACTCTGCAGGTGAAGGGACCTGCTAGTGATCAGATTCATGATTTTCGTGATAAGATCAGTGAGAAATTTGAGTTTGTGGCCCATCATAAAGGAGTCCACCGCTTCTGCTTCACAAACAAGTCTCCGTATCATGAAACCATAGACTTTGATGTACATGTTGGCCACTTTTCATACTATGATGAGCATGCCAAAGATGGTAAGTGGGTGCACCTTGTTCTTTCCTGTTTTTATCTTCTTCAAAGAGGTGTTCTTACTATTACTCTCTCACATATGTGCAGAGCATTTTAATCCTTTGCTAGAACAGATATCCAAATTGGAGGAAGCCCTTTACAACATTCAGTTCGAACAGCATTGGCTTGAGGCGCAGACCGAACGCCAGGCAATAGGTATGTATTGAGCTGCACATATCTTAATTTTAAGTTAGATGGAAGCTTGTCCAGTTTGATGTTTTTCCTTCAATCTCATGTTTGTCATCCTCAAGAGTCTCAAGCCAAACAAATGATTTTAATGGTGAATTTGTTTCACTAGCCAATTGGATCTGAGGTTTGTGGAAATGAACTTGTCCATTAGATGATCAAAGCTTCTTAACCAAGTGACACCCCTACATATAAAGATTATATCATTCTTTTATTCTTACGCCACTAATGTGATTGGCACGTTAATGATTTTAGTTGTGACCATCACAGAAATGTTCTCCCCACAATCCTCAGACAAAATGATTTTAATTGATATCAATAATCTGTTTCCTTACAATTTTCATTCAATTGGAAATGCAGTAAATGAAGCAATGAGTCGGAGGGCAGTTTACAAAGCATTCTGGGAATCCACTGCACTTGTCGGTGCAAGTGTTCTTCAAGTCTACCTCCTCCGCCGCCTGTTCGAAAGGAAGCTTGGGATGTCCAGAGTTTAGCTCTGGTCCTCAAGCGATGAGTTGTAGGATTATACAGCCTAGTGCTGTTTCGTGTTTTTTGTTTCTTTTGTGATCTGCCGGCCAGAGAAGAACACTTACAGAAACTAAATTATACATTTGAATAGTTATCTCAATGATAATAGATCCAAGGACTTTACATTGGTCTTTTTAGTTACTTGAATCACATCTGTAAGCCACTAAACTTCATCTGCTTCTTGAAATCATGCCCGCCCCGGAATTATTATTATTATTTTTTGTTTGGAGAAGAAGCATGCCTTGGGAAAGTCGCGAAGCCGCATGAAAGTCATAAACGGCAATAGTTGTATAAATGCTATAGTCATAGTCATTTCGAAACCAGATTATTACCAACTTCCATAGCAAGTCGCGAATGTTGCATCACCGATTAATCCAAAGAAGCATTTTCCTTCGAATAGGCTTACGTATAACCCCTTTCAAAATCTAATCACAATACAACAGAAATCATCTTTGTTTCTCTCATGTTCATTATCTTCATATCAACTTTTGCGCTAAATTCTTTGTCACTAAAATCAAGATTCTGCTGTTCAATGCTTTTCATAAAGGCTTTTTTCATAAAAGTTGTTTCACAGACAATTTCAATTCACCAATACAACAAGCAGAAAGAATATATGTCACAAAACAAAAGATCTACAGCCCATAGAACAGAGAAAGGAAATACAATAAATAGCTTGGCTTTGTAATAATAATAACCCACAAAATCAGTACATATAGATACAGTAAGTATTTTTCTGCTTTCCCCCACCATGACTCAAATTTTTACAGCACAAAAACAAATTCCACCACAACTCATCACAGCTCTACAGCTTCTATATTCTTTTAATGTGGGGCACCAGTTACAGATGAAGATACTCTTACATCGAAGCTCTTAAGTGGGCAGGACCTCATCAAGATTGAGCAGAAGGGCTTTGGATGCAGCAAAACCACTTTCGCTGTAAACAGTGCATTCCCACAAACACAAACCATTAATATGCGAAAAAACTTACATGTCCTTTTACAGCCATTAATTTCAAAGAAAAAAGGCTAGTGCAGTGATAAAAACGGAAGACTTACAGGCTGAGGTTTTGCAGGATCCACCCCATGCCTAATAGGAGGATCAACCTTTCCAGGCGAGTCTGGTTTGCCACCTGTCTTTTTCTCATCCCTGGCCTTGTTAAAGATCACAGTAAATCCTTCAGCTGAAGCTGGATCATTGACGTCCCATTCACCAAATTTAGGCAATGGGCGACCCTTGTCCTGTTTGGTGAGAACTCATAGTTGTTAGCCATGGGTAACCATCTTAGGCAACCGTATATTGCAACAGTTCTATTGTTTGCCAAAATTATACGGACTCCAGGAATTCAAATTTAACAAAACTAAGACCTTGCAAGAAATGTTGTCTAGATCAATCAAAGTGCTCTTCCAGGTCTTACATGATTTGATAAAACTCTTCTACAGAATTCCTAATCCAACTTAAAGTACTTAACCACAAAAGATGTCAAAAATGGGCACCATCATCAAACAAGACAATGATAAACAACGATAGCCTAATGAAACAGTTTCCAAGAATTGCAATCCTTACACGCTTAGCCTGATAGGGTCCATGAAGTTGTTGATTGCCAGGATCAATGTACCTCCATACTAAATGAAATTTTTACTATAGTAAACCTGGGTTGAATGACACTAATATCTTCTCTATTGATTAGATATCCAAATGCCAGTATCAATTTGTCAAGCCATTGACAATCCAATCTTGTCACGACACAAACTCAAAAATATAGACAATTGAAGCTGATCATTTTCAGAAAGCCCTGATCACACAAGTACAAAGCCAATGTTCCTAACAGACTGATGGCCTAAGATACATTAAACTGCAAGAAAAATAAAATCTTTTTTTTTTTTTTTGGTACCTGATGTCAACAAAAATGTAGAAAGATGTTGTGAAAAACAGACTAATAGTTGATTTGGAATTCTTTTTAAATTATCTACATCTAAAACCCAAGTTCTAAACTATGAGAACTCACAGTAACCATTATTGTATTTGATAAAAGTGCACGAAGTTAGTACCATACAGCTACAGCAATTAAATAAAAGATACTTTCAGTAGATTGAAAAAATGTCATGTCAAAACATGGATTTTTTTATAACTATAAAACATCTTTACAATCAACTTCGAAGTCCAAGCAGATCTCACAAATAAGCATTCAGAAATATCACTGACCAACCAAGAAAGTGGCATGCACACAGAAGGCCAACAATTTCTGAAAAAAAAAAACTCTACTCTGCCTAACACTTATTTTGCATAACAGAAATGAACAACCAAGAATTTCAAATAATTCAGCAAACCATCATAAGAGAACTAATGTAATTCCACTATAAAGCCATACATGACTCCTCTAATAAAGAGGTCATTCCCATTCTGCAGAATATCTAGCACACAAATCCGTCATCTTGAATGAAGTCACCAAAAGAAAGAAGGAACCAACATCATAAAAAATGGGATTGAATTGCTTCTTGGAATTAGTTAAATGCCCCGTGATAAAACAAATCCAAATTTACAATATTAATATACACTCTGTAACATCTCCATCCACGGCATTCAACTTTGGCACTTCAAAACCACACAAGTCAACAGTTTGCAAGTAAAATTCCATCGACCAACCAAGCTTGCCCTATATACTTTATAGATTCTTAAATGATGCTAACCCATTTAATTCATAACTTCAATCTTCTAATTATATCTGAAAAGACCAAACCAGCTTCTACCATACCACCCACCAAATAATTGTTCCACAACATTTTTGACATCTATACATTAATGAGTAATCTACCAGCTCAAATTACCATAAAAATTTCTTGATTCTCATTCACAACAGGAATCTAGAAACATACAAGACATAACTTTTCAGTTTGAAGCAAACTTCTTCATGTTTCCTCGATCAGATTCCAGAAAACTTCTTAATCATGTACTATTTGATTAAAAACCAAAATTATCACAAGAAAAAGTAATCAATTACAAGTGTAGCAGAAACAAATGAAATAGTACGCAATTCATTAATCGCAATCAAAGATGAACACGAACCATAAAATAACAAGCAGAACTTAGAAATTGAACACAAAATTTAGCATCATTCAAGCTCATCAAAGTTACATCCAAATCAATCAAAGATCACATCAATGAACAATAAACCCATTTCAGTAAATCTCAAGTTGAGCCGAAAATCAACACAATCAACGCTCAAATCGGTCGAATTAAATCAAAAGCAACCCCACAAAAAAAGAGGAAATTACGAATATAGAAACTTAAAAAAAAAAATTAGAAACTTTACAATAAAAATGGAAACTTTAAGGAGAGAGAAAGTGATTACGTACCGACATGAATGAATTCTAGAGAGAGAAAGAGAGGGGGACTTCTTTTTGTTTTCTGGGAAATGAAAAGAAAGAGACAAATTTAGAGATAGAAAGAGAGAATTTAGAGAGAGATTTGTAAACAGTGGAATGGAGTTTTAAGGGCTTATATTTGACGGTGACGGCCTGATGACGGTAAGCTGAAAACGTCGTCGTTTGGGGAGCATAGCGAAAAGAGATAACGGAACGGGAGATGAGCTGGCGAACGGAGGAAATTGTTGGGTTGCGCGGAGGCAAATGAATGCAAGCTGAGTAGCTGGCTCTGTTTTTTAAACAAGTTGGGTTTCCCGAGATTTTGTATTTGTATTTGTATCTGTTTTTGTAATTCAATTAATTAATTGTGGTTTCTGTTTCTGTTTTCGTTTTCTGTTTTCTGTTTTCTGTTTTTGTGTTTTATTTTATTTATTTATTTTTATTTTTTTGAGAGATGTTCAATTAGAATAAAAATTTGATGAGAGCTATAATATCATCAACCAATTCAAATATTCAATGCAATTTCTCAATTGTTTTATTTTTAATTCATGGCATGCATTTCTATTATTCTCATATTTTTTGAGAAGGCAATTAGGAGCGGATACTTTGGAAAACATAGGGGTTTTAAGTTCTTTTTTTATATGGTGGGATTAGAAATGGCAAAACAACCCATAAGTATGGGTTTGTAAGGCCGCTATATTAGGGCTAAGTATAGAATTCAATTTTATTTTATTTTATAAAAAAGATCAAGGATTTATATCTGTTGATTAAGTATATGGGAGTAAAATACTAAAATAGTGTTTACTTTTCGGATTGGATTGGAAATCACGAGAAGTAAGAATCTTAAGATTGAGAGTGTGGAGTGAGAGTGTGAGTATATTGTTTACTTGTACAAAAATGAGAGAGTGGAATAGGAATTAGAATATCATTTATGTATTTATTTTGTCTTAAATTGGGAGTGAATTGTTTCAAATTATAATTTTACCTTTATTTAAAGAATTGTAGCTTTTAATTATAAAGTAAATAAAAAATATATGTGTAAAATAAACTATGTATTTTATTATCAATTTAAATTATATAAATTAATAATAATATTCTTAATTATGTAAATCATAATTTTTTTTTATTAATTTTGATTTTAGTTATGTAAATTAAAAATTATTAATAAGAGCAATACATGAAACATTATTATTAATAAATAATAATATAGTACAAAATTAATTTTTTTTAGAACAAACTATTTGTTATTATTAATTATTAACACTAAATAAATATAATCCTATTAAAATTAAATAATAGTAATATTTATTAATTCTCCATGAATATAATAATATTATTTTAAAATAATTTTTACATAGATTAAATAAATTATTATGTGTAACTAAATATACTAATATTATATTTAATAAAGCAAAGTGTAAAAAAGAAAGATGTGAGAGTGAATTCCCGCTCCCCCTTCCCTCATGGGAGTGGAAGTGGGAATTCTACTCCACGCTCAAAAAATATTTATGATTAACTTTTGTTTTCGATCCTAATATTTAATAGTATATTGATTAAAATTGAACTTAATAATCATCAAATTATGATTAACAGTTGCCTAAAATTGTAAAATTATCAGTTCAACCTGTACCAATTCAAGCACAGAATGGGTAAGAGTTGTTGACGAGGATGTCTTCTACCAAATAGGTATTGCCTATTGGCATCCTGCATAAAACTAGCCTGTTGCCATTATGGAAGTGGGACTGTGGGATGACTGCAAAAGAGTCTACCAGAGGATTCATTGGTCTCTTATGAAACCCTTATCTTTTCTCTATAACAAAATTTTCATTCCAAAAAAAAAAAAAAAGTCTATGCAATTTTATTGTTTTAAACAGTAAATTGTATTGTGTTTTATCTTTTTATTGATTGAAATTGAATGAATAAAATTGAAGAAATTAAAAAGTAATGGGAACTCGGTAGTTTCACTTTTCTTTTGTATATATGTGAATTTAATTAAATTTATTTTTCTGGTCTTAGGATAGCTCTTGACAACAACATCTATAGAATTTTTTTATCAAAAAATATATAAATCTTATGAACTTTCAATTCTTTATGGATTTAAATTCTTTTTTATTTTTGAAAATAATTTATTCATAAAAGCAAACTTATAAAGTACCACAATTAATTGTTGGAAAAATCCTACAATAAAACAGTAAAAGAAGGAGTCTTTAAAACTAATTTAGCTAACCTATATTTAATAAAGAGAACTTGAATTCTTAAAAAAGTTAGTTAAAATTAACATTTATTTACCATTCAAAATATAAATATAAATAGGAATTACGTTGATGAAAATTTTTATTAAATTTTTGTTTTCTTAATGATATATCGGGGCCGGTTAATATTTTTAATAGTTTGAGGTATAAATTGAAGCATATCAATTTATCTAAGGCAGACAAATCCTTAAAAAAAAAAAACCACGTGATATTCTTATAATAAATAATTGATTTATTTATCTTTTTTTAAGAAAAGTGAGAAATTATTGAAGACGATTGACGTTCGCACATCACTTTCATTGAAAGAACCACTAGTTAGGACGTGGGTATCAATTCTAAAGGATGGTGACGTCATAAAATGAAAAAGGAAAATATTTATATTACAATTAAGCAATAATTTAATTCAAGTTGAAGATAAAAAAAAAAAATATAATCGCTTTCTTGCTCTTTTGGGATGGAAAAGCTAAAACTAAAATAATTTGGCCACAAAGAAGCTGTGACGTCTATTTTGAGCTTTTTATTGAACACAAAAGCCGGCCGACCAAATTATATTTTATGGAACCGCACCTAGTTTTAGTTGTAGGAACTGTGTTGGCGAGCTGCATTTCTGGCACTTAAATTAAAAAATATTAAGAGCTTACAATTAATTTCCTTTTTTTTTTTTTGGGAAATATGTTTACAATTAATTAATTTGCTTTTTAATTGGTATGGATGTGAACACAAGATATGAAAGTTCCAACAATAATTAAAAGAGAGAATATTTTCATTGCTGTGGCAACAGAATTAAACTAAAGATAAAGAGATGCATTTAATACTAAAACATATAAAAATCTAAACCGATAACCCAATTAATTAAATGGATGGTACAATAAGATCAATTACATTTCTACTTTTGGGATCGCGATTTTCTCATAATCTGATAATGTTTTGAGTAAATAACTCAATTACTGATGAGTAGTTAATAAAAATAAAAAAATAAAAGAAGTTGAATTTTATCCATACACTACCACTAAAAGACACATGACATAAAATCTTAAAAAACTCAGAAGAAATTTGATCAAGAAAAGATCATTTTCCCTGCCTTTGATATGACACAATACAATCTGTTTAATCAACTCAAGGATGATCATTCAAACCATATTACCTTTTTTTTTCTATATATATTTTTTAAATTTTAACTGTTATAGTCTATATGTATACATGTTACAAGAGGTATATTAGGAAATGGGATACATACATTTATAATTTACCAAGTGATTTACCAAACATAGTCTCGCTATTAAATATTTAGTGGAGAAATCTGCCCCTATTTTATATTTTGTATGAAAAGAGAAGAGCTCCCACAGGCCACAGATGCTTGAACCGGTACTCTCAACAATCTATTTTCTGTAAGTTAAAGGAATGGAGCTGTAAGAAAATATAAAGCTATGAGCATATAGTTGAAAAAAAACAAACGATGAGGATGATTAAATATGATCAGAACCAATACTGTTATTCTATCCCCAAAAAAAAAAAAAGATTATAATTTTATTTCAAAAACAATTATAGTAGGCACATCAAGTTATCTTTGCTAGATTCTGTCTGCCACGCCGATGGCAACGTATCATATTTTGTAAGATTTGAAGACCTTATGCTTCCATTGTCAAGCTCAAATTCCACAGAGAGATTGAGACAGGTTATTTATTAGGTTCCCTTAACATTGAGTCGTTAACTCCATATCTGCTGCACTGCTAGCTAGAATGAGTGCTGGCTTTTCCTGAAATCATTCATACAAAAAGACATAGATCAGGGAAACAATGTAAAGGGTACGTTTTGTTGACGTACGGAGTTTTAGCACGAGTTTCGCTTACTGATTGAGTATAAAGACCCACATATCAATGATTCATGGCCCTCCAATGGCTGTTGAAAATATAGCAAATGCCAGATGTGGTTTGATCCATGAGACTCACATGCAGAAAGGACAAGGCTCTATATTATTATTTTCTTCCTAACACTGGCAATGAGGAACAAACTTGAAGACCTATTCCATTTAATCAGCAAAATCAAAGAAAAGGACAAAAAATAAGCTAGGTCCACAGATCAAAGATGATTTACATTGCTCCGTGTAGCATTCAGTATTTGGTAGAAAAGTCAACTCACTACATATTTGAATACTGCTTTAGGCAATTTAGGCAAGCGGTTCCATCTGCATTCAGGCTAATGAAATGCCCAGGATACCAGCAAGTCATTCCAAGTGTTGCCTCTATGCTGCATCTTGTGGCTGGCCGGAAATTAACCAATCAAAAGCAAGGTAGATCATTAGAAGCCAAGATCAAGATTTAGTGACAAACCAATTTTAGGTCAAAATGGTTACTTAACAATAGACCTCTGCTCAACTAATAACACATCAGATCAGTTCAACTTCAATAAAATTAGTTGCTGATTAAAGAATATCCTGCTAATCAAGTCAATAATTAATAATTGATATCCAGGAGTGGAAAAAAAAAAGAACTATTGAGGCCTTAACCCCCAAAACAAAGAAAGAACCATGCAAGCACATATGTATCAAACAAAGACATGAACATGCATATAGCAAGCAAAGGACTCCTTTAGCATATCAGAAATAGTAGAAAGTCTATATTTTGTTGTTTTACACACCTGCTTCGACATCAATGCATCAAAAACCCTTTCAATATCACAATTCTGAGATTCTCATGACATCCAGAAATGAAGCCAAAAGCTTTTCACCCAAAGAAAGCAAACCGATAATAGACTGTATAAGTAAACAAAAATACTTTTAGATGAAAAACTAACTGAATATAGAACAAACTAAATCATCATCATCGCAACTGATTAACACATGTACCATCTTAGCTTCATTTGAAATCGAGGTTTTTTTTTTTCAAAAACAAAAGCTGATTAGAGTGGAGTGGAGTCCAGATTGAACAGAGTACAATAATTCATTTATTGGCAATTAGCATAATGCAATCTCTATTCATCGTCCAAACCCAACCAACCACCTTATTTTTCTAAACAATGATTTGTTTGTAAATTTCGATGATTGATACAGATTTATATTTCTAAATAAAAAAATTTTGCAGGTATTCCAGAGCAAATTAACCGTAAAATAGAATATTGCTTTACCCGAGTTAATCGTGAAAGTTGGATCAAGGCTTTCAGTGCATTTGCATCAGAAGAGGCTCTACTTTAATTTCCTTCCTTTCAAGCTATCTGCAATAGCAGAAGCTGCTCTTCTACCTATTGTAACCCCAACACCCTTGTCCATCACTGTCTGCTCTTCTACCTTCTTCATTACTTCCTCCAAAGAGACTGCAGGTCCGATAATGACTCTTTGCTTGGACCCTTGATATATGAGCTTCAGCAAGTAATGAAGAAGGCAGCACGGACAAAACAGCTTCTGAAGAAGTCAAAAGTACCTGGAATAACACCAAAAGCAGAAAGGTTATTGCAGTTTGATTAGTAACTTAAAGAAAAATTTAAAAAATGGCACCTCTTCACATAAATCAGCAGGAAAAGTTGCAATAACTGAAGCATTATCCATGTCAACTGGCTGTCCTTCTCCGTGATGAGCCAACCCCTGTGCTATCTGTTGGGCCAAAACTATGCTCGGATATCAGGAGGAAGAGCAGCTGAAAACTGAGGATCGATATCATCAGCAGAAGGTGGTGCGTAAGTTAGGTTGAACAGATGAAGCTTGCTGGGAAGCTAGCACTTCTGCCAGCAAGTCCTCAGGTAATGCCTCCATGAAAGTAGGATCAACTGATCAATGGCACTAGCACCAAGACCCTCATTATTCGTGCTAGTTTGATCAGTCTGGTTAGTGTCCTGAGAATCCAGTGTGTTCTCCCTTGAAGATGAATATTTTGTGAGTCTAACCCATTACATTGCTTTTTACTAACTTTTTGCATTATTTCTTCTATTTTTCTTGAAGGACTTCAACTTTCTCAGGGCATTGATCAAGCCCTCGTGCAAATGTTGAGTGCTCCCATCCCAATTCCAAGATATGAATCCTCTCTCCTGTATATCTTTCAAAAGGATTTCACCCTTCACAAGATTGTTCTCTTTTTTGGAAATGGCATCAATGAGAACACTATAGGTGGTGGAGTTGGGACAAAGGCCTTTATGTTTCATCTCCTCATACAGTTCAAATGCAGGCATAACATCACCATTAGCACAGAGGCCTGAAATTAGAACATTGTAAGAAACTACATCGAGCTTCACACCACTGAGTTCCATTGTGCCTTTCAACTTCAGTGCGTCTACAAATTTTGCTTCCTTGCAGAACTTGTGGATTAGCGTTGTAAACGTGGCAATAGTTGGAACAAGTCGCATCCTAAGCATGCGATTCAAAACCAGCATTGCTTCTTCAACCTTTCCACAGTGGGCAAGGCCCCTTACCATAGCACTTTCAGCTACATCAGAGGAACTGATGCCAAGCGCCTCCATTTCATCTTTTAGCTTGAATGCTCCTTGGAAATTGCCTACCCTACACATACCATTAATTAAAGTAATATATTGTGTGCACTTGGGTGTTAAACCTTTCTCTGCCATTCCACGCAAAACAAAATGGGATTCTTGGAAAGCAGCAATTCTCTTCAGTCCCATTATGATAGCATCCTGGGTATTTGTATCAGGAACAACTCCCAACATATTCATAATATTGAACAGATCAAAGGCCTTCCCCATCTCACCAGCTTCACAACACTTCCTCATGAGCACGTTAAATGTAAAACAGTCAACCATGGTACCTTCCGCTATCATCTTTTTCAAGAATTTAAAACCAACTTCCAACATACCAGTCTCACAAAATCCAAGAATAAGAGAATGACATGTTAACTTGTCAGGCAAAAGACCCTCCATCTTCATGGTATTGAGTAACATGGAGCACATCAATAAATCCTTTTTCTTTGAATAACCATGCAAGAGAATATTATATGTAGCCAAACTAGGGCACAATTTTCTGCTCCTCATTGTGGATAGCAGATCATTGGCCATCATCATATTTCCCATCCTTGAGAATCCATCCATAACTGCATTAAAAGCAATGGTATCAGGGTACACACCTTCTTTGTCCATTATTTTGCTGATATGCATTGCAGCCTTGGATTGGCCAGCCTTGAAAAGACCGTCAACCAAGCAGGTAAACATTACATTATTTGGGGAAAAAGTACGTTTAGACACCACTTTCTCGAAGAAAAGGAGAGCACTAACCACTTTTCCTTTTCTACATAAACCAGCAAGAAGAATAGTATATGTGTAACGATCCGGCAGCAAATTGAACTGAACCATCTCATCAAGAAGAACAATTGCCTCCCATAAATTCCCAGATTTGCATGTCTCAGCAAGGATTGTGTTGTAGGCAACAGTATCAACAGCAGAAGGAATATGGTGAAGGCTATTCAAAAATCTCTTTGCCTCCTTCAAATTCCCACCTTTACACAGTCCTTTAAGTAAACTCCCATATGTGAAAATACTTGGGTGATGACCTAATTTAACCATTTCATCAAACATAGAAAATGCTTTTAACCCATCTCCCAAGGTTCCATAGCCATCTATCATACAATCAAAAGTAATGGAGTTAGGGACAACACCAATCCTCTTCATGTGACCCACGTAATCCTCTGCCTCGCAAACTTTTCCACCTTTACAAAGAGAAGCGACTAGCATGTTACATGTAAAATGATCCGAACCCTGAGCATTGCGATTCATAACTGCATAGACCTTCATTGCTTCCATAACTTTCCCCATCTTGCAAAAGTAATAGATTAATGTAGAATATATGATTTTGTTCGGAACAAGTCCATCTCTATACATTTTACATAATACTGCCTTCGCTTTTCTGGTCATCCCGACTTTGCAAAATCCATTTATAAGTACAGAAAAAGTGATAAGATCAGGATTCAGTCCATCCTTGAACATCTTATTGAACACTTGCATAGCTTCATCAAGCAGCCCACACTTGCATAACCCATCAATGACTGATGTATATGCAATACAACTGATACTTATTCCATTAGTCCTCATTCTCTCAAGCAAACTCCTTGCCAGGTCAAATTTGGCATGTTTGCAAAACCCATTTAAAAGAGCTCCATAGCTGACTTCGTTTGGTCTTAATCCCATCTCTTCCATCATAGCCAAAAGTCTAAAAGCTTCTTTAAAATTGCCCTTGCAGCAATGCCCATCAATCAATTCATTGTAAGTGATACTGTTTGGTGAAAAATTAAGCATAGACATCTCATCAAAAACCCGAGATGCTACCTGAATCTTTCCTTCCTTAACAAACCCATTAATAAGATTATTATAGGTGACTTCATTGGGTGTTATCATCCTCTTCCTCATGTTTTTCAGCAGTAAATAACCTTTGGCACTTCTATTGTTTCTGCACAAATCATCTATGAACATATTATATGTACATACATCAGCTTCAATACCCTTAGATGCCATACAATCAATCAACTTGAAAGCTGCTTTATATCTCCCCTTCTTACAATACCAGTTGAGCAAAGTATTATAAGTAACTATATTTGGAACATAACCACTCTCTTCCATTTTTCTTAACAAATAACCAGCTTTCTTAAGCTTGCCTTCCACACATGAGACATTTATCAGTATATTAAAAGTAGCAACATTAGGACAAATCTTCCTACCAAGCATATCATCAAAAAGCAGCCAAGCCGAATCAACTCTACGGTCTTTCAGCATAAAACTTAACATCATATTACAAGTGTATACAGAAGGGTTAAACCCTCTAAAACCCATCAACTGAAAAGTCTCTAAAGCATACTCAACCATTCCTTCTCTCAAATACACCCTAATCAACAAGTCAAAAACCGAAGGGTTTGAGTTACAAAGTGGATATGTATTCATTAGAGAACCAAAAACAGAGTTTTGACCGATACCCATTTGAGCCAACTGCCTCAATATCAACTTGGCATCCTCATACATTCTAGTTTTAACAAGTACATGAGTTGTCAAACAAAGTATATGAGTTAAGTGTTTGAGTTCCAAACCAGGCTGGTTCATGACCCAGTTGAGGAATTTCAAAGCTAACCTCCCATGAACTGGTCTGAGTGAAGCTAGCTTGTATTCCATGTGGTTCAGCGACTCCCAACGGTCTATGGTGAGAAGTGTGTATATGCTCTTCTCCATATCTGCAAATGAAAGAAAGTTCAAAACTTTGCACTTAAAAGCACAGTGATTGAGGCATAAATACAAACAGAAAGGAAGAGAGACAGGGAGAGAGAGGGAAATACCAGAGGTTTGTGAATAAGTTGAGTTAGTGGCATTATTTCTTAAGTTTTTGCTGTGATTAGAGGGTGCACGCATACAAGAGCAGGCTCTAAGTTGTGAGAATTTGTGGGGAAATTGAGAGATTCTTTTGGCAGTTGAAGAACAACTGAAACAGGACATGAGTGCAGTCCTTGTCAGAGTGGGCAAGTTAGAGAGTTTAAATTCGAAGGACGAAGGGTGGTTGCGCTGCCGCTGGGTGTCTTGCAAATCCGGCCCATACCCCCATCACATAAGTACGTTACTACGTTTGACATCGTCCCTCAAAATTTCTCGTAAGACTTTCGAATTTGAGAGTAACTAAATAATTAAAAAGAAAGTTAAAAAAGTTTTATCTTAAAAAATATTTTACACCCACCACATTTTCATAATTATATTTATATTTTTGAAATTTAAATTTTAAAAAAAAAATCGTAAGAATTTAAAATTATAGAGATAAAAACTATCTAATAAAAAGAAAATAATTCAAAATGTTTATATATTTTATAGATAAAAATATATGGGTTACTGATTGATTTTAATATATGGGTTACTTTTTTCATAAATTAATCTTGGGCCTTTTAAGAAATAAAATTGGAAAAAGGGTGTATAAAGAATTTTAGAAGGGTGTTAAAAACTCTCTAACTCCATTTATAAATTATTATTACTCTTACAAAAATTATTTTGTTATCTTTAGCTAATCTATGTGATTTTTTTTTTCTTATTTGATCTAGTTCATTCTAAATTATTATAGAATGAAGTTATATACACTCTTAACATTTACTTTAAATTTAGAAGGTGGCAAAAACATAAATCTTTAGTTAATTTATATGATCTTTTTCTCTTTTGAGCTTGTCAATTCTAAATTGCTATAAGATAAGGTTTAAAATTTACTCGAAATTCAATAAAATAATTTATTACGTAAATATCTTTTAATCAAAACACCGATATAGATATAGATGTATTTAACCCACGTCTTAAATACTATGAGAGAAACATAAATATAACACTCAATACCACGTTTTAGCAATCCAAAAATATATCTACGTATGGGTATTTTTGTTTTTAAAATATGATTGGATATTAGCAAAGTTGACGAGGAATCTGTGAGTTTGAAAGTGTTCGTGATGAGATTGCTCAAGAACAATACTCAGAGAAATCACTGCAATTGGGTGAATTTAGCATTTGTCGGTGTTTTGTCCACAAATTTTCTAATAGGTATTTTTTTGGAATTGTACATTCTGCCATTTCATTGTTGATCAAAAGCTAGCCGAGACCACCGCCATTTGGCCATAATCTGCCAGAAATTGTGCGACACTATCGTTGGCTATTTGTCCAGCACCACCATCAAACAACTCCTCTCCACCAGCACCTCTTTCTAACAATTTACCACCACGATCGCTGAAATCAAAGTCAACATAAACAGCCAATTATTAGTGATTGTTATTGTAACTAGCTTTTGATCTTCTTCTTTTATCATGAGCATGAAATGAAATGAAGTTAAGATTTTAGGTACAAATAATACATGGAACTATGGATTATTCTTGAATAATGGATTAAATTCATTCGGTTTTAGGAGAAAGTTAAGCCAAATGGGATGTTAAACAGTCTTGGGACAAATTTCAGTGAAAATTGAAAATTAAATTGGATCTCTAACTCTAAGCAAAAATTCCAACCCTTATGAATAACGGTATGTTCATAATTTTATTAACAATCTATAGGTATGCAGCTAGAGGGAGATAATTTCCTCTTTCCTTGGAGATATATCGGTCCTTTTCCTTAAATTTTTTAAAATTTTTATGCGTAAAATACATACAAAACCAATTATTGTTTTTCTCATCATATAATTTTTATTTTCATAACTCTAAACTATTATAATTAAAAAAAAAACATTTTTCATTAAAATAAAGCTAATGGGATGGGTGTCAAATATAAGTTAAAAGAACAATATATTCAAATGTTTGTTAAATAATAATTTTGTAAAAATTTAAATGAGCGTTAAGAGTAAATGTGTGTTCCCTACTGGTCACATCGACATTTCATGCATGAACAGAGCGCTCTCTGTACTACTACAATACCTGTTGGATGCCAAATACTCTTGACGCGCAAGCGCGCACACACACCTCCCCGCTCAATTCATTTACTTGGACAAAAATAGGTAGAAAATTTATAAACCATTAAAAAAAGGGGTGCAAACAAATCTCTTCTATTTCTTATTTATTTAAATGCCCTTATGCTCAAGGCAATGGTCAAAAGAAAAACCCTACTATTAACAATGATACCATCATCCATCAACATTCTATACCCACTTTTGAATCCATTGGCTTTAAATAAAGCCAGAGAAAAAAAATTCCCAGCTCAACATGAATAATGAAGAGCTTCCCACCCCACCACTTTGATCAAAGCATAACTACCATTGCGGTTATGCCGAGATACTTCCAGGAATCCCTCTACAATCTGATTTTGACAATGATTTGCGGCTTGTCCCCCAACTTATCGATATTTCTATCTACCCGAATCAGTTGGCTTCTGCAGGACAACAAAACTAGCCTAGTTTCAGTGGTTAGATGATGATGAACTTTATCAACAAATAAAAAAACTGAACACAATAAGCCTCAGTTAACTCATGAATAAAATATGAAAAATTGAAAGGCAAGGAACGAGAAAGATGTCTTTACTGACATGTACATGGAAATGTGGAGTCTGACGGCTGGTGCTGCTGGCGCAACACTGACGTAAAAGAATATTTAACCAAAGCCAAAACCTTCACTGGCTTCATGTATAGCAAGCAACAAGCGCTCTTGAAGCTGTTCCTTGGACGAATACTCAGGAAGATCTAGTTGATTGAAGCTGAAAATAAAGAAAAAGAAAAATAAAAATAAATGTTAGGTAAAAGACAAGATGATTGCAAGTTTTACCGATAAAAAAAATTTCAAATACAAAACAGAACGAATCAAGTGATTTTCACCAACCATGTATGAGCCGAAGGCAGCCGCTCAGGGGCTCCATATGCCTTGTGAATCTGGAACTTCTGGGGACCAGAGATACCCTGCAATGCCTTGAAACCCTCCAGTGGAACCTGAAAAACCAGAATAATATGGTGTCGTTACTCATAATCAGAATTGTGACCAAGAAAGCTTCGGGTCCTGTCCACTAACCCAAGGATAAATCTCATGTTTATCAACTTATCAAAAAATCATTTTACATAGTTTATCAAATTACCTTTGAAGTTCCAGTGACAAATTGAAGCAGTCTAGCCATGTCTTCTTTGTTGAAAGCTTTAGCAACCTCCCAAAACCACTGGACAACAGTAGATGCTGCTGTATAGCCAGTGTATTCGGTATTGGCCCTTAAGTCATCCACTGCATGGACAATAATATCAGTAAGATACTGTAATTAAATGCAACTAGCTAAACTCATTAAATGTAAATATAGATGAATCTACTTACAATCAATCTCAGGAAGCCCACTGATTAGGAGCTCTAGCTCTTTGTCATTAAATATTGAAATAAGTTCCCGCGGAACCAATTCACCAAAACCTTCCAAGAACGAGGTGATTTGAGGACGAATGGCATTTGTCAAGATATGATCAGCCACAAGGTCTACATACTCATGTTTTGTTTCTTCCGTAACCCTTATGTTTCTTCCTCCAGGTTTAAGCTCATAATCAGTAACCTATGTTTATTAAAACAAAAAAGACAAAAAAAAAGGAGTGTTACATGAAAAGCATTCAGAAATTCTCAAAGGAAATTTTTAAAACATAACAAGTTACTTCAACCACTCCCATATGACATACCTCAGTTTTCTCATACAGAATGTGCTTTTCCTCGTCAGCATCCATGCTGAATGTCAGGTCAGGTATGTCACTCACATCATTCTGAAAGACAGAAAAAAGATAGAAAATGTCACTAAAATTTTTTTAACGTACTACATTTGCAAATTATAGTTGAAAAGCCGAGGAGGAAAAGAATGAAGAAGAAGAAGACAAGATTATAAACTCCGAAATTATATCCACTCACCTCCAGCATCCACTTCAAATTCTTGTAATAATCAGGGTCAACAGCCTCTATGTCATGATAAGTCACCTTTACACCTAGCATGTGCTTATAGAAGGACCTAGTAAAATGAACATCCAAAAGCTGACCATCAAATAGAGCCTTGGCAACCTGCATAAAGATCATGGCAAAACATTATCAATCAGAAAGAAAAATCACCACAAACAAAAGCAAGCTCAAAATTTCATCAGTCCAGGAGAATTACCACACGGCCCACAAATTTGAAGTACGAGAGATGCTCCGTTTGGTAGACAGAATTGGGGTTTGGCTGGAAAGATGCATTGTTGCCCACAGTGGTGAAAAGCAACGCCCCTTTGTCGAATATAACCCTGGACAGTAATTGATACCATTCTCTCGTCAGACCTCCAGCATCAATACCCTCTTCACCTTGAAAATGCACATTCAATCTCCCTTTTAAATCTTGAGTGGACCGCATCCGCAGTTGATTGTATGAATCCTCTAAAACATATGCCCGTCGAACACTGATTCGCAGTGGGCCTGAGAGGTGTTGTTCATGTTGTTGCCTTATTTTTGAGCGGAAATACGCTCTCTTGTTGTCAAAGTCAATCAGCCTTGGGGCCTTCAGCATCATAGATAGTGATTTCTCCAACAAACTGGGATTCTGTCTGATAAAAGCATTCAAAAGCCTGCGATGCTTCTCAGAAAACCTTGCAAATGTGACCGCACCATCAAGCTTTCTCTGAGAATCATCAGAGCATTTAGGGGTCGAGGAATATGAACATCCGGCAGACTCTTTGACTTCTGTTGCAGTTACATCTGCATGATCTTGCTGGATCATAATATGGTTTGCTTGTAGCTTTTCACACAAAACAAAGAAAGCCTCAATGAAAGGCAGGAGTCTCTGAGTTCCTGGCGGAAGAGGTGATGTACTGGAGGTTCCAGGTAGAGGCTCCCCAACATTCATATTTGACACACTCGGGCAGAAAGAGCTCTGACCCAGCTGTGTTTCAGTCATGGTAATACAATCACTCAATTCTTGCCACAATGGCTCCAGTGCAAGATTTAAATTCCACATGGTTGCTTGCTCCTCCTGTTCTCCATCACACCCCTGACCTCCACTCTCCCCAATACTAGCTGATGTGAGCGAGCTAAGTGCTTGTAACACACGTAAAATTGCAGCTCCAGCCATGGAACCAGCACTCAGACCCAGCATATGTGTATCTCTCAGTGTCACAAGCTCATTCACAGCTGAAATGCTCAAACTATGAGCCAGTTGAGAAAGCTCTGAAGCAAAGAACTTGCGATGAAGTGCAGCAACTGAGGCTAACTTCTTTAGCACCTCACCAGCTAACATGTAAACTTTATCTGATAGCCTAAACAATTTATTATAACAGATTAGTCACTATTGTGTTACTATCATACTGCACTAGAGAAAAACATATATGGAAAACATGAAGAGAAGATGAAAATTATGGAAATAGGAAGCAGATACAGCTAATGAGAACTGCTGTTTTAGTTATTTCATAGAATATACAATTTAAAACAACAGTATACTAGAGAGGACTCTATATATAGTACGAGATAAGAATCAGAGAAGAAAAACGTACCCCTCATGACCAAGAAGGCTGCACAGGTTACGCAAATCAGATTGTGGCAGCTTCGAGAGAATATCATATGTGTCAATGCTTCTCTTTCCATCTGAAGAAGATGTCTTGATACAGGCATGTTTATCCTCTTGACTTGACTCTGGTTCAGTCGAAGAAGGATCTTTACAAACATCACCAGAGGCTTCGTCTATCATTGGTTTCTGGGAGTTCTCAACTGCAGGCTCAGATTGTGACTGACATTCTAATTTTGATGCTGCTGTATAAACAATTACATGAAGCAAACCCATGACCTGAACCATAAAGAGTACATCATAAACCACATGTAAAAATTAGAGCAACTGATCAAACTGTAACATAACCATACAGCTATGAATCTCACATGAACGTTAAGGCCCAGCATATGGTATATACATAGAGTCATGTACAACTTTAAGCAAGAGGACCATTCTAAAAAGTTTTATTCATCCAAACAACTATTTTACCTGCTCAAGGTGTGCAGTGCTGCGTAAAAATAAGGGTCGATTCAAGAGTTTCAGGAACAGAACTAAAGGAACATCCCCACCCTCTAAGTTCCCCAAAGGTTCAGTTGAAGCAGCCCCATCCATAATTTTCTCCTTGCCTTTGGCCTTTGTCTCAGAATATTTTGGGCTTGAAGACTCAAGTACAATCGAGGTATCGAAGTAAAACAACATATTTGCAACAGCTGAATGGTTTGTAGCCAAATACGCCATAATCTCAAGAATCCGCCGGAACACCAAAGGAGGGAGACCTGTGCCCAGAAAAAGGAAAAATATAATAATATAATCAATAAAAGGATATATTACATGCAACACAAAATAGTGCAGATAAGAGTGATCATAACAGAGGTGGAAGTAATACCATCCAACAACTGCGACCGGCCATAAACAACATTTGACTGACAACCATAAAGCCTCTGCGAATTAATAGCTGCCAATCCAGTAACCGAACCTTCAGCCTCAGGTTTTATCATATCAAGCAAAAGACGAACTAAAGTTGCCCTTGTAACACTGTGTGCACATAGGTTCAACAACAGTCTTTGCAGAAGACCTTTCCCAAGAGGCTAACAGAGGTAAAAACAAAACACACAATTAGAAACAAAGATGTCATTGCCAAGCAATTTATTGCATCTTCTAAAGATTTTGATTTTGACAAGCTATCTTGAAACTACTAAAACTTCTCTTTAAATTTATGTTAAAAGTATAGAAGGCTTCGGAATGCTTTTTTTTCTACAAAAAATATCCTGGAATCTCATCAGTTGTAGGTTTTTCTATTTTAAAAACAAAAGCTGATTTAGAATAGAGTCCAAATCTGACAGAGTACAATATTTCATTTCATCTATTAACATAATGCAAACTCCATTCATCATCAGTACCCAACCACCCACCTTATATTTCTAGATAACTAATTTAGATGAATTGATATGATTAGAAGTGTAAATTTGCAAAAATAAAATAAAATAAAATATTACTTTACCTGAGCTAACCGTAGAAGTCGGATCAAGGCTTTCAATGCATTTGCATCCAGAAGAGGCTCTCCTTCAATTTCCTTCACTTTCAAGCTATCTGTAATAGCAGAAGCTGCCCTTCGACCTATTGTAACTCCAACACCCCTGTCCATCACCGTCTGCCTATCAAACCCCAAACCAGTTCTTCGACCATTTAGCCGGTGGCTTCCTCCAAAAAGACTGCGGGCCTGGTAGTGACTCATTGCTCGGTCTCTTAACATTTGAGCTTCAGCGAGTAATGGAGAAGGCAGCGCAGACAGAACAGCTTCTGAAGAAGTCAAAAGTACCTGGAATAACAACAAAAGCAGAAAGGTTATTGCAGTTTGATTAGTAACTCAAAGAAAAATTTTAAAAATGCACACCTCTTCACGTAAATCAGCAGGAAAAGTAGCAATAATCGAAGCATTATCCATGTCAACTGGCTGTCCTTCTCCTTGATGAGCCAACCTCTGTGCTCTCTGTTGGGCCAAAACTTCTGCTTGGATATCAGGAGGAAGAGCAGCTAAAAACTCAGGATCAATATCATCTGCAGAAGGCGGTGTGTAAGTCGGAGGTTGAACAGACTGAGATTGCTGGGAAGCTAGCACTTCTGCCCGCAAGTCCTCAGGCAGTGCCTCCAAGAAAGTAGGATCAATGGCACTAGCACTAGGACCCTCATTATTCGTGCTAGTTTGATCAGTCTGGTTAGCGTCCTGAGAATCCAGTGTGTTCTGCCTGGACAATGTCACATCAACACCAAGTTCTGCAGCAGGCATGGGTTGCTCAGTTTGATTTCCTTCAACATCAGCACCAGTCATATCAATATCAGTATTTACACTAACAGAAGAAGCATGAACATCATTTGTATTGGGCATCTCCAAACCAGAATCCAACAAATGATTACCAGAATGATCATCCATTCTTGAAGATTCATCACCGCCCCCTACCGGAGCTGACATATCATGCAAATTTGCAGAAACTTCAGATGCACCTCTGTGCTGCAAATCACCATGACTGTCCGGAGCTGAGCTGATAGTCTCTGGAATTGCCTCTACTTGCTCAGCAGTGGTGCCATTACCTTCCCCAATTTCCATGATATCATCCCCATTTGAAGAAGTGTTCAAAGAAAGCGGTTGAATAACCATATGTTCGTTTTCAACAGCATCAGAATTAATTGGCTCACTTCCAACTGTTGGGTTAGATTGCTGATCTGCTGTTTCACTACCATTTTCTGGATCCAGACCTTCATTTTCCTGCCTACCAACATTTTCACCCTCTGCCGCTGTTTGATCCTCAATGATCGGAGGAATATCTGTTGGTTGCCGCTCCTGCTCTCCTGAGTTCTGAGACTGCCTTTCAACTAGATTGCTTTCTGGAGTTACACTGCGCAATTGGGATACAAAGTGTTCTTCCACTGCCTGTGCAATTGCAGAAGCTTGTGCACCTGCCTGTGGCTGACCATCATCTGTCCACCGACCATCACCTGGCCCTCTTCTTCCTGATAAGTGCAAAGAGTCCATACCCACGGAGTAATCAGTCAAAGGTGGGGGTGCAGCACCACCCAAGCGATCACCAAAAAGACTACCTGAAACGTGATCATATGGAAGAACAGGGGCATCAAACATGTAGAAGTGGGCAACATCAAAACTCCCAGATGACAAAGCTTCTAAATCCCGGGATGAGTTCCCACCTGACCACATTGAGACCAGGTCCCCTGACTGAGATGGCCTTGAGAGGAGAGGATGTTGAAATCCACTTGCTTCTGTAACAGATCTTTCAAAGGACGATCTACCAGCCTGGCGACGACGTTCAAACCCTAAAGGCCTACTGCGAAGACCAAACAGGTCATCCACATTTACCCCTTCAAACGGTTCAGCCGCAACATCAATTAGACCACTAGCAGCTCCAGGTTGACCAAGTACCTGCAAATGATCCAAACCATCAAGGGCCTCCCTCCAGCGCACCTCTATGACACGATTCTCATGAAAATCATCATCCTCTTCATCATTCATCTCATCATTATAGTCATCTCCCAAACCAGTATCATCATGATCTTCCACATCTGTGTCAGCAAGAGACATCATGCCAGCACCATCTTCTGCTATATCCTCATCATCATCATCCCCCTCATCATCATCCTCGTCATCCTCACCGTCATCCCCCATGTCATCGTCATCATCACCCATATCATCATCTGCCCTATTCTCAACACGGAAAGTCATCTCAATTTGGTCGGTGTTGTTTATCACACCACCTTCTTCTATTTCATCCCGCATGAAATCCTCACCAAGCTCCATAGGTGGGTTGGCAGTCGTTGCCTCTTCCACTTCTACTCCCATATCTTGCTCAGCAGATTGGTTTGCATTTGTTTCATGGTTTCCTTCACTTCTAGAATTTCCTTGGTGTTGTTCACTGTCTTCCACATCTGCAACTTCCGGCTGATTGCTCCTATTCTGATTATGCTCCATGGTCCCAGCAGCTGAAGCAGTTAGCTGATCATGTCTTCCATTTGACCCCATTGATTTTTTCTTGTTTCCCCCATCAGATTTAAATACTTGCTCACTGGCATTAGCAGCCCTTGTTAGGCTCTCCAGAACCTTCAGTATAAGGTTTACAGTTTTTGGAGCATCAGGATAGTCCAGATCAATCACTTGAAGAATGCTGGTTAGACATTGAACCATTCCACCATCAATCATGCTTTTTGCTATGTCTGGGGAGCACCCAGGACCAGGTAAGTTGGTGGAAGATGAATTTTTAGACAAGATTGAATATGCCAAATCGACGAACCCATAAACCTTTTTATCAGGCAACAAACTGCTCTTTGTTGAATTGCTCTCCATATTTGAGAACGAGGATAAGGCTTTTACAAGTTCATTAATTACTCGTTTACGACCCTCACCAGAACGACCACACAGTACCACCAGAAACCATGAAGCTTTTTCAGACAGCTTATCTCTCCATTCATCAGGTCCTGCAGAATTTTCAATAGATAGAGGAAGCAACCGATGTAAAACATGATGAATAATTCCTCCATGTCCAAAACCATCAGGATGATTGGATCCACGGAGTAGACCCTCTAAATCCCTTTTCAATATAACCCCAACTGCATGTACATACATAAGGAGAATATCACTCAATAATTTGAGGACAAAGGTCACTTTGGCAAGCCCAGCTGATCTTTCAGATTCAGTCTCTGTCTTCCTTGTCTCATCAATCTTTGACTTACCCTTTACCTTGGTAGCAGGTTCATCTACCTCCATTGAAGCCAAGTCATCTTCCCCACTTTTTGGCAAAGGGTATTTCAACACTATTTCAAGAAGCTGATCAATTACTTGTGTAAGATTAGCAGGGATCTTTTTGTGGCCTTTTGAACATTTAACCAACCCATCTTGATTCTTATTTTCAGAAATCCGAACAGAATCATTAGATGAAAGTCCAAGTTCCATACCTGATGATTTTGATTTGTCCTTGTCTTTTTCTTTTTCCTTTGCCAAAACCACATAGGCCCTCCCTCCCGATGATTCCAACTGACAGATTGCAGCTGCAGCTTTCATAAAAACGACAGGATCTCTAGAAATAACAGGTGCCATTGATGTCAGGAATGTTCTAGGAAGGATACGCCCCGAATGCCGATTTGAACTTAAAGTCTGTCGTATCTCCCATTCCATAGCCGTTTGCAGTGTCTGAGGATCTTCAAGGAGATGGCGTATTATAGCAGATGCAACAGTGTCATATCCCGGAAAAAAACAACTCCTTGGGAGACTAAACAGAGCAACCAAGCCTCCATTTTCTAGAAATTGCAAAGCTAGGGCATGTGTTTTTGTCAGACGAGCACATAGCTGCAAAACAGCCTGCATGATCATGGCCGGCACATGTTGTTTTATTAGATCACAAGCAACAAGTAGCACTTTATGACTCTCTTCCATCGTCAAGTAACCAGTAGATGTCCCCAATACTTTTTCAAATGGCAAGCCTGATTTTTTCTCATCAATATCTAAATCCAATTTTTTCTCATCAGCTGATGCTGGAGTTGACAGAGCATGCTCCCCAGATGGGTCGGGTTGAGGTTCAGTCTGAGCTCCATCAGTGGATTCAGAAACTACTCCAGGCCGGGACTGCAACATATTATCTAAAATAAGCAACAGAGCACTAACACATTTTGGTGCCCCAATTTCATTCCTTATCTCATTTCTAGCTGTAAAATTCATCAAAATATCTACCACTGCAGGCACAACACCATTCTGCGCAGCAATCTCTCGGGTACTTCCATCCTCAGAAATAAGCAATGTTATAATATGTGATATCATACATAATGGACTGGTATCCCTTGAAAAGTCCAAAGAACAAAGTTTCAGCTGCTGCACAAAATAAGATACAACCCGTGGCCGGTCTTCTCCTTTGTTCCGATGGCAAAGAGTCACAAGCAAATCCGTTAAAGGGAATGCCAATGAATCACCACTTTGAAACAATTTGACAGATGAAGCAAGAACATCATCAACGGGAGGCACCTTCACTTGACCCTCTTCAATTGGAACATCCATTGCCTTGTCAACACTGTCAGCTTTTGTGGTCTCCGATGAATTTCCAAGAGACAGAGCTAGTGCTCGCGCCAATTCATCATCCTCTTGAACAGGATCCTCAGCATGAGTTAACAGCCACTCCATAGCCATCTCAACACTGTTTGTCTCCACCCGTCTCAATGCCTCCTCCGCTCTTGGCCTTGAAAAGCCCATGTCAACAATGGTGGCAATGGTATTTTCATCAGGAGGTGGGGGCATGAAACGCTGGCTTGTACTTCCAGCAATACCATTGCGATTTCGCTTTACTTCTCCAACACCAGAATATGCATGTGTAACAAGCGAAATAACAGAAGCGATGAAACCTGGACTGCAATTTGGAAACAAAGGATGGTTCCAGACAGGAAGTATGACATCCAGGACCTGAGACTGCAGCATACGCACAAATGTTTCTGGGTCCCTTGGAACAGGGAAAAGTCCAATTGATAAACCAACAGCCACCGGCTGAACAAGCAGCTGGGCCTGGGATGCAGAGGTTGGAGACAATAGTAAACCTGAATTAACAAAATACTCAAGCACACGGCAGTAACTTTGCAGTGTATCAAGCAGCCATGTGCTGTGATTCAATTTACTGCCTTCACCTGCGTTCTGAGGATCAATACCGGATGCTGGAACTGAAAATGGTAGCGTCCATAACAGCTGACTAGTTGCTTCAAACGTAGTGAGTAGCTCCTTAAAGGTTCCATGGACATAAAAGTTATTAACCATTGCTGTGTAACAAGTACGTCGTCTACTGTCAAATGTAAGTGCTGCCATATCATCCACAACCTTCCCCAGATACCGACACTTCACTGAAAGTGACATATCAAGCCCAGAGCACGAAGAAGAAGAAGAAGAAGAAGAAGAATACTCAGAGAAACTAAGGGCCTCAAGGAAAGTTTTTGCCAAAGCAGTCCCAAGGGTCTTTGAAGCTGAACTCAATGACCCTGAATCAGCTCTACGACGATTCGGCGAGGTGAAACCTTTCACAAGAGCAGTAAAGAAAGCACGTAATGTGGAAGCCAATTTGTTAAGCATTTCCATGACAAGCACATCAGGACTTTTCTTCTTCAAATCCTGCGATGAGGATGTCTCAGGTAAATTAGGCAGAACTTCAGAATCAATGTTTAAAGCCTCTAGGTGCCGACTAGTCCGTCCACCCCGAATGCGTGACAACCCATGTCGATTACGACGATGTAAGCCTTCACCAGCACGAACAACTGATAGAAAATCTCTTTCTCCACCCCATAGTGATTGTGAACCATTCCTGATAGAAACTGGGTTCATATATCTCACTGCTGGAATATTCTCATCATGATCGCTCTCTCTTCCAGTAACAGTAGATGGAGCTGCCTCTACATTCTCAGCCTCCTGATCACCATTCCTCTTTTCATCTGCCTTAGTTTCATTACATAAAGAAATTTGCCAAACTATTTCCCGATATGTTCTCCCAAGATCTTTCAATACATCAGCATCTGCAGTGCTCAATTCAGAAATAACAGTACTAGTCCCCTTCAACAAAAAATTTGAGAGCGAAAGAAGACCCTCAAGACTGCAAAGATGTCTCAAAATCTTATTTTGCTTTCCAGATTCTACAGCAGCAAGCTGAGTACCTCCAAGAGAAAGTAATAGCTCATTTGTTAATTTCAAATGTTCTCTCAAAAATGAGCATACAGTTCGAGCCAGAGAAGCAGAATGTTGAGGCGAGAAGTTCTTAAAAGCAGCAGAGATACTCTGACCAACTGAAGCAGAAAGAGGCATTAAAGGCAAGGTAAACAACTGCAGGACAGCATCAATCCCCTTCTTCTCAACAAATATGCGACATGTGTCAGCATTCTGAAGAATTGTTTCAAGAAGACGAGCAACATTGCTAACACAATCAGGAAGAAACAGTTCAATATTCACTAAAGATGCATCAGAAGACGACTCAGCTGATTGTTCTGAACTCTCCATCTTAGAAGATTCCCTATCATCTGGCAGGACCAAGTTCCTATCTTCAGCATCAGTTTCCATGGGAACAGGTGCAGAATCAGACTGAGGATCAGTGGACAAGCCAGAAGCATCAACCCCAGATCCAACTTTTATTATGGCATTCAAGATCTCAATCACCATATCTACTCCAGGACTACGCAATGAAGAAGCATGACGCATAAGTTCATCCAGTCCACTAGAAAGAGATCCTGGTGTATCACCGGCAAGGACACGAGAATAAGCTCGGGATGTGAAAATTTTAACAAAGCACCTCAACGCATTGCGATCTTTCACTGCCTGAAGGCCATTATTGTTTAGGCACAAGGCATCCAAACACTGAGGTATGCATATTATGGCTTCTGCAGAGCAGAGAACTCCATCCATTATAGCATCTAGAAATGCAGAAGGAAGGCCTGCTGCATCTAAGACAGGATAACAGGTAGGATCTTTGTGAATTAAATCACTCATAACAGTTGCTGCAAGTGAAAACACCCCACCACCAAAATCCTTTGCCCTTCTAAAAATTATGCATAAGCATTGCGGCAACAAACTCTCCTCAGAGCCATAAACACGGGCAGTGTTTCCTGGAGCATAAGTTCCAAGAGATATAGCGCGTAATAAAGCTTTCATAAGAAGTCGCCGGTGATATGAAACTAATGCTTCAGAATATAAAGGTTGCATGTTGTCTAGATCTGAGGAAGAACCTGCAACAATCTGTGAACTGTTTCCACTACAATCAGAATCTTTCCGTTGCTTTGAACCTGCTTCTACATAGGATACCTCTACATTTAGGCGATATATGGTATCATCTAAACCACCCAAGTCTCTAAACAATGCAGCAGCTGGATTACTATAATCCATGAAAGCTTCCAGAATATGCACAGCTGTGCTGACCAAATGCAGGTGCTGAGGATCTGTGTCTTTGAGAAGAGGTAGAAGAGTAGGAATAAACCCTGCCTCACGCATAGCTGAACAACCCGATGATGATGAAACCAAAACAGTGACAAGAGATAACAAAGCCTCAGCAAAAACAACGGACCACTTTGAGGAATTGCTAAGGACTGAATCGATAGTTTTCTGCATAAGGCTGGATAGAATGCCACAATGCCCACCAGATGTCACAGCAGTCAACACAGTTGGTTGGCGAGATCGATCCTGACATAGGGCAACCAATGAAAGCAGGCATAGAATCCGAATTTTCTCAGGCACAGCATCTTCATAGCTCAACAATGTAACTAACTCATTGACAAACTCAGGCTCAGAGTTAAAGAAAGAAACTAGGTCATCAGCATCACTGCTTGCTTGAACCAGAACTATGAAGGCATATAGCCGAATGCATGTGTACTGCTGTCGAGCAGCTAAAGAGCCAAAAGCCCTTGCAAACCGCAATCTTGACAAAAGAGAAAATCTTAAACTGGCAGGAACCTTGAACTCCACAACCAGCTTATTTAAAAGCTCCAGATCAGTCTCTGGACGAGTGTTGATGTTTGGCAAATGAATGATTTGTAAGCCTCGGGTTGACTGTTCTTCAACAGAGAATTCTCCTGATGACTCATTCAATGCATAGAACTCAAAATGAAAGGTACACCCCAGCTCATAAGCAATTGGGTCACACCCATCTTGTACAGCACATTCAATTAATCCAAGACCCTCTTCCTTTCCCCCCCAACCTTGGGCAAGAGCAAATAACTTTGAATTTAATGAAGAATCTCTAATGGTATATTTCCCAATGGTTTTCTTCAAAAACGCAGCCAAAGTTTGAAGGCAAGCCTCAACCACATCAGGATCGGTGGAAGCAAGCAGAGCTGAAAGATGCTGCTGCAATAACATAAGAACGAACAAAAAGAAATCTAAGCACAGAGATTAGGGAAATAAGTGAAGGAAAATAAATGAAGCACTAGCAAATACTTCAAATCATTAAAAATCATGTTGAGAAAAAAGGAGTTCACATGCACCAGATAAAAAATACACTAAAGAAATATGCATTAATAAAATAGGCTAACCACCATAGAAGAGATAAATTCTCACTTACTAAACACAGATCATAAATGAGTAAAGAATGATTTTTAAAACAGAAAAACATACCTCGTAAGAACTATAAAAATGCTTGTTTGTACAATTCTCCAAAATTATCCTTATTACACGAAGAATTTGAAGAACCGCTTCTCTTGGAAAAGGAGGATCGGATTCCAAAAAGTTATCCTCAACCTGCAAATCCTTTCTGGATTTTATGTGCTTGTCAAAAAACGAATCAAAATGGTTGAAAAGATCAACCCAGTGATGGAAATCTCCCTGCACCAACAAGCAATAAGTATAAATCACATTGCATTAAAACATCAACAGCATTACACTAGATAAAAGCTATAAAGGCACCTTATCAAACTCCCATAAGAAATTTTTTAGTGGCTCGTCTATATTCTCCAACGGCACAGCAGTGATGCTATTAATGACGGATCTGATCTTGGGAGGCTGACATAAATTAAAAATAAAAGAGTTAGTGATAACAATAAGATAACAAATTCCAAGTCAAATTTATATCTCACTGAGAAAGACATAGGGGCAACAAATAGATCACACATATAAGTGTGTAATAAAATACATACACCGATAATAGCACTTGCCCACAAGTGGAAAAGAACCTGGCTGCCTTACTCCATATCAAGGATAATATATTACTTAAAAAAAGAGTTAAATATAAGTATCACATGGTTTCTACATAATTTTTATGATCAATATAAATTTTTGTGTAAATTTCTAAAAGTTGGGACACATGTGACCATTGCACGGTGTAAAATTGTCAAGTTCAAAGAAACATATCAGAACTAGTACACACATTCTTAATGCAATCTAAAGCATGAAAAGCAGTGAAAAAGGCCATTGTCATTCCAATTCAACAAGTACCAGTACAATCACGGACAAAAAGTCACAACTTAAAGACCAAAAACAAATCCTAAGCAATCAAAAGAAGTTAACAGACTAATAGAAATTCTATAGAACACATGCTAACGAATACCTACACAAATAAATAAACATATATGTATACAAGTACAAATGCCCACACAAATAAATAAACATACATGTATACAAGTACAATCAAATAAAGAACAAATGAACAATATCTGCAAGCTTGAATAATCCCAAGATTAATATTATTTATAAACCTTCTAAAAATCAATGAATCATACACCCAAACAAACATAAAAATAATTGAGATATTAATTCTTTTTACATTTCCAGCATCCCCCAATCACTGCCTCAGCCATCCAATAATCAAAACAAACAAGGCTGCATGAAACTACTCTTTAATGCTATAAAAAGAATTTTAATTTTAACATCTAAACAAAAACCTAGGTAAACGAACAAACACATATAAATAAACAATACACACCCCATACAAAAATAATCATTAATTCTATGACCAAAAAAAGAAATCCATTTTTGACAAGCTACACACTGCCTCAGCTACGAGGAAAGGGGGGACATTAACAATACACGTACAGACACCCGAACATTAGTTCAACGAAGATAAAGCATCTATTCAACTCGATGCATGAAATAGCTAAGTTCAGTACCAACCAAGCTATAAAAATAACAAAAATTTAAACATTTATACACAAAATACGTGTAGCAATACAGAAAAAAGTAAAATTATATAAATATTAAATAAAAAATAAAAAGTGAAGAAAACTGTACCACTTCTAGAGCCCTCCGTCGTTTGAGCTTCATCGTGAAACAAAAAGCATTGCACGAACCGGAAACAAAGTCAGGAACCGATCAATTCTCAATAAATCGAGAACTGATCGAGAATTGAAGAGGTCTGAAATTGAGATTAAGAAAAAGGTAGGGTTTAATTACAAAATTGTGTACGGTTCAAAAGCATATATATGTATACGTATGTGGTGGTTTTTGTGAATATACAGTTTGATGACGATGATGATCGGATGATCGGACAGCCGAAATTCAATTGAAAATTAGGGTTTGGAATTGAAAGTTAGGGTTTTGCGATGAGATCGCAGAGAGAAAGGAAAAAATTTTGCAAGTGAAGAGGAGAAGGGAAAAGAAGCTAAAGTGTTTGTGTTTGGCTGTGGTGTTCATATATATATATAGGAGCAGCAGATTTAAGGGACAAAATATTAATAAAACAAAACTTCTGAAGGAAATGGATATTCTATTTTAAATATTTATTTATCTACTAGAATTTGTTTTGTTGATTAAACATATTTTTTATTATTTAAATTCTTTGATAATTCTGAGATAACAAGGGTTGATAAAATCTATTAGTGCAAAAAATATTTAAAAAATAAAAATATTAAAACTAATTATTTTTGTTTGATTAATTTACATGTCTAATCTAGCAACATGGTGTGTGGCAATTCCATGTAATTGTTACCTTTAGAGGGTTTGATTGGTAAAATGAGTCGCAAGCCTTTGGCTGGAACTTGCTTAGTAATGAAGCAAGAGTTATCGAAAAGATTTTAAGGTTTGAACAACTCAAGATTATAATCAATGCTCAATTCTAAAAAAGGCTATTCTTAAAACTGTTTGTCAAAAAATAATCTCGTGTCAATTGTGACATAAAAATATAACACAAAATCGGGAGAAAAGAATAAAAAAGAGTGATGATACAGTCACAAATTCTTATACAAACTAATATGACATTAATTTATTAGTTGAATGAAAATATAAAATAATATAAATAAATAATGTGGGTCAAGAGATATTTAATTCAACCAATGAATTAATACCACATTAGTTTATACAAGATAAATTTATACAAGAGTTTGTGACTATATTATTACTCAAAAAAAAAATCCAACTACGATATTGTGTTAGCTAAATTAATTTAAAAATTGAAGTTAGAAGAACAAAACGTGACATGATAATATCATAATTAAAAGGTACATATCAAAGCCACTAAAATTAAATAGAGATTCTATGGCAAGACTATATATTTTTTTTATAATATTAACCCAAATATTCTCATTTTGTATAGGAAAATCGTGTGCCCTTGATAATTGTGAATACATGAAGTGATAATATTTCCCACATAAAATATTTACAACTTTTGATAATACTTCCCACATTAAATGTATACAACTTTCTCACCCAAGCCACCAAGTTTCTTGTTACTTTGGGGGAAAAGATTCCTTAAAGAACATATTTTCCTTATCAATAGTGAAAAAGTTCATAGAAAAAAGTTAATGCAATTAAAGTAAACATTGTTTTATTATTCCTTTCTTTAGATTCAATTCAAACTCAGCTGGGAAATAAATTAAAGCCCACATGCAGGGGCATTTGGCTTTATGGTTTCACTTCAAAGCTTCTTATATCAACAGCAAGCATAGTTATTTACACGGTGAATTGATGGAAGATAACATTTGGACAGGCGCTTGCTCCACTTCACTGTGCTTGATTACAATGAAATGTTTACAACAAAATCGTAAAAGACACTTGATTCTTGCCCCTTAACCAAACTTGATGTGACTGATGGTTTCTGCCGCAGCTTTTCCTATGCTTAGCTAGAGTGAAACCCTTTGTTTGGCTCCATAGTTCTCACGCTTGATTAACACTTGGGTTACCAGCCTGGAGTGTTCTTACACAAACTTGATTACAGCAAAGAAATTATATGTCAAGGTGGGAATCCATTGCAAAATGGGATTCATTCATTGAGACATGCATGAACTTATTGGCTGCAGAAAATGAACACCTATTTTGCATGAGCTTGCACTTTAAACAACGCATGTCAGGTTCACCAGAAGGTGCTATGGAGTTCTTCAGTCATCGCTGTCACTGATTTCAAAGGCTAAATATTTAGCCATAGATGAAGCACTGCCGTGTAACAGTTTTTTATTCTTCAATCTGCAAATTGAAATTGTGGGGCTTGTCTTACACACAGAAATGCTGATGTTCTTTGAGGCTTTTACAAGACGTTTCCCAACCTGAGGTCCACCAGGCTTATTCCTTGATGTTCCAGGCCTTGGTTTGGTCGGCAATGGAAAACTCGACATCCTTGGGGGAGATTTGACTGCAAACACTGGCAAAGCATTTACATGTATGTTTGTACAGTTATCGTCCCTTTCAGTTATCAGTTGTTTATGCAAGTGATTCTGACTGGCCATCCAAGTAACATCAGCACTTGAAGGACAGCCAAGCCTGGCCATCCCACTGTAATTTGATAAACATCTTTTGACACAATCTGCCGCAACTACTGTTTCCAATAATCTCTTATCAGGGATATCTACCAATCGGCTAGAATTGCATGCTACTGCAGACTCCACTCTCTTTTCTTTCTTCCCCTTTCTCTTGCACAGAGATTCACTTCTTGAAAGCTTTTTTGATACAGATGCAGTGCCACAGGCGCCTTTTATCCTCCCCGCTTCACCATTGCTTATGATGTGATTCTTTTCAGTGCTTTTATTAAGATTATGACGCCTAATGTTTGCATCCATGAACTGATGTAAACATGATCCATCCAAATCAAACAAAGGCTTTGCTTCCCCACGAAGAAACCATGTTCCTTTAAGACCCTGGAAAGCATGCTTTATAGGCACTGAATTGGGTAGATGGTAAAAGCTCGACTTCCGCTTCACCTACTAGAAAATGGAGTGTGTAAATGCAGCATGGACATAAAAAATAAAATCAAGACAAGGAAATATTCTAATAAAGAAAAGTACCAGTAATCCATAAACTTTGATCTCCCCAAATTTTGGGAAACAACTTAAGTGTCTTCTCTCTAGTTCTCCTACAAAAAATCATTTTTTATCAGATTACTTTGACATGAATTGGAGAAAATTAACATGAAAATACACTACAAGCCAATGACTAAGCATCAATTCTCAGAGCACATAAAAGACTGGGAACGCTTCTTCCACAGAAGATAAAGTCTGAGACCTTTTTGTGGGAGCAGATGAGACTTGAGAGCATAAACAGACAAAAAAAGGACTTGATGATATATTATGGAATGAATCGGAGGTCTCCTAATAATTAAATTGATAAAATATAGATTAGATATGATACCAGCTATAAAATAAAAACTACAGCATCCAAAGTGAGTTTTGTTTTGTATATCTTATAAGAAAGTTTCTCCATTGACATTCTGCAACTTTATTTTTCCACAAAAATCTAACCCGTGAACATCTGGTGTAAGTTCAGTGAGCAAATTAATGATCCATGTACAAACTTCTCTCTCCAAAAATACCATTATCAATGAAATAAACATGGTTGAAGGTAATTTTTGTCAAATCCATTCAATCTCCAATGTGACAGTGTCGTAAGAGTTGATTGGAGGAAAAATGTTCATCTCAAGCTGCAACATCAAAAGTTCAATTTCGTAATTCCCTTTCCTCTCAAACTTCTCATCTTTCATTCATATTTTCCCACAAACAAGCCCTAAGTTCCGTTACCATAACTAAGTTTGAAGCGGAGCCTGAAGCAGCCATTCTTGCCGAAAACATAGAATGCTAATGACCAATAAATCTTTAGCCCATATAGAATACGGTATCGTATAAATTTCAATAATCTGAACAACTAACGAGCTATGTACAGTTTTAAAGAAACATACAACAATCGATACAACAAGAAAAAAACTGAAAAAAAAAGAAAAAAAATCTGAACCCAATCAGCAACACCCAGATAACAAAATTTCAAAAAGAAGTGATTTTGGAATTTATAAGTAAATAATGGAAGAAGTAGAAAGTAAAGATAGTGTTCTGTGAAGAGATTTACTCTTGAAATCTCCAGCTTTGATGTCTGGAGAGACGGGCACGGCAATGTGAGTTCCTAAGTTTGTGTCTGTAAAAACTGCAATCTCTTTACTCGTCGATGAAGCCATACGCTTTCTTTTCCCTGGAGCAATGGCTCCTAAATGCTGCAAGATGATATATTTCCTGCAATTTTCTTAGTGGACATTTTTGGAGCAAAAATAGATAATACATCTGGATCCCTATATCGTAGGGAAATGACAAATTAATGCACAGTCTTTATTTCTTTTATTGGGGTTACCAACGTCAAATTCTACTAAGACTCACTTTTAATCATTTTATTCTTGCCAAACTAATTTTATTATTATAAAAAAACTGATGAAATGTAATTACAAAAAATTATTATTTTAACTTCATTATTTTGAGCGTAAGAAATATATAAGGTATGTGTTACTTTGCCAATTAATTAATAGAGTATGACAAATCTAACATATACATACTGATAAATAGGATGGGTATAATTTTAAAAAATTAGTACATAAATCTATTATTTGTGTAGTATTAGAAATATATAAAATCATCTTATTAAATTTTAAGAGTAAATTAGAGTTCCAAACTTCTTTAGAAAAATATTTTATTTTATCTTAAACTTTTAATGTAACTAGTATTTTTTTTACAGTATACGAATAATTATTACTATATAAAAGCGAGTTTCTTAAGAAGAGATTTAAAAAGTTATAACTTAGAAGAATATGATGTTCATTCTTATTTATAACTAATTTAAATTAAAACTTAAATTTTTATGCCTATATAAAGGTTATTCTTATATAGAACATTACTACAAAGAAATATTGTTGTAACACCAAAACTAATAATTTAATAATAATATCAGTGATACCGTATTATTTTGGAGTAACGTATGTTATTTTATTTATATATTCAATCATATAGATGATATGTTGTATATAATTTCATTTTATATATAAAATATCATTTATAATTTCATCACATAAATGTTTTGGGGTATATGCTTTTCTCCAGGGTAAAATTTGTACGACATAGCATTTTTACCAGTAATATGACATGTCGTTTATTGATTTATCACATAGATTCACATTGTAAGATCACAGTCCGGAATACTAATCTATTACCCCCCAAACCAATTCTGTATGTTTGTGTCATCCACTGTCCAGCGGGAAAAGAAGTAACCATTATCACTTATCAGCGGCATGTCTATGGCACAAGCTGTCTCTCTTCCGAGAATTCTCGTCTCTACAGACGCAAGCAAAGCTTTATCTAAGCAAGCGGCGAGCACCCGCAAGCCCAGAACCTCCATTTCCACAAAAAAAAGAGGTAATTTGACTTTCTTGTTTGGTATCGGAAAAAATAAGCTTAAGAAAAAGAAAAAGAAACTTTTTAGACCGGCTAAAGTTAAATTTTTTTTAGCCAAAACAGACTATTATAACCCATTTGGCAACCTGGTTAGAGTTGACTAATGAATAACGTTCATGTTTGTTAGTAAGGAAGTAAGGTTTCTGTTTGTTTTCCTAGAAAATGCAGGAAAAAAGAAGGAAATTGTTTTAAAACTGAGCTTAAAATCAGCGTATAGCTCAGTTGACGTTGATGGGTAGTGCTAAGCACTGTTTTAAGGAATTATGACAGTGAATATGGTTTTGCTTGAAGTTTAGTGAAAGTTTTGTCTTATTGTGTTTTGCTAACAACAATTTGGTATTCTGTTTCCAGCAAAAGTGAGTCCTTCACGCAGAACTCAGAATTTGAATTTGGAGGTTTCTCCCCATAGAGCTGGTGATTATGTCTTTGCTCTCATCCTCTTTTTCATGTTAAGATTGATTTTGATGTGTTGCTAATGCTCCTCTTTGAGTTGACCCGGTTAATGATTTTTATTTTTGCTTATGTATTGCTCATATCAGTTTGTTAATTTTGTTAATATGTTGTGGATTTATTTTTGGCTTGTATAGTGTCTGCCGTACGGTTAATGAGAATACAGTTCGGTGGTGCATTTGCTGATCTTTTAAACAAGAAAGGGAAAGGGTCTGGTGATAATGAGATGGGATATGTTGAACGAACGCTTGGGTTTCGCACCAAAGATTTGGACGATCGTGATCTTAGACTGGTGTTCTCTCTTTCCCATTCTCTTTTCTTGTACTTATGCATTCTTTTTACTCCATTTGTGTTGGAGGTGTTCACTTAAAAATGATTGGAATAAATTTTAATCTGTCTAGGAGGATTGGACCATGTAATATGTCTATCATAAGGGGAAAAAATATCTAATTAAATTGTATTAATCTGAATCCAGATTATACAATGAATGTAAACTCATTTCCTTCTTTTAATCAAAATATATAGGTCACTGACATTGTTGGAGGTACAATTCGTTGGAGGAGATATCTTGATCATTTGATCTGTTTACTATGCCATGATGAGAAAACATTTAGCAGTATGGAACCTCTACTGTTACAGGTATTTTTGCTTTGTATATTTCATGTTGAATTTATTTTCATTTGCAATGTCAAACTACTAAGGTTGATTACCTGCTACATGGAAAAGTTTAGAAAATATTAATAAGACATACTAGAGTAAGATCCTCTACTTGCTATATATGCCAAGGCAAATATTATGAGATTGACAAGGAGACAGTAGTTCCCTCAGCCAACAATAGCATGATTTCTGGACTTATTTTCAACTATTTACCTAAATTCGCCAGCTTTCTCGTTGGTGGAACATTGATGATCACCAATTCCATCGAGTTACATTCTTTTCACAGAAGTTGTTTGAAATATTATTGGATGATAGATCTGCATTAATTTCCTTTGACTTTATTTATTTATTTTTTTGTGCTTGCATTTTTCAGATTCTTCGAATTGGTTTCTATGAAATTGTCAAGCTTGATATGCCACCATATGCTGTTGTAGATGAGGTATATCTTATTCTCCCCCCAACCAAAAAAAAAAAAAAAAACCTATAGTCTTGAAAAGTTGAACTATATGATTTATTGCTTTATCACTACGTTTGTTAGATTTCATGAAGCATAAGAGGAATTCGAAGCAACACCCAATTTTATAGGACTTTTGGATTCTTGTGGTGAATATGCTCTTTTTTTTTTTTGACTTACCTTTTTTCCTTTAAGTTGGAAATACATTATCGGAAAATTTGTATCTGAATATTTTATTTGTGACATTCATCATCTATGTGGTCTGGGATATAAAAGTTTATGAATTTTGTATAAAGTTGGATTTTTGTAGTCTATTTCTGGCCCTAATGCTCATTTAGTCTTAAGAACTTTTAACATTATTTCACTTTTAATGCCCATGTTTCATGCATTTTGAGTTGGTGTCTCTTGGAGAAAACAAAACCAGACAGCCTTATATTTTTGTTGATGACCAGTTATGCATTTGACTGCAGAACGTAAGACTAGCAAAGGTTGCCCTTAGACCTGGTGCTGGTAACTTGGTAAATGGGATTCTGCGAAAGCTAGTGCTACTTAAGGTTTACCATTTTCTACCCATTGTGGTTAATGGAATAACACTTGCTGGTTTTTATGAACTTGTAATTTTTTTTTTCTTTTGGGTTCTAGGACAATAATTCCCTTCCTCTGCCAAAATTGGAAGGTAATGATCGTGCCCAAGCACGTGCTCTTGCCACTATTTATTCTCATCCTGTTGTGAGTTTATTCTGCCACCTCTCCTCTTCTGTTAGTTACAACATTACTTGGTATTGTTACTTGATTGTTTTATTGGGTTTAGATTTCTCAACTTGGACTCAAGTTCCTCTAGCAGGTTGAGAATTCTTAATTACTGAAACAAAGATTTATTTTTAGTGGATGGTAAGGCGATGGACAAAGTATCTTGGGCAAGAAGAAGCAATTAAATTGATGGTGTGGAACAACAGTGATCCCAGTTTTAGCTTGAGGTTTCTGGCTCAATTTGTGCTTTCATTTATTTCTAAATCTCACAGATCTTATAGCTACATATTCTGATATTGTTGACAGGGCAAATAGCAGAAAAGGTGTTACAAGAGCTGACCTAGTGATGCAGCTCAATTTGTTGAAGGTGCTTAAAAGTTTTTCTTTGATTTCTTTTCAGTTCAATTGGTATCCATAAGATATTGATATTCCTAGATCTATTCTTTTCATCTTGAGTTTCAAATCTAGATAGCAATTACTAGTGTTCTGCTCTTAAGCTGCAGGTTCCACATGAGCTTTCATTGCATTTGGACGAATTTATCCGCGTTAAAACAGGATTGCAGGTATGAGCAATATACAGATCTTCTAGTTTCTTTAATGCAAGGGTCTAAACCAACGGTTTAGTTTATTTTGGTGTCAAATACAGTTACCTCCGCTGCAGTACTAGAATGAAATACAAATTTGTAATGTAGCTAATTGTTAATGTTTGGAGATTTACTACAGTGTTCTTCATGGATCAACACAGTTGATTGTCACAGTTATAGCTTCAGTTGTAGAGTTTGCATTCAAGTGAGATACCTTCATGGACCAACATTGAGTTTGCCTTTGCGTGGTTTATCCCCTGTGAAAAGAATCAATGATAAGTTTATGTACATGGACTTAAGCCACATTAATAATTTAGCCTCTCTTTTAGCAAGTTAAAATGCTTCTCTCACAGAAGAGCATGACATCAATGCACTATTGCTTACTGACTGATAGTGGGGAAACAAAGTACAATCGAGGTCCTAATTAGCTCATTTTCCTTGCTTTAGAATGTCATACAAGCGGGATTACTGAAGGAAGGTCTATGTGCAGTTCAAGATGAGAGTGCAGGTTAATATTTTCATCCTTCTTCCAGTACGGCTTTACCTAAGGCATTTGGTGCTGTAGCAAGTGGTTTTCAATACATATATCTTTGGAATTTTTGTACTTCTTCCATAATCTAGTCATGTCTCGGTCAATTTAATGTTTTCATCAACACTGGCTCTAGTTTTTTCATTATAACTAATTGGACCTTATATGATGGCATTCTCTGAATGTTCATGTCATAAAATTGCAGGCCTGGTAGTTGCTGTTGTGGATCCTCAACCTGGCCAGAGCATTGTTGACTGTTGTGCTGCTCCTGGAGGAAAGACACTATATATGGCATCCCGTTTGAGTGGCCAAGGTAATTTATTGGCTTAGAAAGGACAACCTGCCAGGTTCAAGTGATTGTTGATTCTTTTATCTTAGTAACCAGAAATTCATTGTGGCAGAGACCCTTTCCTATACTTATCCTTGCTTAACCCACAGAGTTGGCTCAATTGTTCGGCTACAATTCTATTTTCTTGGATGTTATATAAACCCTTTTTCCTTGAATGATCTGGAGCCAGTGATAAAACTACATACTTATGTTCATTGATATGATTTTGCTGATGGCTTGTTGGATTATAGGCCTGGTATATGCAATTGACATTAACAAAGGACGGTTGAGAATCCTTAATGAGACAGCCAAGTTGCACCAAGTTAATAGTGTTATCCGAACTATCCACGCTGATCTTCGTACATTTGCTGTAAGTTATCAAATGGTAGAAACATAGTATATCCAGGAAGATTTAATTTCTTATTTATTGCTTTCCTTTTGTAAATCTTTGTTAGGACAATAGTACAGTGAAGTATGATAAAGTACTCTTGGATGCTCCATGTTCCGGACTTGGTGTTCTTTCCAAGGTACATCAACAGATGAACTGTGAATATTTTAGTTGCATCAAGTTGACACTTGATAACATTAGGACTTTTGTTTCATCTATCTTTAATATCTTTTATTCTCTCCTATGACTTCATATTTTAAATGAAGTTAAGAGGTCTATCTAATTCTTGAGTTCCACTTTTTACCTTTTTGAAGAGGGCAGACTTGCGTTGGAATAGGAGATTGGAGGATATGGAAGAGCTTAAGATATTGCAAGACGAGCTTCTTGATGCAGCATCTTTGTGAGACCAAATATCTCCTCTTATGATGCTCAACATCATGCTTCATCTGCACACACGTACCTTTTAGTTGAAAAATAAAACTTGACAAAATAGACTTTCTGAAAAAGCTACTCGAACAGCTTTGGGTGTTCTGTTGTATTTTTCTGAAATTAGAAGCAGAGCAGCATATATCTATTAATGGTGTTAGACTTCTAGTCTTTGATCAAATGTATTATTTTGTTGGTGCTCTAAAAATGTTTTTTTTTTCCTTTTTTTTTCTTTTTTTTTTACATTTATAGGCTGGTAAAACCTGGTGGGGTCTTAGTTTACAGTACCTGCTCTATAGACCCAGAAGAGAATGAAGAGAGGGTTGAAGCATTTCTTCTCAGGCATCCTGTAAGATCTCTTGCTCTATATATGTGCAAGAGTGTGGTATATATATTTGCGTGCCTTTTCTTACTTTCGTACTCTAAGCTCATACATTTTAAACATACTAGTGTTTTCTAATATTTTTGAGGTTTCTGAGGATAATTTCAATCTTTCCAGTTGAATCGCTGAGTAGCTGAGTAAAATACTTTTTCTGATATGTATGATGAATACCTTCTTATATACTGGTAATTATTTCTTTCCCTCTTGTTGCTAGGAATTTTCCATTGATCCTGCTGATGGATTAGTTCCTTCGGATTTTGTAACAAAACATGGTTTCTTTTCCTCTGACCCCGTAAAACATTCATTAGATGGAGCCTTTGCCGCTCGTCTAGTTCGGGCTTTCTGATGAAATGTAAGGCAATGCTAGACTTTCTACATTTAAAACGTTTTCTATGATTACAAACCATTCCTGCGCTCACCGATGATTTATGGTGCTCTATTGCAGATTAGCAATCCTTGGAAACTATTTTGGAAGATGAAAATACAGAGACCGGTTTACAACAGTGCATGTCCAAAATGCAGGATTTGTGCTAAAAGCTAAAATGCTTGTGAAGTGTGCTCTGCATAGTCCTGCATACCCATTCTGGAAACAAAACCAAGATGATGAGATGAAAATTTAAGTGTGGTTCACTAACTGGATTCTGATAAACTCTTAACACATTGAGTGATTACATCAAACAGCTGCTTGGGGAGCTCCTAAGCATGTATCGTGATAAATTTGGACCTGGAAGCAGAGCCGCAGAACAAGCTTTTGTAGCATTAGTTTCTCCATCTATGAACTGCAAATATTTACTAATCATAACCATTCCTAAATTGTTGTCCTTATGCTGCACTGCTTCCTTTGTGGCAGTGACTTTGATTATTCTGTAAAGCTGCTAAAGTATGTATGCATACGTACGTTCAAATGCAAATAGCCTTGCTTGTAAACTTTTGATTTGATTAATGTATGATTTCATCGGTGCTCTAAAATGTTTAATCAAGTCCGGTAAATAAATAAATAAGTCAACTTTACATGTTAGTTAATTACAGACGAAATGAACTCATATTTATTATGATTAAAGAATGAGTTAAAATGACAATATGATTTTAAAACGCTGCGTTTTATAGAGCGTTTAAAACAGCGCCGTATCCCTCTCTTAAACCCCGAAGGCAACTGTCTGGCTATCCCCCCACTTTCCACGGACGCTTGCGAATGAAGAAACGATGGCCGATTACGATTCTCTATCGCGCCTTCAGCTCTTCGACGACGTCGACGACGGCGTCGTTTCCTCTAAAACACGTGAAGAAATCAAACTTCGACTCGGCGCTCAGCTCGCTTCGCCACCACGTCCAGGCCGCTGATTTCGTTGCAATCGACCTCGAAATGACCGGCATCACCAGCGCGCCGTGGCGCGACTCCTTCGAGTTTGACCGATTCGATGTTCGCTACCTCAAGGTAAAAGATTCCGCCGAGAAGTTCGCCGTCATTCAGTTCGGTGTATCGCCCTTTCGCTGGGACCCACTCAAGCAGTCCTTCATCACCCATCCGTAAATTCTATCTCACTCTCTCTTTCGGTATAATAAATTAAGGTGCAATTGCTAGTGCTTTCGTTATAACCTCTTCCAGTTAAATGGCATTTATGTGAGAAAGCACTTGCGTATGGCTGAAATATGCAAAAGTGCTTTCTCGGAGCACTGAGATTACAAAAAATACCTAGGTAGTATTGTTACGCTGATGCATGTGTGCTCTATCCATTGCTGAATTTTGATATGATGGCGTTTTTTGGCAGACACAATTTCTTTATATTTCAACGTCAAGAGCTTCCACTTGATGGTGCTGCTTATGAATTCCTTTGTCAGACAACATCAATGGATTTCTTGGCCAAATACCAGTTTGATTTCAATGCCTGCATTCATGAAGGTACCTCATTTTATCTTCTTTTATATTCCCAGGCTGCTTTAAGTAATCAAAGTTGTAATTGTAACTTGGTAATTGATGTGAATGCTTGCATTGGTATCATGGGCATTTTTAAATGTTAAAGTTTGGCTTGCAAGCTCTAAGTTGAAATACGAACGAAGGTGTTGTTTAGTGGTGCTTTTGTAGAAAGTTCTTCTTCAGTGAACTCTTTCCACAAAAGGAACAGAAAATCCCTTTTTTGAAAGATCACCTGTCGAGTGCCTCTCCATAAGACGCTCCTAATATATTCTGACTTAAAAAGTGTGTTGAGAAAAACAAATCTCTAGTTTGTCTTCAAAGATCATTTCATAAGCTTCTTCAATCTCCAAATGTGCATGTGTATTTATGTATTTATTTAGTCAAAAACTGCCAAATGGAAATAAATGTGTTTTTGGCAATTTGAAGTTGCCTTTAATAGTGCTGAAAGGATTGCCTGAGTTGTACTAAATACTTATCTTAGAATGCTTTCAGTTTGAGAATTTACAATCTTAAATAATCCCAGGTGTATCTTATTTATCCAGAGAACAAGAAGATAAAGCTCTTAAACATGTGAATTCAACATATGAGGATGAGTCATTGGATTCATGGCATAGTCTAAAGGAAATTAGAGATACTCATTTGTTCAACATACCTGATATCCTCTTTGCCGAAAGAATGAAGGACAGATTGAGTGAATGGCTTGGTGGATTGTTGCGGAATAGAGATGGAGGTTCTGAAGTTCAACCAAGTTTTAATGACTCGAAGCAGCAGTTTGAAACCATTTTCTTCAAGATGCGTCCTGCGATTAGTCTGAATGGTTTCACTTCTCATCAACTTCTGTTGATTCAATTGGTAATGTTGTTTTATCTTTGAAATCAATTGGTCGTGCTATCTTTTTATCTTACAGTTCTGTCCAATATGCTCTTGAGTTCTCGTCTCAAGATTGTTGTGTTGAAGCATAATTATAAAGGGATGGTGTGGACAAGACCATTTGGTTTGTAGTACCTGCGTTTTATATGAGTTTTTGCTTGATTCGTTTAAGTGTAGAATATCTCATTAATGATCATCCACTGTGAAGGAATTGTATTTTCCCACATATACTATGCCCCTTTTCCTCTCATAATGGATTTACCTTTTAATAACTGAATATGTTAACTGTACTAATGAGTGAAACTAATAATATCAGGTTGTAAGAAAGCATTTCAAAGATCTTGCTTATCTTCGTGTCAGTGGGGAAAATTCTTGTTCACAAAACGTTATAGTGTATATAGAGTCAGAAAGTGACAAAAAGATGCTGATGGTAAGTAATGACTTTGAGGAAGTATATATGCCTTTGTTTCAGATGTTCCTACTATCCATGTCATCACTTGCATCTTATAGAGGAGTTGGTGTCTCATTGCCTTAAATTTTTTCTGCAGAAAGAAGTGAAGGATGAACAAAAAATAGATGCAGAGATGAGCATCAAAGCTTCTATTGGATTTCGCCATGTTATTGACTTGCTTTCCTCAGAGAAGAAGTTGATTGTTGGTCACAATTGCTTCCTTGGTATGAATATCAGTCTTGAGATAGATGAAGATTGTTATTTATCAATTGTTTCATTTAAATGTTTCTTTCATTGTGATACAGATATTGCACATATTTACAGCAAATTCTTTGGTCCTCTTCCTTTGACTGCTGAAGAATTCATTTCCTCTGTTAACAAATACTTTCCGCACATCATTGATACCAAAATATTGTTGAATTCAAATTCTATTCTTCAACAAAGGATGAAGAAATCTAGCACTTCATTGTCCAAGGCATTTTCTGTTTTGTGTCCACAAATTGCTCTTGGCTCTAAAAGCACCCATCTGGCTCTTCAGCCGTCTGTGAAAGTAGAGGTTGAAGTGGATGATATAAGGTTTGTATTTTCTTTGTTCCCTATGAATTATGAAGTTGATACTGCTCGATTGTATTTGTAATGGTATTTACTGGGCTCTATATAAAATATTTTGCATCAGATGAATAATGTGTCTTATTTACCTTAGTGACAATTGAGGGAGGCCATGAACTCAATTTCTTCAATATTGAAGCTAATCATTTATTGATTTCAGTATCTTTCCCGTTTATTTAGTCCATATAAAACAATACGGGAGTGTCCTTTAAGATAATTGTTAATTGATGTTAAAGTGTTCAAGACTTGCATTGTTGATCAAAAGTTACTGGTCTTTCCAGATTTCATATGTTCATTGGACGTTTGATCCAGGCAACAATAATTTTGTGTGATAATTTACTTGATGAAATGAATTAATAATTGCTGTTTCTCTCTTTTCTATTAAAGTCTAATGGAATCTCAAATTTAATATCTATTTGCAGGTCATCCAACTGGAACTCTGGAGTGAAGCATGAAGCTGGATATGATGCTTTTATGACTGGGTGCGTCTTTGCTCAAGCATGCAGTCACCTTGGTATTGATTTTAAACAACAGTCATCCTCTGAAAATTTAGCTCACAATGAAAAGCTCCGGGAACACGTCAACCTTCTGTATCTCAGTTGGACTAATGGAGAGATTATCAATCTAAGCACTGGAAATAGGACTTCTGAGTCTTTGGCCTCTAATAAGCGCAAAAACCACTACCCAAAGATTTTATTTGAGTGTATTGTTATAGTATGGGGATTCCCATCTCACCTCAAGGCTTGGGACATTAGAGAATGCATCTCTAAAGTCTATGGCCCTACCTCAGTGATTTCAGTCTATCATGTGGATGAAACTGCAGTTTTCGTGCAGTTCAGCAGGGCAGAAATGGTTTCCAAATTTCTTGATTTGAAGGGAAGCTTAGATAGAAATAACGATCCAATCTCGGTTTTGCATCCTCTTGCAAAATTGCTCGAAGGTGGAAATACCTGTGCTGCTAGCTATGAAACTTACAAAGAAATATGTAGTTCAACTGTCTCAAAAGTCTTATTTGCGGATCAAGCAAAGGCAGTTGGTATCAAATGGAAGACCAAGTTGGTGGAATCCTCGGATAAGACCAAAGAACATGAAAGTCTCCGTAAAGTAAAAGCAGTGAATTCTGATCCAAGTTGTGGTGAAAGAACTAAGAATAAGAATTTTGATGATGTATCAAATGATTCATCATACAGCCAATTATCATCTGATGAGATCATTGATTCCTTTTATACGCGGGAGGCAAAGCAGATTTGAAGCAGTAACTTTTGACTTGGACTTTAAAAAAAATTATGTTTTATTTTACTTTTAGGAGCTATTTCTCCAGTTAAGCTACAGATCCTTAGCGCAATTCTTCTGCTTGAAATTGTCATTTGGGAGCAATCTGTCATTGTAAACTAGTTATGATTGTAACAGTATTATCGTTAGGAAGCACTGGAAAATTTAACTAGTATTTGGTATGTGTTTTCTTTTCTTTTTGAATCCCTTGGTATGTGTTTTCGAGATGGCTATTTTGTCCATCCAGATTGCATCTTCAGTATATGATTCTTTTTTTTTTCGTGTGTGTTTTTATCAGTGTCTGATTTCTCCTGGCTCTCTATTAATAACAAAAATTAACCACACAAGTAATACTTTTGTGAAAAGAGTTCTTCAGTAGTCCTGGGTATACGCGTGTGTGTGAACGTGTGTATATATTTATATGAATAACTTTTTATGGTATATTAAAATCTCTGTTTTCTTTTTTCTATGATTCTTTGAGACACATAAAACCCAATTCTGATGTGTTTATAGTTTATTGTTGTCTTTGCATTGCAGCATCCTTGTTCATTCAATGGCAGCAGAAGAACCAACACTAATCTTCCGATCGAACTCCTATCCGAAATCTTCGAAGAACTCACAGACTGTGAGAATATCTCGCACCGTGCAGCAGTATGCATGTCTTTCATGGCAAGCTGTCATCAGAACTTTTTACCATCGACTTTCATCTCCTCTTCAATCTCCTTTTTACATTGCTCTCATAATCATCATCAGAATCTTGCACTCTCTTCCAACGTCCAAACACATAAACATCACCAAATGTTTCTTCCGCAATTAAAAGAAAGCCGGTGTGCTTCGACTTCATACGACGGCTGGTTGCTAACACTACCCTTCGACAGGAAACAGAATCTATACCTTTCAAATCCTTTCGCAAGAGATCGAATCAAGCTCGGAACAGCACAGGCCTTAAGAGTGGTCACGTCAATCAGCCCTTTGGATCCTAAATGTGTCGTTCTTGATATTCACAAATGACAATATAAAACTTAGACGACTGATTATACCAACAATAGCGGTAACTGGAGTCGCAGTTGGGGTGATGCTATTTGTTGTAAGGGTGAATTTTAGGCTGAATGTGGAAGTGGAATATATCATTTAAAATTTAATAGTTACGGCGAATTGCGGTGAGAAAAATTATTTCGTGGAGTTGGATGGTGAATTGTCACTTGTTCAAGTAAGCGTTAAAAGTCGAATTCCTGCAGACGATTGTATATCTAATGTATACATTTACAGGTTGGACTGGCTGGGGAAAGATTGGATTGAGCTGAAACATATTGCCCATAATGCAATTTTATTGGGAAAAACATGGTTCCAAATCGCTTGGAGGAGACTTCAAAGCAAATTGCATTTATTTCATTACTTCCTTGTCAAAAAGCTGTTGTTTATCACTTGGAAAAAGAATCATTATGTGATTCTTCATCAACTTTCTTCGATTTGTACAAGTACTCCAACGAATTGGCTTATACTTGAATCATCAGCAGAAATGTAAGTGAACTATTACTTTTTCTCTGGCATATATTTGTAATGCATTTGAAAATTATTCAGTAGTAATATACTGATGGTACTAATTCGACTTGGCATTGGTTTTAGAATATTTTGCTATATTTTGGGTGCAGCATGGCTTCAAAGGATGATCAAATTGATTATTGTTGCTACATGGCCAATTATCGAGGAGCACTTTGTTAAGCTACTGCGCAAAGTTGCGAAATATGAATTATTTGTAAAATTCGGTAAGAGATATACATTTTCTAAGTTATATGATCACTTATATGTAGGTTACTACGTGAATTTTCAAAACTTTGGCTCATCCGAGCATGGCTTGGGATCCAAAGACCAACGGAGTTTAGGCATGCAGATGAAGATGTTTAGGAATAACAGAGCATCATCATGATAACTTTCTAAATCATCTCTGTTTCAATTGTGCAGAAAAATCCTTTTGGAAAGCGATTTCGGAATAAGGGATTCAAATACTATCATCTCTGCTTAATGAAAGTATTACCTACAGACAGGTAAGAGCATCAACGTGTACTTTGGTATTAAAGATGGTGCAGAAAACATTGCCAATAACAGAGCATCAAAGACACCTCAAACATCAGTGATAGATTCATAAAACCTCCTTTGGAGGAAATGAACAATTTCATCAACTGAAGAGGGTAACAAATTAATATTGGAGGTTATATAGGGGCGATTTGGGATGTCTACGTTAAAGCTTGTGATAATTTATTATTAAATACGGATTGGAGGACAATGACTTAATAGTCCATGGGTACATTTTATTTTGATTATTATGACTGTCTTATTTTTTAATTATGTCACAGAAGTATGCAATTTAAATTTTCATTTGTTATATGCGTTTTACTTGTGAGAAATTATGTTCGTATTATTATTGCCTGCATGCATGTCTGCGAGTTGGGTTCTTGGCATATGACGATGGGTTGTGATAGAATGCTAGCTAACACAGCAAGTTATAAAAATCACGATATCAATTAATCATTTTTATATAAAAAGTTCAAAAGTTATAAAAACAAAAATTTAATTAATAATTCCTATAATAATTCACACACATATATATACACACACGCGCGCACATGAGAAACCATTCAAAAGTCAAAACCCTAATCTGGAATGTTTAATTAGGGTTTATAAGTTGTGTTGCAGGCCACCCTTCTTCATTCAATGGCCGCACCAGATGAAGCATTATTATCACGAAGATCATGGTCATCGGATCTGCCCGTGGAACTCCTATTCGGAATCTTCCAAAAACTCACAGATTGTAATGATATCTCGCAGTGTGCAGCCGTCTGTCTTTCATGGCGATCCGTCATCAGAAATTTTTACCGTCAACTTAAATCTCTTCAGTCTCCTTTCCTATTGCTCGAATCATCATCAGCATCATATCTTGTACGCAGCAGGTGCTCTTGCACTCTCTTCAACCCGCAAACACACGAACGCCACGAAATATTTCTTCCTCAACTGAAAGAAAGCACCTCCACTTGGAGCTCATATGACGGTTGGTTGCTAGTGCTTCCTTTCAGCATGTTAAAGAATTTATGCCTTTTGAATCCTTTCACGAGAGATCGAATCAAGTTACCGCCACATCTTATAGAATTCGACTCCGACGAAGGTCCGGATATGATAAGAGTGCTCGCATCAACCAGCCCTTTGGATCCCGAGTGCGTTTTTTTTCTTTTTGAAAACGGAAACTTGTTCATCTGCAGGCCAGGAGACAAATCTTGGACCAAGGTGGTCATCAACAATACCAGTCACAAACATTATCGCCGTTGTGGTGATACGATTTGCTTTAAGGGTGAATTCTATGCTGAATACGAGTGTCGAATATATCATATAAAATTGAATGGTTCTGGGGTCGCCGAGGCTATAAAATTGCCCGTTCCTTACATTGCCTACGGCTCAGCATCAGATAATTATCTAGTGGAGTTGAATGGGGAATTGTTACTTGTTCAAACACTGACTGGCCATCGAATCCTTGAAAACTGTAGTAGTGCAAGCGCATCTGATGTGCATGTTTTTAGGTTGGACTGGCACAGGAAATTATGGATTGAGGTGAAAAATATCGGCCCCGCTGCAATCTTATTAAGAAATCATGGTTCCACGACGCTCGATGTTACAAATTTTGGAGGATACTTCAAACCAAATTGCATTTATTACGTTGATGGTTATAAGCAAGAAGTGGTTGTCTATAACTTGGAAACGAATCACTCCGAGACTCTTCATCAATTTTCTTCGTACTGGGGAAATACTCTACCGGATTGGCTTAGAGTTGAATCAGCAAAAATGTAAGTGATAAATTACTTTTCTTCGCATATTTTGTACTTTTCTTTCTTTCATTTTTTTTTTTACGACAAAATATATTTATAATGCGTTTTTAAACTGAGTATTAATTAATAATGAGATACTAATTCGATTTTGGATTGGCCTTAAAACGTTTTGCTATACCTTGTGTAGCATGGCTTCAAAGCATGATCAAATTGATGATGTTGCTCCATGGCCAATCATTGAGGAGCACTTTGTTAAGGTATTGGACAAAGTAGCAGAAAAGGGGCTTCTAACCTTAACTTGGGCGGAAGAAAGGGCATGGGCTACCATCGACGATAATATATTCGAGGAATTTGGCAAGAGATACACAGTGTCTAAGTTGAAGTCCAAATATGATCACTTCCGTACGTTACATCATGAATTTTCAAAACTTTTGGCACATTCGGGTATGGTTTGGGATCCAAAGACCAACATAGTTCGGGCAGATGAAGAAGTTTGGGAATCTTACGTCAAGGTCTGTGTATACATATATATTATTTACCGTTGATGTAATCATGGTGATGGTTTTTTTCTAATTCATCTTGCTTTCTTTCGAATGTACAGAAACACCCTTTCGGTAAGCGATTTAAGAGTAAGGGATTCGAGTATTATCACTTGCTTGGTGAAATTATTGCATACACTCAATCCTCTCAATTCTATAATACGAAGATAGGGTTGAAGATTCGAGGGATTTCAGACGCAGCAAATGTGTACTTCGAAATTAAAGGTGCTAAAACATCAACATTCCCGGGAGGAAATGAAGAATTCAGAAGACAAGAACATCATCCGTCAATCGAAGAGTGCATTAAAATTTTGGAGGCTATGGACGATTTGGATGATAATATACACGTTAAAGCTCGCGAAAAATTTATTAGTATAGATTGGAGAAGAATGTTTGTTGCAATGTCCGAAGCAAAGAAGAGAAACTGGCTTTATAGTCTAACTTGTAAAAGTCCCCGTTGGAGGTATTGATTTTCTTCCAATCATATATATCTTTACAAACCTTTGATATCTCACGGTGTCATCATCGATGCAATCAACTCAAATCTCTTTTACCACCTTTCATATTGCTCTCAAACATAGACTTGAGACGGTCCCGCAACACTATATATGTGGAAGGACTCAAGGCTTAGTCATTGACTCGTGGCTGGATTTACAAGTTGAATTGGCAAAGTAAAAATTCGACTAACTTGGAAATTCTATATTTTAATTATCGACTTTTTAGAGCAAATCACTTATCACTTATGTGTCCTTGATACGTGATTGCCCCGGTTCACTACTTGATCAATAGTAAAGGTGTTTTCTACTTGGCAACCAATAGTTTTCACTTGTTTGGTTAGTTTACTTACTGATTCCGAAAACTCCAACGCACTGGCTGAGTTTAAATTTAATTGTTATTTTCATGGTTTTGATCCCTCTAACTCCAATTAAAATGATAATCATTTTACTGGAGATTGATTTAGAAACATATATACTTGAGGTAAAGAGAGAACCAATGAGAACAGGCACACATCGATTGCGGCTCTCGCTCACAAGCAGAAAGCGAAACGATAATAGTAGCAATCATTAATTAATTCTTGAAACTTGGTATTGTCAAGCAGCAACATTGGGGCAGGGTACCAAAGAGTACTCTGTGCAGAGTTCAAGCAGCTTGGATCCTTATTCTGATTCAATAATGATGATATAAGATATAGGATAATATTATTTCAGGAAAGAAATTATTTTTCAATATTAAAAAAAGAAAATAGCAATCTTATTTAAAAAATTTAATTTAAATAGTTTTTTAAATTTTTATCGTGGATGTAACTTTTAAAATAAGCAGTGAAATCTTGAGTGTTTGGGCAGTACTCATTTCCTTAATGAAGTTGAGGATCGGATTTTACACATGCTTGTGAGTGGATTATTTATCATTTTTCGTATCAGATTACTCCATTTTAACACATATTTTGTGACTGTATAATTTATTTTGTTGGGTGCAGCGGATTCAAACCCCAATGGCACAATTGCGAAAATCATTTTTGAAGGTAATAAAAAACAAACTGAATCCAGTGAGGGATTATCATTTTTATTTTTATTTTATTTTTATTTTTATTTTTTGTCCCCTAAAGCAACCAAGTCAGGTGCCTTGACCAAGCAGGCAAGTTCAAAGCCAAATCGGAAAGGGAAAACCCTAACACAATACTAAAAAAGGAGCAGGGTTCTTCCAGACTCTTCCGTTAAAAAACCAAACTACCCTCCGCCTCCCCCTTTTGCAAGTCCCCTTATAATTTGGAGGCCTCAAAATTTGGGTGATTGCTGTATTGGGCAAGCTTCGAACCACATTTTAACTAGGTTTTCAAAGAGATCTTGGTGTAGCAGCTGTGTATCGTCGTTTACCCATTTTTCTAGATCTAGCTAGTTCCGCAAGTGTACTGGGGCAGTAATTCGGAGTATCGATATTTGAATCAGCTGGAGCACCCGAAGATCCACCCATCATATTTTGCGTATTTTGGTGAGAGTTAGAAGAAGGAAGTTCAGGAGTGGAGGCAGCAGGGTTTGAATTAGAGCTGTGTAATGGAAAATTATTATTCGGAGCAGTGGTAATGGAACCCCAAGATCCATTGATTATATCTGTCATATTTTGGCAAAAGTTAGGAGGAAAAAACAGGGGTTGTTCAAAAGTGACGGCTACAGGGTTTTCAGTAGAGTTTAATGGAGGATTCGAATTAGGAGAACACGTTTGACTGATCAGCTGTGTCCAATCAAGATCCAATATTTGGCATATTTGGGCCTTAAAAACCCTATCTTCGGTTTGTTGTTTACGTTGCGTGTCCTTCTTCATAATGGCGGCAGCAGAACCAATGCTAGTTAGGTCATGGTCCGATCTTCCCATGCGACTCCTATCCGAAATCTTCCAAAAGCTCACTGACTGCGTTGATATCTCGCACTGTGCAGCCGTCTGTCTCTCATGGCAATCTCTCCTCAGAACTCTATACCGTCAACTTGTATGTCTTCAATCTCCTTTCCTATTGCTCTCCTCATCATCCCACTACTCATCTTGCACTCTCTTCAACGCCCAAACAAACAAACTTCACCAAATATTTCTTCCGCAATTAAAAGAAAGCTGGTGTTCAAGTTCACACGACGGTTGGTTGCTAATAATTCCTTTCAGGAGGGAAAAAAATCTATGCCTTCTAAATCCTTTCACGAGAGATCGAGTAGAGTTACCGCCACATTTAGTAGAATCATCGTCCGGAAAAGCAAAGGACTTGAGAGTGGTCACATCAACCAGTCCTTTGGATCCCGAATGTGTGGTCCTTGCCATTGACGAGCAAAAGTTGTACAGCTGCAGACCAGGAGACAAATCTTGGACCAAGGTGGTGACCAATTATAAAGGTGTCTGTAATCACAGTTGGGGCGATACGGTTAGCTATAAGGGTGAATTTTATGCCGAATATGGGTGTCGAATATTTCATATAAAAGTAAATGGTTCTGGGGGCGTCGTCGAAGCTGTAGATTTGCCCGTACCTTATGTTGTGTACGACTTTAATAGTTATTTAGTGGAGTTGAAGGGCGAATTGGTACTTGTTCAAATAACAATTGAAAATCGGTTCCGAAAAGACTATAGTCTATCTGGCGTACGTGTTTACAGGTTGGACTGGCACCGGAAGCAATGGATTAAGGTGAAAAATATTGGCTCTAATAATACTGCATTGTTATTGGGAAAACATGATTCCACGTCGCTTTGTGTTACGGATTTTACAGGATTTTTGAAAGCAAATTGCATTTATTTCATTACCATCCATCAAGAGATGGTTGTCTACGACTTGGATACGGTCGTCATGAGATTCTTCATCAATTTTCATCGACTTGGACATTTACTCCACCGAATTGGCTTAGAGTTGAGTCAGCAGAAATGTAAGTCATCAAAACTTACTTTTCTTAATTTCAGTATTGCATATTATCTCGGCTTCTTTTTCTTTTTTTTTTTTAAATTTATGACAAAATATATTTGTAATACGTATTTTTAAATTAAGTGTTAATTAATACTGAGATACTAATTCGATTTTGGATTGGCCTTAAAACGTTTTGCTATACCTTGTGCAGCATGGCTTCAAAGCATGATCAAATTGATTATGTTGCTCCATGGCCAATTATTGAGGAGCACTTCGTTAAGGTACTGCACAAGATAGCAAAGAATGGGCTGCTAACATCAACTTGGGAAGAAATGGCATGGGCTGCCATCAGCGATAATATGTTTGAGGAATTTGGTAAGAGATACACAATTTCTGCGTTGAAGTTCAAATATGATCACTTGTGTAGGTTACATCATGAATTTTCAAAACTTTTGGCACATACGGGTATGGTTTGGGATCCAAAGACCAACAAAGTTCGGGCAGATGAAGATGTTTGGGAATCTTATATCAAGGTATGTATATACATATATATATTAATTACCGTTGATGTAAATGTAATCATGGTGATGGTTTTTTTTTTTTTTCCCCTAATTCATCTTTATTTCTTTCTTTCAAATGTACAGAAAAACCCTTTTGGTAAGCGATTTAAGAGTAAGGGATTCGAGTATTCTCATCTGTTTGATGAAATTATTGCCCACACTCATCAACCCTCTCAATCCTATAAAACAAAGATTGAGTTGACAATCCGAGGAGTTTCAGATGCTGCAGAGGTGTACTTTGATATTAAAGGTGGCGTAGAAAGCATTTTCGACAACAAGCGACATTGCTCTCTAAACAAGCTAAAAGATATCCTTGCCCAACAACGAAAGCAAAGACAGTTCGACTACGAAAGTTCGATTAATTCAACTAGTAAAACATCCTCCGAAGCAAATGAAGAATTTAGAAAACAAGAACATCATGCTCTTGTTTTTGAAGATGCATCCATTGAAGAGTGCATTAAGATTTTGGAGGCTATGGACGATTTGGATGAAGATGTCTACATTAAAGGTTGTCAGAAACTTATTAGTGTAGATTGGAGGAGAATGTTTGTTGCGATATCGGATGCAACCAAGAGAGAGTGGCTTTATAGTCTAATATGAGTATGTTTTATTCTTTATTTTTTGGGCTGTAGTTTTATTTATGTTAGTGAACCATGCAATTTGATTATTTATTTTAGCTTGTATTTATGGAATTAGTAAGTGGGATTCTTATTTTTAGTTTAAAGTCGAACCCCATTCCTTCAAAACAAGGTTGCTTGCTTCTAAGAAATATTATGCTGACTATTTTAAAACTCTATATGTTATAGATTAAATTATGTACGGAAATAAAAGCGTGGCTTGTTCCCAATGCTATACTGATCAAGTGATACTGAGGATATTTATTTCAATATCTAGTTTGATTCCCTACACAGTGATTTACTGCTTTAGATGGCTTAGATTTATCCTACAAGTTACAGAGATGTACTCATTATAAATATATAAAACTGTGGAACTCTCGCTCTAACACAGTTCCGGTATCAACTCTTAAGCTCAGGTTTCCAGATCCAATCAGCAACAAAACATGTTCTTTACGAGGACTGAGTATGATAGAGGAGTGAACACTTTCTCTCCAGAAGGAAGATTGTTTCAGGTCGAATATGCTATTGAGGCCATTAAGCTGGGTTCAACTGCAATTGGGTTGAAGACGAAAGTAACAGCTAATTATATTATCCTTAACTGTAACTTATTCAAATATTTTTAGTTTTGTATTTTCTTCCAAACTTTTCTCAACTGTAAATATAACAGCACTAGTTTTAAGGATCTGTAACAATATTAGTTTTAAGGGGTTGTGCTTGCTGTCGAGAAACGCATTACTTCACCGCTGCTGGAGCCCAGCAGTGTGGAGAAGATTAAGGAAATTGATGAGCATATAGGATGTGCTATGAGTGGATTGATTGCTGATGCTCGTACACTTGTTGAACATGCAAGGGTTGAAACTCAAAATCATAGATTCTCATACGGTGAGCCAATGACCGTAGAATCTACTACACAAGCACTCTGTGATCTGGTGCTACGCTTTGGTGAAGGCGATGAAGAATCCATGTCTCGACCATTTGGAGTATCCCTTCTTATTGCTGGATCTGACGAGAATGGACCTAGCCTGTACTATACAGATCCATCTGGCACATTCTGGCAATGCAATGCAAAGGCTATTGGTTCAGGTTCAGAAGGAGCTGACAGTTCTCTCCAAGAGCAATATAACAAGGATTTAACCCTTCAGGAGGCAGAGACAATTGCTCTATCAATTTTGAAGCAAGTTATGGAAGAAAAGGTCACTCCAAACAATGTTGATATCGCCAGGGTAGCTCCAACGTATCATCTCTATACCCCTTCTGAGGTGGAGGCTGTCATCAATCGCCCTATGAGTATCCGGAGAAAATCATCTTTAAAAATTCTTCCCTGGCTTCAGCGGTGTTTCTTCAGTTCTTTGCAGTGCAAGTGCACTTCGTTGTTTGTTTGTTAGGGGAAACAATTATATTTGTTTATGATTGGGATTGCACCCATTTGAACCTTTCTGTTTTGGTGCTGGATTTGAGCTGCCTATCATACCCCCGAAATCTGTGTCCGTGCATAACTGAAGTACTTCTCAGTTGTATAAACGATATGAACCTAATGGAAATTTAGACTATAATCTTGTTTTTAAGTTAAACACATGATGATGCTACTTCGTGCTTATGATAATTTAACGGATGGTAATTCCATTTTTTCTCTATCTTTTTTTTTTTTTTTTTTTTTTTTTTGTATTCTTAAAACTACACTAATGCCTAATGACATAGCTGAATGGTTTCAAATAATATTTTTTATTGGTCATTTGGATTCAAATCCTGGTGAGACAGACAGCCATATTTATCAAGACTCTCCTATTCCTATATCATCATCAATACAATCAACTTGATCAAATCTCTTTCACCGGCACCGTCTTATGTGGAAGGACTCAGGCTCAAGTGCTGACTCGTGGTTGTACGACAAGCTTGGTCGAGTTAAAGGGCGAGTTATCACTCGTTAAGAAATTCAGCGAACATGTTGAGATTCACAAGGTGAATTGGCAAAGGAAAATTTGGATTAAGTTGAAAAATATGGGTGCGTGATAATGCATTGCTATTAAGTAAACACAATTCTACATCTCTTGCGATTGGAAATGGATATTTTTAACGGACTTTTCAGAGAAAATCATCAAATATTTCATTTCGTTGAAAATTGCTCGGGTTCACTATTTGATCAACGTAAAAGTGTTTTCTACTTGGCATATAGCAGCCAGTAGTTTTCAATTGTTTGGTTAGTCTTTACCGCATTGGCTGGTTCACTATTAGAAAATAGAACAAGATCTCCTGCATCAATTGATCGAAGAGACATTATTGGAGGCTATCAACGATTCGGATGATGATGATGATCATATAATGAATAATATGTGAGCTCTCCTCTTGAAATCGGGGTCATGAGAATTAGATATCCTAATTATATATTCATGTTTATTTCATTATTTGATTTTTTTTTTGTTTTTTGAAATATGATCCTCTTTTCATTAGATATCCTAAGTTTTATCTCTCCTTTTATCATTAATTTTTTTTAAAGAAAAATTATCCATGCTTATTTAATTCTCTCTCTATTCATATGAGTCGAGTTCAAATTCTGAATTTCTGAATAAATATTCTTTAAGATTCAAGCAAGTTAATGAAAAATAATATTGGGGATGGTTGATAAAAAATGAATGAATAATTAAGATTATAAGATGGCATTAGTTAATGTCAAAATTGGTGTTAAAAAACTAATGTAAAAGCTATCCACATATGCTTTCACTTGCACGGGGAGAGAGTTCCAAGTGCTCATAAGCTCATATGTAAACTTATTGAATCCAACTGTTTATAAGCCCACGTGTCAAGCCTTGACTTAAATATTAGGTTTAGGGTTTATTGTTTTCAATCCAATCATAATTAAGAATGGCAGCAGCAGAACCGTTATTACGAAGGTCATGGTCATCGGATCTTCCCATCGAACTCCTTTCAGAAATCTTCCAAAAACTCACAGATTGTGAAGATATCTCGCAATGTGCAGCCGTCTGCCTTTCATGGAGATCTCTCATCAGAACTCTATACCGCCAACTTACATCCCTGCAGTCTCCTTTTCTATTGCTCTCCTCATCATCATCATCATCATCATCATTAGCATTAGCATCAGCATCGTCGAATAATGATAAAAAGCAGTGCTACTCTTGCACTCTCTTCAGCACCCAAACAAAGAACCTTCACCAAATATTTCTTCCACAATTGAAGGAAAGATGGTGTTCGAGCTCATCCGACGGCTGGTTGCTAACAATTCCATTCGACAGGAAAAAAAATCCATCCCTTTTGAATCCCTTTACTAGAGATCAAATCAAGATACCATATTTAGGGACATTCTGCAAACCACAAGATTTGAGAGTGGTGACATCAACTAGCCCTTTGGATCCCGAATGTGTTGTTCTTGCTATTGATGGTACTAATTTGTACGTCTGCAGACCAGGAGACAAAACTTGGACCCCGGTAATGATGATCCATAAATGTAACTACAATGGTTTCAACTGGGGTGATACTATTTGTTATAAGGGTGAATTTTACGCCGATCTTGCGGGTCAAATATTTCATTTAAAATTTTCTAGATCTGGTTCTGTTGAAGCAGTTTCATTGCCCGTATCTTCTACTGGACCGTACGGAAATAATTACTTCGTCGAGTTGAAGGGCGAATTGTTACTTGTTCGAGTAAGTCAAAAATATGATGTTTATAGGTTGGATTGGCACAGGAAACGGTGGATTGAGGTGAGAAATATCGGCCCTAATGCAATCTTCTTGGGAAAACATAGCTCCACATCGCTATGTGTTAGCAAGTTTAGAGATGACTTCGAAGAAAATTGCATATATTTCGTTACTAATACTCGAGATGTGGTTGTCCATCACTTGGGAACCAATAATTATAAGACTCTTTATCATTCTTCTTTATTTTGCAAAATCCCACCGAATTGGCTTAGAGTTGAATCAGCAGAATTGTAAGTCACAAATTCATAGTTAATTTCTTATATATGACCAAATATATTTTGTAACATTTTGCTGTATTTTGTGCAGCATGGGTTCGAAGGATGAGCAAATCGATTATGTTGCTCCATGGCCAATTATTGAGGAGCATTTCGTTAAGCTACTGCACAAAGTAGCGAAAAATGGACTGCTAGCCTTAACTTGGGAAGAAATGGCATGGACTTCCATAGAAGATAATATGTTTGAAGAATTTGGCAAGAGATATACTGTTTCTAAGTTGAAGTCTAAATACGATCACTTGTGTAGGGTACATCATGAATTTTCAAAACTTTTGGCACATACGGGCATGGCTTGGGATCCAAAGACCAACATAGTTCGGGCACATGAAGATGTTTGGGAATTTTATATCGAGGTTATAATTACTCTCATCCTATATATGATTAAGATATATGGTTTTTGGATAGTATCTAATTAATTTATCATTCTTTTAAATGCACAGAAAAACCCTTTTGCAAAACAATTTCAGAATAAGGGATGCGAGTATTATCATCTGCTTGATGAAACTATCGCGTACATTCAATCCTCTCAATCCTATAATACGAAGATAGAGTTGAAAATTCGAGGGGTTCTGGATGCGGCAAACATGTACTTTGACATTGAAGGTGGTAAACAAAGCATTGTGAAAAACAAGCGACGCTGCTCTCTCAACGACCTAAACAATCTTTGTCCAAGCAAAAGATCAAAGACACCTCAAATATCAGGAAATGAAAACGAACGCTCTCCTCTTTTTCTTGAACATGCGTCCATCGAAGAATGCATTCAAATATTGGAGGCTATGGACGATTTGGGCGATGATGTCTACGTAAAAGCTTGTGAGAAATTTACTAGTATAGACTGGAGAAGGATGTTTGTTGCGATGTCCAATGGAAGGAAGAGAAAGTGGCTCCATAGTCTAAAATGAGTACGTTTTATTTTGATCTTTGGGACTATATTCTTGTATAATAAATTTTAGAACCATGCAATTTCAATTTTATTGTTATCTATTTTACTGCTTGTGAGAAATAATGGCTGTATTATTGTCTGCATAATAGCCGAGCAACCTTCGATTTATGGGGTAGCTTTTGAGATATGGTCAGTGGTAATATACCTGGGGCTGAGTGATAATTTACTTGATTTTTGAATAGAACAAAACATACAGAACGTCGCTTCTGTTCTGCACTGAGGCTTTGATAATTTACTGAGGAAAAACATACAATTCACAGCTTGTTGGATGGAGTTGAAAATGATAATTCACGTACAACTTTTTTGGATTTGAAGATGAGTTGATATTTTTATTAAGATTCACGGATCTTAGTACTGAAAAAAAAAATTCAAATTTTGTTATTTAGTAACATTGTCACATATTAATTCATTGATCCAGTAAAAAAATATCCTCAATTGAGAAAGCACAAATTTCCAGGGATCTGGTTGGCATATTTCAATGTCAATTGGGTTATTTTCCAACCCGGGTCCGACTGTCAATTGATCAACCCGGCGGCCTAGCCCAGCCCAGCCCGTTTTATCCCAAAATTCAAATTCCCAAACGCGCTCATCACAAAGTCAATCTCCACCGTCGATCACAGAACGCGCAAATTCCCTCGCTGGTCCTTCCCCTTCACTCTTGCTTTCTCTCTTAAGAAGAACTCTATCGTCTAGATTCCGAATCTATCAAATGGAGTAGAAAGAACGTGAAATAAAGGAAGAGACAATGGGAACGATAGAGAAGCTGTTCGTGCAGATCTTCGAGAGGAAGAAGTGGATCGAAGACCAGGTCAAACGCCAGACGCTTCTCTTCGATCATCAACTCGCCTCCAAATGTCTTATTGACGAAATCGCCCCTCCTCCTTGGCTCTTTTCCTGTCCTCCCAATGGTAATTTCACCTCTTCCGTTATCTTTCTTCTTCAATCCATTCAATTTGTTGCTATCGTTTCGGAATTTTTTAAATAATTTCTGCTTAGGTTTCTTTATTTTTTCCTCCAATTTATCTTCATTTTTTAACTTTATTATTATAATTTTGTAGTTTGTGCTCCGATTTGAGTGTTAATTTGAAAATAAAAGCAAAATTTAAGTTCTTTTTGCCTCTTAAAATGAGTAATCAGTAAGCTTTGGGCTCTTGAAACTGAGAATTTATGGTTGAAGTGTCGAGTTTCGGATGTAGAAATATTTAGGGCATTGTTTTGGTAGTGTTTAGGAGGTGAAATTTTGCATTACTTTTTGTTCGATTAGACTGATAACTTAATAGGAAAAGGATTAGTCACATATAATTTAAAGTATTTACACTGAACATAGCTTGCTAGTTTGAAGAGTAAATAAAATTGATGTCACTGGACCCTTTTACTTTGTTATTAAGGCTTTAGTTGAATTTACAACAAATTTGAAATTTGATGTTTTCTACTTTTCTTTGCTGATCAGTATCGAATTTGGTAAATAATAAACAATTGTGTCTTGAAATTTTTTGATTGCTGGGAATTTTTTATAACATTGGTTAATTTATAGTTGTTTTGTTGACGTCATGGCAGATTTGAATAAGGAGGAACTTATATCGGGGCTCTTACTCCCACGTCCACCGTTGGCAGTGCCATATTCCGGCAGTTGCTGCTCACTCTACAACAAGCCTGATGTCCCAGCTGATAAAGGGGATTTTCCTGCTAATTCATTCACAGAAGTTCACACTTTGTCTAAAGGTTTTGATGCAGGAGACCGATTGTCTGTTTCACCTCAGCTTCCAGTTAATGATGTTGAAGGTGCCTCAAATGGCGTTCAGAAGGGGGATTCTGATGATGTTATATCACTGCTGGATCAGGGATTTGAAAAACTGTCTAATGATTCTCCTGAGCCAGCCCAGTCGCTGGAAAACTTTCAAAGATCCAAGTCAAGGCAAAGGGCTTTGGCTCTTCGTAAGAGTGCAAAATTATTTCAAAGTAATTTACAAGATGAGAATAATGCTGGTGTTTTGGATGGTGGAATTACAGTTTCTGAGAGTGCTCCCGTACAGCATGACCATGTACAAGAATTGGAACTGGATGAATCTGTTCATATTAGTAAGGAAAGCTGCAAGGTGGAAGAAGCAAATCTAAGTGAATTCCATGGCAAGGAAAATGGTATGGTTCTTTTAAGTGTTTTATGTTGTCAGTTTTGCATCCTAAATCCTTTTTTTAACAGTATTTTTCATGCTTTTGAAAGCACAATTTCAAAATATTTGTGCTCTTATAAACAAGCAACGGAATTATTTTAGTATGATAATGAAGAAGTACCTAGGTGATTCCATGTTTGATTTATTCTCAAGTAGATGTAGGCGGGTAGGGTTAATCAATCAAGTGATCCACCAATAGATCAATCCTCAAGTAGTCATCAGAGAAAGAAGATATGTTACCATGGAGAAATAAAATAGTGCTTGAGAAATCATTGTTTGTCATTCAAAAAAAAAAAAAATACGACAGAGAACTTGAAGGCTTTTGCACCATGTTTTAGTATGTTGTGAAATATTGTAATTTCTAGCATTTGTCATGATAATTAAAATTGCAAAAATTATATGAACTTGATGGCCATAAGAGTGGTGATTCATTGGACCCAACCTTACCATGAGAGATACCACTACATGTCGCTGCCATAGATATAAGTGGTAAGAGTTATCTCGGTGGCTTTCCTTAAAAATCTTCGGTATCATTGCAGAGTCATGTGTGGAGGAGCTTATTTCACCCCTAATCCTAGGTCTGCAGCCTGTGACATCTCGTTCCAGCTATAAATGTGTTCCCTTCAATAAGCTGGCTGTTACGGATGAAAATGAAGAGCCGGTAGATGTTTCAAACAAAGAACTTCATGCTTCAAACAAAGGATTAGTCGCAGAAGATGGTCTGTCTAATCTGCATCAGTTTACTGTCAATGATACTGTGTGTGACTCAAATGGTGTGCTCAAGATGGATTTTGGTGCTGCATCTCCCCAAGATCAGATAGGTTCAAGAATTTCAGACATTGACCCTGAGCCACTTCAATCATTGGCCAGGGTTCAAAGATCAAAATCAAGGCAATGGGCTCTAGAGGCTCGTAATAGTGCAAAAGCAGAGAAAATTTATTTATCATTTGAGAATGATTTTTGTGTAAATTCTAGCCTATGTACGAGGTCTGGGATCACTTCCCTAGAGTTTGATCAAATTGGTTGGTCAGAATTGGTTCAAACTGCTGATTTTGATAATGAAAGCTGTGACGTGGAAGGAGGAAAAGTACATGATCTCGTGAGCAAGGAAAAGAGTAGCAATACTTACCGTGGAAATATTACAAGATCTAAAAAATCTGTTCAACTACCTAGCTCTATGGGAGAGTCCTCACATGCGGATAGCCTTTCTTCTGCTGGGAAATCTAGTAGGGATCAAAACAATGTATGTTGTCTTGAATCAAATGAACAGCAGATTGAAGATTCTGATTCCTTTGGCTCTGGCATGGTGAATTCATCAAATCAGCTCAAGCAAAGAAAGGTTGGTGGTAGGCCAAATTATGCTGTATCTTCTGCCCCAAGCTTGAGGGTAAGGCCACACACACACACTCACACACACATAATTGCAGCCATTTTCCTTATGAAGATAACTTGGTGCCTGATGTAGAATGTCACTACTTTTGCTTGTCTCAGGAGGATGATGTTGTGCAATTAAATAAGGATAGAAGACCAGTTGACAAAATGGATCATGTGGATCAGATCGTGTCTGAAGGATCTAAATCATCTCCAGTGGGGATTTTTCACCTACAACTCAACCAGATTCATGAATCAAAGTTGGTAGAAACTGCTGATTTTGATAATGAAAGCTGTGAAGTGGAAGGAGCAAAAGCACATAATTATGATAGCAAGGAAAGGAGCAGCAATATTTCTTCTGGCAGGATTACGCGATCTCGAGATTCAGTTCGACAACCTTGCTCTATGAGGGAGTCCTCACATGCAGGTACCCTTGCTTATGCTGGGAGATCTAGTAAGACTGACGACAATGTAGGCAGTCTTGAATCAAGTGAACAGCAGATTGAAGAGAATTATGCTTCCTTTGGAAGGGGATTTGGCTCTGGCACGGTGGGTTCATTGCCTGAGCTCAAGCAAACAAAGGTTGGAGGTAAACTATTTGATGCTGTGTCACCTGCTCCAAGCTTCAGGGTAAAGCCACATCTGTGTGTTTACTATCATTTTATTTATGAAGACAACTTAGGTTCCCTTTGCTATTGTGGTGTTATGGCTTAAAAGCCATGGCTGTTGTAAAATGAAAGCTGAAATTGTTTGATAGAATACTTCTAAAGTTAATAGTTTTAAAACATGGTAATATAAGTTTTCATCAAATATTATAGTTAAAAATCATCTTAACTTACAAACCATAGTGGTAGGTGTTTGCGAAACAATATTTTTCCTTTTCATTTTTCTTTTTAAATTTTTATTCTCATTCAGCCTAACAACTCAATTCCCTCCTAACAATGAAAGCGGAGCTCGAACCCTAAACCTTTTGTTTTTTCATCACAATAGTTTTTACCGACTCAACTAGTTGGCACCCACTGACACTTAAAAAGCCACAACTGCTAAACATCAATGTCAACAAAGCCTTAATGCCTGATATTAAATGTCCATACTTTTCTTTTATCTCAGGAGGATGATCTTATACAATCAAATGAGAATAGTAGTCCAGTAGACAAAATGGAGCATGTGGATCAGCTTGTGACTGATGGATCTAAATCACATCCAGCTGGGATTTCTCCCGTACAGACTGACCAATTTCATCAACCAGAATTGATAGAAACTTCTAATTTTGATAGTGAAAGCTGCGAGGAGGAAGGAGCAAAAGTATATGATTTCCAGGTCAAGGAAAAGAGCAGCAATATTTATTCTGTCAGGATTACGAAATCTCAAAGTTCTGGTCAACAACCTAGCTCTACGAGGAAGTTCTCACAAGCTGGTAGCCTTGTTTATGCTGGGATACCTGGTAGAAATAACAACTATGTAGGTTGTCCTAACTCTAGTGAACAGCTGATTGAAAAGAATTCAGTTTCCTTTGGAAGGGGTGGCTCTGACTTGGTGGGTTCATCGCCTCAGTTCAAGCAAAGAAAGGATGGAGATAGACTAACTGATGCCATGTCTGGTGGTTCAAGCTGGAGGGTAAAACCATATCTTTATGTTCTACAATCATTTATTTGTGTGTGATTGAAAATGTCATTCCTTTTGTTTATCTCAGGAGGATGTTGTTTTTCAATCAAATGAGGATAGAAGTCCTGTTGACAAATTGGACCATGTGGAAGAGATCATGACTGAAGGTTTCAAATCATCTACTGTTGGGATTTCTTCCCTACAGCCTGTCCAAATTCATGAATCAGAATTGGTAAAAGCTGCTGATTTTGATAAGGAAAGCTGTGAGGTGGAAGGAGCAAAATTATATGATTTCCTGAGCAAGGAAAAGAGCAGCAGCATTTATTATGGCAGGATTAGAAGATCTCAAAGTTCTGTTCCACAATATAGCTCTATGAGAGAGTCCTCATATGCAGGTAGCCTTGCTTATTCTGGGAGATCTAGTAGGACTGACAAAAATGTAGATTGTCCTGAATCAGGTGAACAAAAGATTGAAGAGAATTCTACTTCCTTAGAAAGAGGTCTAGGCTCTTATATGGTGGGTTCATTGCCTCAGTTAAAGCAAAGAAAGGTTGGAAGTAGAACTAATGCTGTGTCTGCTGCTCCAAGCTTGAGAGTAAGGCCATATCTGCATATTTACAATCATTATAGTTATGAAGACAACTTAGTGCCTGATCTAATATGTCAATCTTTTGTTTATCTCAGGAGGATGATGTTGTGCAATCAAATGAGGATAGAAGTGCACTTGTCAAAATGGATCATCTGGAAAAGGTCGTAACCGAAGGATCTAAATTATCTCTCGTTGGGATTTATTCTTTACAACCCGATCCTGCTTATGAGTTGGAATATAGCAAGCCTGCTGATGCATGTTGTGAAAGCTGTGTGGTGAAAGAAGCAACCATTGGTGATATCCAGAGTGAGGAAAACAGTAGCATTGCAGGTTCTACTGGGATTACAATATCTCAAACTTATAACCAACAACACTTTTCTACAACGGACTCCTTTAACAAAGTTAACTCATTTTGTACCGAGAGGTCTAATGGTGAAGACAAGAATGTTGATTCTTCTGAATGGAGGCGGAAAAGTGGAAAGAAGTCTATTCTGCCAGGAAATAATTTTAGCTGTGGTGCAGAGGATTCATGGTCTCAGCATAAGCGAAGAAAAGTTGAAGGTCACCTCAATGACTCCCTTTCTGCTTCAGCAAGCATGAGGGTAAAGCCGCCTTTGTCTTTCACAGGCTTCTTATACAGTAGAAAATTAGATTGTGTAGATGATGAAACTAAAGGCTGTTTGAAATATCAATGCTTTTCTATATCTCAGGAAGAGGTTGTTGCACAATCAGGTGTCAACAAGAGCCTAGTTTGTGAAATGGATCAGAATGGGCATCACAACATGAAAGTGGAATCACAATCTTCAGATAAGCTGCAAGTTGATGAGGTACTTGACTGTCTGTTGCATTTAAAGCCTTTTAGCACCAAAAAAGAGCCTTTAACCAGAACTCTTGTGAGATGTTCCTTTGATCGCCTGAGATTTCAAAGAATATTTGGGCAGATCAGTTAATATGTATACAAAATGTTTTCATTGATTCGTGGCCCGAGTACTATTTGACAAGCTTTAGTCTTCTATTTTTCTATTAATATAAGCAATTTTTAACCTTATTATAGAATATTTTTGCACTTTCAATGAATCGTCTTTTGAACTTTTTAATTAAAATTGCAAGTTTTTGATGCATTATAACATGATCTCATCATGAAGTTGTCATCTTTTAAATCACAATCCAAACTCATAGAATTGAATGGGCATTATTTTATGCATAGATGGACTGCTTGGTTGGTGTGATTTTTAGCCGATCTAATGGGTCAGAAGAGGAATAGGTTGTTTACGTATCTGGGGGCTACATGCTATTTTAATACTTTCTTCACTTCATAATAACAGTGCTTGAGGGTCTGGACCATGTTTTCACAGAGTACATGTGTTTGTTTCCTGCTTGTGTTGCAGCTCTTTTGACTGTTTGTATTACTGACAGGATAAATCTAACTCCAAGGAGAGGGACAGTACCCATTTCTCTTTTGTACAGGAGCTGGAAGTGCCATTAGTTTCAAGTTTCAACAATCAGGGTGCCAATTCTAAATATTGTTCAGTTGTGGAAGGAGCTGTGTCAAATTCAACTAGGGCTATCCTTGATCCAGATAAGCAGCGTGCTATGGGTGGGAATGAAGCCCTATTGCATCTTAGTGAGAAAACTGAACAGTGGAATTCAGAACACTTAAGTTTTGATGAAATAGGCATGCAAGAAGGGAAATGCCATCTGGAAGGAAACGGCAGAGCTTCACAATGTTCAGTTGGCTCTCCTCAAAGAAAATTGGTTGATTTGATTGGTTCTGACCAAATTATGCCTGAATTTGAGGGGTTCATTTTGGAAACAGATAATGGGCATTCAGGCACGGCTGGAGAGGATATTAACTTCGATAAACTGGACCTTCCAAAAACTACAATAGAACGTGCTAGTGTGTTGGAGCAGCTTTGCAAATCGGCTTGCATGAATACACCATTATCCCATTTTTTCACTACATATAAATTGCATCAAGCGCCAAATTTATGTCAGTCAGTTCCGAATAGGCTTTTAGAGTGCATTGACCTGAGGAATAATCCCTCATTAAATGATAATATTGTCAAACAACTTAAGGCTAGTTATAGTTGCTTTGATGAGGAAGCCGACCATGCTTATCAAGGAAGGTCCTATTCTGACTGCTCACTGTTTTCTAGTATGCAGCCGGCCTCGGAAATCAGGAAACCTTTTGGATCACCAATTGGGAAATTCTGGGATAGAATCACATCAAACTCTGCAAGTTCAGAGAAGCGAGGTGGTTCAAATCCAGAGCTTCCCTGCATTAGTGAAGAAAATGAAAACACAGATGAGGTGGTTAATGTATTTCAAGAAGGCATCAGTTTGGAAGTTGCATCACCAGTTGGGGAACTATGGGATTGGACAAAATCAAACTCCTCAAGTTCAGATAAACAAGGTAGCTTAAATCCAGAGCTTCCCTTTATTAGTGAAGAAGATGAGAACACAGACATGGTGACTGGTGTTCATCAAGGCATCAATTTAGAAGTGATGCCTTCCTCAGTCAAAAGAGAACCACTTGCTGACATTACCAAGAATCCAAACCTTACTGGATCTGTTCCCAAAACAGATGTATTTGCAGCTAGAAGTAGTCTAGAATCTGTAAAAACAGAATTCAGTTTCTCCAGGACTGTTAGGGCAAAGCAGAAGCATGTAGAGCATATCAGCAATAAGAAAAATAGAAGGCAGGCAAAAATGAGCCATGGTCCATTGTCATTTGGAGAAAATTGTGTAAATAGGGTGAGTCATAACAGGTTCACTAAGCCAAAATTATCTGAAAAACCCAGTTTGAGAAAAGGAGGCCCGAGTTTTGCAGATAGAGAAAGTAAGCATAATAACATTGTATCCAACATCACTTCCTTTATTCCGCTAGTTCAACAAAAACAAGCAGCTGCAATTATTACAGGTAATTTCAGCAATATCGTGATTTGCAACATAAATGCATAGTACTAGAAGCTTTAAGTTATTGTACTGGATTATGAGCTCAGGGATAAATCATTGGATTTTTTCCAATGGTATTCCTGTTGGATTTTTTTCTGATTGCTGAAGCTGAAAACTACAAGTTCTGTAATGGTTTGCAATCTAGGGCAACTAATTATATGAGATTTATTCATCGAGTTTGTTATTGGCTAAACGATCGAGTGACTGAAGATGCATGCATCACTTTCTGGTACCCTTTTATTTTTCTTGTCCTTCCTGGCTTGGTGTCTGATTTTTAGATGTGCTTTCTTTAGGGAAGAGGGATGTTAAAGTGAAGGCACTAGAAGCAGCTGAGGCTGCAAAGCGACTTGCAGTAGAGAAAGAGAATGAACGTAAGATGAAGAAGGAAGCCTTGAAACTTGAGCGTGCAAAACTAGAGCAAGAAAATTTGAAGCAACTGGAGCTGCAGAAGAAAAAGAAAGAAGAGGAAAAAAAGAAGAAAGAGGCTGATATGGCTGCAAGAAAGAGACAAAGGGAAGAAGAAGAAAGGAAGGAGAAGGAACGGAAAAGAAAGCGTGTTATGGAATCTAGGAAGCAGCAGCAAGAACATGAGGAAAAATTACGTGCAAAGAAAGAAGAGGAAAGAAAGAAGAAAGAGGCTGATTTGCTGATGGTAAGATCTCTTATGATGCGAAGTGCTTTGATTGCTCTCTCATTGCTGTATTAGGAACAGATATAATTTTTGGTTTCTGTTACATGATGAACAATTAAATTTAACGAAGGTATCCAAGGATGAAACATGGAGGGATTATAAAAGGGTAAAAGACCAAGGAGAAGAAAATCCTGCAAAAATGAAAAAGACTGAATCTAAGGCAACTGTGGTTTCAACAAGCGATGCCAGAGAAACAAGCATTGTCCTTCAAGTTAGTGAGCCTTCAACTGATTGTGGGGATAAATCAAAGGTAATTTATCTGTTAGAATTGATTTAATCAAACTTTATTGTGAATTACTTCATATTATATAAGATTAGTAATAGTTACAAATAACTTGAAGATGCAACCTATATAGATTGAAGTCATAAAAATTTATATTTCTTGCATTACAGACTCATGCTAAGACATCATTTTCTCTTTTCTAGGCAACAGGCCATTTAGAGAAAGCAACAGAAAATGACCTTGTCACCAACCAAAATCAAGAACCGTCATATGATATCTCCCCATATAAAGATTCAGACAATGAAGAGGAAGAAGATGATGACGACAGACTGAATACTAAATTTATTCCTTCATGGGCCAGGTATGTTACTTGTTTGTTGTGTATAGTTAAATATTGTATTAAACTTTTAAAGCAGAAGAAGAAATGTTAAACATTGCATACGCAACCTGCCTTTCTGTTTTTCAAGGCTATATTAGACTATTGCTCATATTACAACTCATATTATATGAGATTACATATTTACAATTACATAATTACTGAGACTAGTTGAGAAAGGAAATTAAACCCTGATAATTACTTTTTGTGAGGGTTCGAACACTTGATATTCTCTCAGTAGGCCTATTGATTGATAAGATATTTACAGCACGAGTCTCGGTGAGAACCAAAAACTCACGTGTCTTTGAGGCTGTACCTTGGGTAATTAAACATCATAATTTGTACTTTCGTTATGCAGTAAACGTGCCTCGGCTCTGATCATTCCATCTCTGCTAAGTGTAAGCCCAGAAGTGATATTTCCCCCAGGAAGTTTTTGCAGCATATCTGAAGGTAGTGCTCATACATTATGTGAAACAGTAGACTATATAAGCTATATTGCTGGACTAAATAAGGAAAACTTCACTTCTTTTTTGTAGTTCTCTTGCCTCGGAGACAGCAGCAAAAGATGAGGCCATGAATATAATCAGATTGTGTTGATTCCCGTATTATGCTTATTATTCAGTCAATGAGACAGGTTCTTGTTCTCTTGAGGTATGGTTTTCCAACTGCAATGTCTTAAAACCACTGAGTCTTGATTGTGACTATGCAATCAATTTCATTTTTTTCCCTTCTTGTTCATTGGGCAGGTTTCGCAGCAACTCACCATGAAGAAGAGTTAAGTGGCAGGTAATTCCTGTTGAGCTCATTGGTAGCTGAAGATTACACAGTTGCAGCGATGTACATACTTCCATCATTTCTAGATCAGACATTTGTGAACTTAATACAACTAACAAGCTCAATTATTTAGTTGCTTCTTGGTATGTTTTGTAAAAATACGAATGGTCCATGAAGCACTAGAGCAGATGTAATATATCTGACGAAAGTCCCTCTCGTAGTTCCTAATCCTTAATGAACCTTTTGCTTGTCGGTAGCTTATTAACTGCCAATGCGAAAGCAACATTAACTTTTAATAATTAGAATGTATTTTAGCCTTGTGATGTTGGCAAGTGGAACGACCTCAGCTTACGAATTTTGTTAATGGTCTTCTACTAATCTCGGTTACGAGATTTTAAATTTAAAAAAAAAAATCAAGCAAGCTTTATGCTTCTTATTTTACACACTTGATTAGCAATTAAGCAATGCGAATCTAATATTCTAGGCTTTATATTAATTTATAGCAATCTAATACGCTGCTGTTGTTTACTAACTACGAAGAAATGAATGTATAAAATATGTACACTTTATAATCTTAGTAACGGCTATATGGCCTGTGATGCTATGATTTCCCTTTTTGAAAAATTGAATTTGGACCGACGTGCGCTCACATGGTCACCTTATCTTTGTCAATCATAGTGACATTCCAGTGATCCCCCGTCCGAAGTTCAGTTCACTGAATAATTTTCCAATTGCTATGTTACCGTTTAAGATTCCATTTTTCTTTTTAAATCTGTTGTTTGATTTTCTCAAGAAACGTCATCGTCATCGTCATCGTCCTTCGTTAGTTCCCTTATCAAAAGTCTAACTAAAGTACAAATTGTAAAATTTTGTGCCCTAAAGGCTAAAGCTCCTTCCACGTGGGCAAAATACTTGGGATCCCACATTTTTTTTTTTTAATTTTTTCTTATCAGATTGTTATTTCAATTGACCTGTAAGATTAATGGGGTAGTGGTGGGTCAAAGTGAACGTGGCTTTTGATTGATAGCACTAGCAGGCAGCAGCAAAATTAAAGAACAAAAGGAGACCAATTCCCTAAGAACGGTCATCTTTGAACTCTCTATACAAAAGCCTAAAATGTGACCCACATCTGATGCTTTTGTCAAATACCCAAAAATCTTTGACTCAGTCCAATCAAAATTCATGAAGAAACACCTCTGCTCGCATCCTGAAACGCTGTCGTTTAATCTGCAATTTTCTTGATAACCGTTATAGACCCATTAACTCTCTCAACTGTTTAAACCCCATTTTCCCACCCAAAGATTCCCACCACCACATTCTCTCTCCCTCTCCCTCTCTCTCTCTCTCTCTCTCTCTCTCTCTTCCATTAAACCAATCTTCAAGAAACCTAAAAACACTTCGTCTTCTTCAACAACTCCTTAGCTAATTTCTCTCCATTCTTGAAATTTCTTGAGCAATTTCAAAATATGCCTCCAAAAAAGCTACTTGTTTTCTTCCCCATCTTCTTGCTCAACTTCTCTTTTGTTTTATCAAATAACATGAACTTCGATTTCACTTCTTTCAATCTCCGTAACATCACTCTCCTAGGTGACTCTTATCTCCGCAATGGTGTCATAGGCCTTACAAGAGAGCTTGGTGTCCCTGCTTCAAGCTCAGGCAGTCTTATCTACAACAACCCGGTTCCCTTTTTCGATCAAGAAACCAACACCACAGCTTCTTTTACCACAAGATTCTCTTTTTCCATCAACAATGTGAATCCAAGCTCTTTCGGCGATGGTTTAGCCTTTTTTATATCCCCTGACAATCAGATTCTTGGGAGTGCTGGTGGGTGTCTTGGTCTTGTTAATTCTTCACAGTTAACCAAGAACAAGTTTGTAGCTGTTGAGTTTGACACAAGGCTTGATCCTCATTTTGATGATCCTGATGAGAATCATATTGGTTTGGATATTGACAGTCTTGAGTCAATCAAGACTGCTGATCCAATCTTGCAAGGGATTGATTTGAAGAGTGGGAATGTGATCACAGCTTGGATTGATTACAAGAATGATTTGAGGATGTTGAAAGTTTTTATGAGTTATTCAAATTTGAAGCCTGTGACGCCATTGTTGAAAGTTAATATTGATCTCTCTGGGTATCTAAAAGGCAATATGTATGTGGGGTTTTCAGCTTCAACAGAAGGGAGTACTGAGCTTCATATGATTCAGAGTTGGAGTTTTCAAACTTCTGGGTTCCGGCCTGTGCGGCCGAAATTGCATCCTCACAATGTGTCTGATAGTTCAGTGGTTGTAGAAACTGATTTTCCCACATCAAATTCTACAAATAAACATCACAATAAGATTGGTTTGGGTCTTGGGATTGCTGGCCCGGCCTTCTTTTGTGTGGTTCTTGCAGTTTTTGGTTACATTTCTATCAAGAAATGGAAGAATATGAGAACGGGAATTTGCCTAAGAGCAGACCTGGTGCCAGGACCAAGGGAGTTTAGTTACAGAGAGCTACGTTCAGCCACTAGAGGGTTTCACTCAAATAGAATCTTAGGCCGTGGAGCATTTGGGAATGTTTACAAGGCCTATTTTGCGTCATCAGGCTCTGTGGCTGCTGTCAAAAGATCAAAACATTCCCATGAAGGTAAAACTGAATTTTTAGCTGAACTGTCGATTATAGCTTGCTTGAGGCACAAGAATTTGGTTCAGCTCCTTGGTTGGTGCGCTGAGAAGGGTGAACTGTTGCTTGTTTATGAGTATATGCCCAATGGGAGCCTTGATAGAATGCTATACCAAGATTCTGAAAATGGTGTATTGTTGAGTTGGTATCATAGGTTAAACATTGTGGTTGGTTTGGCTTCTGCTCTTACATACTTGCATCAAGAATGTGAACAGCAAGTGATTCACAGAGATATCAAGGCTAGCAACATAATGCTGGACGCGAATTTCAATGCAAGGCTTGGTGATTTTGGATTGGCAAGGCTCATGGATCATGATAAGAGTCCAGTTTCAACGCTTACAGCAGGAACGATGGGGTACCTTGCTCCAGAGTATCTGCAGTATGGAACAGCAACTGAGAAAACTGATGTTTTCAGCTATGGCGTTGTTGTCCTTGAAGTTGCTTGTGGGAGGAGGCCAATTGAGAGAGAAACAGAAGGTCATAAAATGGTGAATTTGGTTGACTGGGTATGGGGATTATACTCTGAGGGAAGGATCATTGAAGCAGAAGACAAAAGGTTGAATGGGGCGTTTAATAAGGATGAAATGAAGAGGCTTTTGCTTGTAGGATTGAGCTGCGCAAACCCCGATAGCTCAGAGAGACCTTCAATGAGAAGAGTCTTCCAGATCCTAAACAATGAAGCAGAGCCATTAGTTGTGCCAAAGTTGAAGCCATGTCTTACTTTCTCTAGTGTGTCTTTGACTCTAGAGGACATTGTTTCAGAAGATGAAGAGAGTGATTGAGAACTGAAGTTTGGTTAACATTTCATATTCTTTGTTGCTCAAAGTTTATTCATTGTTTGATTCTTTCATTGTTTGTCCACCTTTATTGTAGTGTTGTCAGTTTGCCACTGTAAGATTCGACTGACCTGAGTTCAAAACAATTCTATTGAACTTTGTGGTCTCTGCTGTATCCCCCCCCCCCCCCCCCCCCCCCCCCCCCCCCTTTCTCTCTTTTTATTCTTCCTTTTTACCAGAAGTTGCTTTCTTTTAACAGTTTTGTATATTTTGGGCTAAGCCCTAGTCCAATTCAATTGACAAGTTTTTTTGGGCATTATCTTTTAATAATTGATTCTAGCTTCCACTGTAAATATAAAACAAAACCAATTGAAGAAGCCCTTCATCTTTTCAAATTGATTGTATGGCCAGCAGAAAAAAGTTTCTTTACAGGTTAATGCCTTTTGGCTTTTACACATTATGTCATGTGATTATTATGCATTGCTCGAAAATAATAATTAACTGTCATTTGAGTTCAGATACAGACGACTTTCTCTGATATAATCGATCACCTTATCTTCAGTCAGATACTTTATCGACAACCCTCTACAAATGCAATCCCTGTAATAAAACGGGGAAAAAAGATCATTATGTCATTGCAGTAGTAAGTAACTACTCTTACAGAAGGCCAAGAAAGGATGCCACTCACCTTATCCTTGTTGAACTAATTTGATTTGGTACAAGCTCATCTACAAGCTTGATATTGCCCTGAAAACGGAAAAGGAAAAGATGAACTAATAATTGTAAAACAAGGCAGCGTGCAATAAACAGTGAAAGCAATTAGATGTGCAATTTTCTTTTTTCCTGAATGAAACCACTCAAAAACTCCAGTCAAGACAATTATGAATTCTGAAAACTTCATGGTGATTACTGAAGCTTTTAACGTTTGGAATTGTAGACAAGTAACAACTTTCCATACAAAATGTCCAATAACCAAATGACCTGAGATTTCTTTTCAAGGTTGACCATATCAACTCATGAATTGTGACCAAAATTAAGACATCAAAACCACTTTGAACTAACAAATAAAAGTAGGAAAAGTCATTAAAAAACTCAGCCAAAATAATACGGTAGTTTATTAACACGCCTACTCACCTTATTTTTATCCAATATTTCGTTGTCAGAAATGATTTTCTCAACATCTTGTCCTTCTCTGCGTATACAAATCACACCAAAATTTCTGCATATGGTCCATACCTAAACAATGAAAACTCTTATAGTTGAAATTAGCTGTAAAAAATTTCCAAGAATTATATATTCATATTGATGCACATTTATTCATCTAGAGGTCCAACTACCATCCCTCTCTTTTACCTTGCAGCTAAACCTCCAAAAAAATGTGTTTTCCTACCACCTAAAGAAGCCATTCAACTATCACATTCTTATGGATTAGTATCCCTACTGACCCAATAATCTTATGCACCTATCTATATAAATCACGATATGGAACAAGTAAATACCTGCTCAGGCATCCAAAATCCAGGAATGGCAAAAGACTCAAGTAAATCAGAACCACATACAAGCATGACCTTGAGGGACTCTACAAGAAGCACAGAAAGCCAATGTCAGGGTTGCCTTGGACAAACAAATAAAACACGTACAAACAAAATAATTCTCCCGTGACGAAGTCAGTGACGCTATTAAATCTATACATCTTATTTTGAAGCTAGAACCAGAGTTCTACTCCACAACAACCAAAATAAGAAAAAAAGAAGGGAGGTCTCCAAATTGTGAACCACAACATACCTAAATTCTCTTGAAGTGTATTATCTCTATTCTTAAGACCTTGTACAAACACTTAAAGTTAGCACAAGTAAATACAAAGTACATCCAAATGAGGGTAGAAGGCATAGGAAGTGTTCTGTGAATCAGAATCACTATCTAAATCTTCGATTACATCAAGAAAATGATTATGCATTAACTTGCCATAACATTGACGATTCAATTTGATGCATGTGCTAGTATGAAGTAATGTGTTTATCTGTTTCATATATACATGAATACTTGTGGAAGATCAAATAAATTAAGCATAGACTCACACTCATGCAACTCAATTCCACAGACGCAGAGCAAGGGGGGAAAATGTAATTCTGCTTCTTACCCGTGGATATCAACCCAGCCTCAATCAAAAAATTCTTGACTCTTGACAAAACTGTCAAAGTGCGCTGATAGCCACTCTGGTTTGCCTGCAACATCATTACGATACTAATATCATCTTACAGAGCCATGAAAAGATGATATAACTAATTAACAAGCACTATAAATTATGACATAACAAATAATGCTAAAAGATTAATCATTTAAATCATCATGAATTTTCACAATGAAGTGTGAGAGCAAAAAAGCGAGAATACCTCCCATGGATCAACCATGATGAAGTCAGAACTTTTGCAGGCCAGGTTACACAAATTTATACGATGTTCAGCAGATATAAGGCCCTGTATCATGTCAATGCTTCAGCAAATCAAATTCATATATGGCCATAGAAGTAGGAACAAATTCAACCAAAAAACTCTGAGCACTGCTAAGTGACAACCATTAGATACGGTCAAAATCAGATTTATTGATTATCAACATCCCAGTAACTTGAATAGAACATTGATTATTGCAAACACCAGTAAAATATCTGAATACTAAAAAAAGCTCCAATAAGTTCGACCTCTAATTACAGAAGGTACACGCTAATCTGCCTACAATCAATCACGAAATCTTCTCCATAAAATAAAAATGACATCCATCACCACTACATCCCTATCAATATGCTACAACAAAAAGCCACATACCCTTTTCTTGTACGCATCATTAACAGGCGACATATAGCCTCCAATGACACAATAGCCCTCTGAATTCAGTGTGTCTCTCGCCAGCTCTAGGCATAAAAGTGGAATGATCAATTGCACATAGACCAGTATTTCCCAATGAAATACTACTTACTAATATGATCAAAGCAGAGCAAAGGCAAAATAAAGAAGTGGATATTAGCAAAGTCTCAAGGGTAAGTGGAAAACTTACCAAACATACGTAAGTGCATAAAAGTGGGCGGATTGAAACTTCCAGTAGCAACTAAAACAACATAAGTTTTGCCCCTACTTACAGATAATTAATCATAAAAAGAATGATTTCAATATATGATCAACATAATAAAAATAAAAATAATAATTCTTAGCAGAACATGTAAACATGATACTTTGCTGAGATATATAACTTACTGGGTTTTGGATTCTAGTGATAATTTTTCCAGTGGCAATGGAACATCCATGGCACCTGAAAAAAAAAAATCTCATATAATGAAAATAAGGGGACAAACCAAAAAAAAAAAAAATTCTATGTTCACACTCGTATTGTCCTATAATTCCTATAAACGTTGTAATCAACGCACCGTTTCAAAGCTTTTTTTTTTTTTGGGTGGGGGGAAGTACAGGTGGGAGCAGAAGCCACAACTTAACAACCTTCCAATCGAGCTTCCCTTAAGTAGCCAGCAGCTGACAAGCAAAAGAAATGAAAGAACAGAAATCAGAGGGTTATTGACCCTGCAGTCTGAGTGGCTGACCGCAAAATCAAAAGGAAATTGTAGTTTGCAAATCGTGTCAAATAAGTCCTACGTGATTCAAAATTTCAAAGTTTTAGGTCCATTGGTCAAGTTGACCGTTATGAACAAAGAAACCGAAATTTGAAACATTTAATTTTACCCTCGAAATATGAAGCAGACAAAAACGACGGCAGAGCGAAAGATCTTGAAGCATCAGCAACAATATAAGGGGATTCACCCTTTATTCATCCTTCAGTTCAAAAACTAGCAATGTGGAAAAAAAAAAAAATCAACTTTCTTTGTATCTTTATAACCAAAAAAAAAAAAGGGGGGCCGTCGAACGCCGGGGACCGTCGACCGGAAGAGTGGCGGCGGTCACTTGGGAGCTCTTTAGATTTTTTTAATGATATTTTTTAATTGTTCACAAGTGCTAATATCGATTTGAAATGACATTATTGACCTTACATTGTTACTATGTTTGACGGTCAACTTTAGTTAAGGGACTAATGTGGAAAAGACAAAACAAACAAAACTTGTTTGACAAGATTCGACCTGTTTGAGATTTTGTTAGGGTAGTAAGATTTTGACGGGGAGTTAAAATTAGTATAGCCGGCAAAACAGGTCATGAGGTTATATTCATATAGTATTATATTTATATTAAATTAAATATGATCAATTTAATAATTGTGTTAAGATATTGAAATTTTAACCCAACATAAAAAATAAATGAATTATTTAATAATTTTTTTAATGTTTAAATATCTAATAAAATTTATATTAAATATTTGTACACTATATATATATATATAATATTTATTGATATATATATATATATATATATATATATATATATATATATTATTTATTGATATTATAAAATATACATATCTACCAAAATATTACATATTTATACTATTAAAGTTCTAAATCTATATAAAATTTTATAAATGAAACATTTTGTATATATTCATTCTTCCATAAAATAAAAATAAAAATAGAGAATCATATCTAATATTTGAGTTCTGATGAAAAGAACTTATAAATTGATTTAAAATATAAAATATAATCGTATCATTAATCTGGTAAATAAGTTCAGAATTTTAAACTTTAACCCGACGTGAAAAAAATTGTGTTGACTCGAATCTAGCCCATTTAATAATCATGTTAAATTTAATAACTCATATTCATTTATTCATGGTGTGTTCGTATCGAGTGATCAGATGGTGTTAAAATATTCAGATCTGGTCCAAATCCCCAAAGATCCTGAAGATCCAAATCCAAAAAAATCTGGTTCCACACATCAAAAAAATGCAGATTCAAATCCTAAAACTTAGAATCCATGCAGATCCAAATTTAAATATGGATGCAAATGCATCTGAAAAACTAGATATTCGAATCAGCATTATTTATGTGGATTTGTAGTGTTTTTATAATTTTATTTGTAGATTTGTGGTAGTGTTAGACTTAAATTTATATTATTCTTGATGTTTGATTTATGTTGTGGTATTTTTATTGGTGACCTTATGGTACAATATGTTATTATAGGTATTAAATTGTTAATTATCGAATTATGATTGTATTTTATTTGATATTATTAAATAAACTGTTGAATTTTAAATTATATTGTAAATTATTAAATTATAATTTCTGCAAATCTAAATATCCAAAACATTTGCCCCAATCCGTACAAATATTACTGGCATTTAGATATGCATATTTTTTTTCTCGTATCTGAATGCAAATCCAAATAAAAACATATTAATTCAAATCCTGATTCGGGTTCACCTACATCCGGATTTTACCATCCCAATTACTTTGTTCAAATTTACAAATAATCTCATCACTAATGGGTCCTAACATATAGCTCCCTGATTTTGGAGAAACAACATCCAAGAGCATAGTTTTCATTTTGTTTCAAGTACGTCCATGAAGTATTGAAACGTCAAGGCGGGCAACCTCAGAAAAAACACCACCAACTTCATATTCATGGGCAATGACCAGTTTCATTAATTAACATCCTCGCAGTAAAATTTAAACATTGAAATAAAAAAATTGAAATTCAAATTATGCCTTCCTCAACGCATAAAAGTACTCGTTTTAGATTATTAAGCTATCTTCCCTGCAGGAGACATCATAACAAACTTCCTCGAATCTTTATTAGTAAACTGAATTCTCACAAAGTTTATTATTGATCAAATTATCATCTCATCGGTAACCTCTATTGTTGTGAGATGGTTTTGCAGAAGGGGTTTTTAAAAATTTCACTAAGCATATGATAACAACGAGGTCCCTTTTCGCCAAGTTTTTTCTCCATTAGGATTTTCCTGCTCACTTGAAAACAAATTAAAAAGGAAATTGGAAAATTACCATGCATTATGACTAATTACAGTTAACAACTCTTGAAAATAATTTGTGCATGATTATATTTAATTTTGCTTGACCTTCGTATAAGACTGCCAAACATCTTCACATGCATGGATGGACTCTGTTGATCTTTGAATCCCTCTACCCATCCCCTCACGAGCCTTGAATTTTTTAAAATTACGATACAACTTACATAATTTGATCATATTTTCACTTCAGATTATTGACTGCATATGTCTTACAAAACGAATTTAGTGAAGAGATGATTGCCAAATGCGACCCATGCTCTTCAAATTTGAAGTTTAATTGCATTTCCCATCTTGTTGCTTTGTAGAGTATCTTAATGAAACGCTCGTCTATAGGCATTGTCCACAGAGCATCATCACCATCCTCTCTCTTTGAAGCCCTGCTAGCAACATCTGTTAAAACCTAATCAATATAGGTAGGTAGAACGTGACAATACTGAAATTTCAAACCCATATAAATTATTTATGCTTAATAATTAATGTCAAGTAAGAGAGGTGTTGCTGCCCTCCGAGACCTAAATGTTATGCTCGTTTTAACATTCACTTCAGCAAATACATAAATGCACACAAATTGGTGGCTTATTGAAAGTAAAAACAGTAACTTAACTTGAGAGACTCTTTTTATCAGCCAATGAGAGACACACAAAACAATTAATAATATACAGGTGTGTAAAATCTTTAAAAGTTAAAGGAGACAGAGATGAGTCGATCAACTTTATCCCTCCTGCAATCCCACTTCTGTATATGCAACTTATATAAGCTGTAAGCAATTAATAAATTAATAAAAGAAATAAAGCAGAAGCACTGACAAAATACATGTATATCTGTACTGCTAGGTTACGCATAAATGACTTACATTTTTTTGTCCAACTCTCAGCCGATGCGGTAGATTTTCCCAAAGCAAGGGAGCCTCCTTGTGAAAAGATTGACAACGAAGGGTCTTAATGTTGAAGACATGCACCCTTACAAGTTCCAAAAAGAACTCGCGGGATTAAAACTCATCATCAATGAAATAAATGCAATTTGCTTCAAAGTCGGGTCCACTACTAAAATGCCCAGTGGCAAGAGAACAATATTTCATTATCACCCATATTTCTCGCCTCAATCCACTCCAATCTTGGCCAACCCTACCTGTAAACCTAAAAATATAGGGTATCCTTGGAATCGTAGAACAAGCAACAATTCACCCTCCAACTCCACCAAGTAGCCTGTTCTACTAAGCTTCTTAACATCAGTGACAAGCAGTTTTATTGCTTCAGCCCCAGAGTTAACAAAATTTATATGCAAGAGGGCACCATGATGATAAGCACCAAGGGCATAGAATTCATTCCTGTAACATATGATATCATGAAAAACTTACATTATTCCCATTTACCCTCGTCTAGTTACTGTCTCCAGGTCTACAATTACTCAATTTCATGTCACATATGTTTCTAGCAAGAACTCAGCAGTCGGAGTCCAAAGGGTGATCAATCTAAAATTCTGATCCGGTCAGCAGCTTGGCTCTTTCGTTGTCGGTACTGGCGGTGGCGGTAAATTGATTCGGTCCCTGGTGAAAAGGTTTATGAGGTAAATATTTTTATTTTTGTTGATTCTACTAATTATTTACTAACTTTGATATGATTATCTTAGTTGTGTTATTTTGACATGTATGGTTAGTAGGGAAGGAAGGATTTTGAGAAACAAATCAGGGCCCCCATCGCCTACATTTGTCAATAAAACTAATGTAAATATCGTTTGGCACACAAACAACGCATTTCTTCAGTATCCTAACATATATTATGTATGAACAAAATTTAAAAGAAACAACGAAAATGTGTTCTTTTTCTATAAATTTGTATTAAAAGAATCCGTATCACTATTAATCTTCTCTTTTCTTTTTTCTTTTCTCTGGTATGTGATAAACATTGTTTTATACTCTCCTAATAAATTTAATACTAATAAAATAATGTTAAAAATATAGGTACACAGATGAAATATTGAAAGAAATTGATCTTCTAAAAATTTTTGTCGAAAAAAGCCTATTTAACAAGTAGGGTGATTTCGATGGTGGTTCAAACGACTTAGGTGAATAATAACAATTGACTAAGAAAACAAGCAACTAGTTGTTCAATTTTTTGCTGATCTAAAAAGTTGAAGATGTGTTATGCTGTAAGTATAATGTATTATGTAAGAGAATAACTACATTAATTTTATTTCCTATGAATATATATGTAGATAATTTTATTTCCTAAAGATATGTAGCTACTAAAATTTACAATAATTAAGAGCAAAAAAAAAATATAATTAAATGCAAAATAATAAATAATTGTAACAATGAAAGTACATATATAGTTTAAGAATAATAATAATAATAATTTGATAATGAGTAGATGAATATCCAAAAATAAATAAATAAATAAAATTATGAATTTCAAAATCTCTAAAAGTTAAAATTACGCATAAAAAGATATGCAAAGCATAACAAATAATTAAATGACAAATAAAAATAACTCAATGACAGGAGAAGAGAGAGCACACTCCCAACAAAAGCAAAGACTCTTTAGCTAATGGCGGGTTGTACTCTCTCTCTTCTGTCATCAAACCAAGCTATTAGTTAAGCAAGTTACCATCAATGTAAATATAATACGCACACGCTACACAAATTAACAAACAAAGAAAACGAAACAAGCAGCTTCATCATGCGAGATCATGATATTTTCTGAAGAGATCAAACAAACAAGAATGAAAGGGAAAATGAGAGAAACGTACAAGCTCAGCACTCCATCGTTGCATTTGCTCATACTTGATATATATGTAGAATGAGCTAGCGCCTTTTATAGAGATTTTTTTTTGATCGCTCACCGTCACGGTCACGGTCACGGTCACGTTCACAGTCACAGTCACAGTCACCGTCACCGGACGCTAGCCAATAACGCATGCATTGTAATTAATACGGCCTATAAGTAAGCAGCTCTGTACTTACTTGACCGTTTCTACACAGACAAAGACTCTTCTCGTAAGCAATTGGCTTCTTTCATTTAATTAATTAATTGTCGCATTCAATTATTAATTGCCTTTTCCAGAAGATTTTGCTTTTGCTTGTTCATGCACAGTGCTTATACTGCCAAGAAAAGCGACAGACAACGAACCCTGAGACGGTGACCGCCTACCGCAGCTGCCCACACAGTCGCGACCCTGGGCTGCTCGATTGGGACACGTGGTTTGCATGCCGGATTGACCGTCCCGTCCCGTCCCGTCCCACACGGATCACGTAATCTTGTCAAAGTTGACTAATATTAGGAACCGCCTTAATTTATTTGATATTTTGCTAACAATTAATTAATGGGTTCCCTTAAATGTAACTTACTACCCACCAATTCACTTGACTCCACTAGTTTGTTACTCATTTTTATACTAAAATATCTAATTATAAGTTAAAATAAATATGACTTAGAAATACCTTTAATTAATATGTTCTGGGGCTGACAATGTTACTGAATCACCTGAAAATAGGTTTGCCCAAATTTGGAATGGCTGCTGTATTGAGAATTTGACGTTATTTTGTGCAGAAAAAACTACAGAGGAGCGTGCATAGAAAATTTGTCAGGAATATGGAAAAGTAATTCTCATATTTCCTAAAACGTAGCTGTGGCCAAGTTTTCGATCTAGTTTAATTAAGGCAACTTCTTAGGTCACCGTGACATTTACAAGCCCAAAGATCACAGCCGTCCAATTAGCTGACCGCATCACAATTCTGAAATAATTAAAAAAAGATATTTTTAATTCAAGAAAATTAATTTCAACCATCACTGTTTTTTCCTCCCCAACGTTTGTATTAATGATTTCAAAATACAAATAAATAGGGATAGGAAAAATAAATTATTAGAAAATCCAACCAATGTCATCTTTCCATTCTTAAACAGTTTCAATTGTGTCTTATTATTGTAACAATAAGAACTCTGGGTTCAAAAGCCAATTAATTAGCCCAAATCATTTGAACTGAGCAAACGGGTCAAAGCCGGGAAGATGATTATGACCGGTAGCCTGGGAGGAGGATCCACTGCCAGAGCCGGACCCTTCCCTCAAGAACCCGCCGATAGACGGATCGAAAACGCCTTGCTGGGGGCCCATGTTGAAGACGGGCCCAAAAGGGCCGGGGGGCAGTCCAAACAACCCGTAATCCACAGAAGGGCCGCGCCTCGGCATTGGTATGGGCTCCTTGTGTTGAGCGGCAGTACGCTCGTGCTCACTGTCGCGGAACCGGTTCAGGAAAATAGAGAGCGGCTCGACGTAGTTGTCGAAGCCCAATTTGCCCATGGCCCAGACGACATCCTCGGCGGTGATGGTCTTGCGCTGCTCGCGATGGCAGCGTTCGTTGGCCTCCCCAGTGATAAAGCTGATGTACTCGGAGACACACTCTTGGACGGTCTCTTTTGCGTCGTCGGAGATTTTGGCGTGAGGCGGGAGGATGCGACGCATAATGCGTATCACGTTGGCTATCGGCATGTATTGGTCCTGCTCGCGGACAACGCATGGTGCTCCGGCAGGCGGTAGCAGTGACTGCAATGGAAGCTGTTGTTGTTGCTCATTTGGGACGTTGTTATAGCTGCTGCTGCTGTTGTTGTCGACGTTGGCGTGTATCGCGGCGGCGATGGCGGCGGAGTCACGCCTTGGATGAGTTGTCGAGGCTGAAACCAAATGTGACACCATTAGTGCATGTATTTGTACTAAATTACTACCATGTTATGAAATGTACATGATAAATAAAATGATATTAATTAAATTAAATAATAAAAAAAATGTGTTGTTTTTTTTTTTAAAAAAATTTGGCTGGCAGCCACGTCAGCAGAAAAATACAAACGGAATAAACCTGAAATAGTGGGAAAAACGGACGCCAGGTCATACATTTGCGCGGCATACGTGGCGAAAAGGAGCGCATGCCAGGCGCAAAGAAGGTGTGGGGGTCCCGCGAAAGGCAATCTGAGGATTAGGGCCCCACCACTTCACCACTGTTGAGATTCTTTGTTTTATTTGTTGTTTTTGTCAAAGTCAAAGCCTTTTCCTCTTCTCCATGGTGAATTTATTATTAAGGGTTGAATGTTCCCTATGAAATCCGTGGACACATTCTTGATTTGAAAGGAAAAAAATGTGTTTGTTTTCATAGAAAATCAAAAATTACGAAAAGAAAAATGAGTTTAATTTTTAGGGTTCGTAGTTATAATTTATAAATAAATCTATTAATTTGCTGATTGGAGGTCCACAGTCAAGGAGACTTCATGCATGCAAGCCATGTCAGTAAAAGTATAAAAGAGCAAACAATTGTTTCGAGTATACTTTTTCTGAATATATTTATGAAGGGTAAAGATAAAATAGAAGATATATTATCAAGAGAGAAAAAAAAAACACTAAGCAAAATAGAAACAGAGCCGACCAGCCGTTACCGTAAAATAGAATGGAGAGCAAAAAGGTGGCTAATTTTTTTTTCTTTTTTTTTTTTTAATTTTTGGGGGCAAAACTCAGCCTAAGATGATGTTCGAATCACGTCAAATCATTACGAAAAGAAAGGAAAAAAATCGAAAATGAAGAAGAAAAACGTTTGCATGGGTATCTAATAATTAACACAGGTAAATCAAAATCTGCCCAAAATCAAAAGCATATTAATTTATCTATTTAGTTTCAAATAGAAGATCGATCAATTGAGGAAAAAAAAGCCATGCATGCATGAAATAAAGAATATGAATATACAAAATTAGATAAAAGTAAAATGAAAAAGTGTAGAAGAAACAAAATCTAACTAATTAAAAAGCTAGGGTACATAAAAATGTTGTTACCGGTACTTGCTCTTGCAAGCTTGTTGGGATAGCCTCTGAATCCGTCTTCACGTTCCATAGGAGCTAATTATCTCAAAATAATTTTATAATATAGTTTATTTCTCTCTTTCTCTCTAAGGGCTTGTGTTTGGGCAGACAATATACCAATAAGCCGTCGAGTGAATTTATAGAGAGGCTCCGTTGGGAAACCACAAATGGGAAACACGGCGTTTTTACCAAGAATAAATAACCCAGTATTGCCGGTGAGTACAGTCTCTCTGATTGGGAACTTGATGCTTTTACCGGGAGTAAAAGGTGGAAAATTTACAACCCCAAATAGATTGATTTTCTTTCAAATACTTACAAAAAGGTAGTACTAAGCCTTGTTTAATGATAACCTAACTATGGAGACTTGAAACTTTGAGAGAGAGTGTGGTAATTTTCGGTGTTAATTTGAAATTTGCCATATTTGAAGAGTGTTTCTTTAGCCATGCATTTATTTTTGAAGTTGGTGGAATTTTTTTTTTTTGTGGGAGGTTAAATATATATGGGTTTGTCTTAATAATTTACAGAATTCTAGTGACAAAACCTAATAAAGACATTTCTTTTGGGTTGTGTGATTCTTTTGTTTTACAATTTTCAACGCTGAGTCATTCCTTTTTAAGTTGGTGAATTTGCCCCCCGCAATGTAAATATTTCTTTTATACCCACTTCTCAAAATGATTTTGTATGTTTTCAAATTTATAATATGTGTATGAAATGAATTTATGATAAACGTAAGTAAATTGAAATACATTACAATAAAGATTAATAAATTTTGGTATGTTTCAATATATATATGATTCTAGTTATCATTATCTTAATATGAATAGTTGTAATTTGTCGTGCGCAATAAATTTATTATTAATTCATTAAATGAAGTAGTGGAATTGACATCTCATATTTTGTTTTAATTCTGAAACATCATGTTCATGACCTATTTATTGAATTCGAGCCAATAAAGCATCGGCGCATGTTGAAGCTAGCCGTTAAACTAATCCGTCATACTCAATAAGAATTCCCAATATTAATTTACCGGACGTACATGTGCATAATAACTATAAAGCCAGCGATATCCATTGAGCAGCCGAACATCTTTAATTCTTCGTCACCTTTAATCAATTGAATGTGTCGTCCTAATAGCATTTCACCATGAAGCCTAGGAGCTGGGAAAGTATACTGCATTAAGAATGTGTTTGTCACTATACATTGAATAAATGATACCACTAGCAGCTCTTTGAGAAAGGCCTGCTATGGGTCATCTAAGCATTCAAAATCTGGTGAATCAAGTTGCCGTCTATCCTAACCCATTGCTGGGGGAGACTGAGTGTGAAATCTAACAAAATTCACTCAGTTCAAACTTACGGGTTTCATTCATTCAGATGAACTATGACATATGTACAAGTACCAAATTGAAAGCCTAGACCTTATGATCTTGATTTACGCTTACGACTATTTGACCGCTTCTTGGATGTTTCAGTACCATTCACACCATCTTTTAGCCATTTCAGATCGCCGTTACTCAGACAATTGGATTCAAAAGTTTTGACATTGCTTACAATGGCATAGACTGTGACCTCACTTTTGGGGGATGATAAGACCTTTCTCTCAATTACTTCATTCTGGCCACAGCCTAAATCTTGAAATGCTGTCTCTCTTAGCCTTTGGAATATGTCGTCCTTGTCAAGTTCAAAACACTTGGGCGGAACCTGCACAGCAATAAGGAGTTATGTTGTCAGGCTGGCATAACAATGCCACCTAGAAATATACAAACAAGTACGACAAAATTCAGTTGGGTTTCCTTAACTCCTCTCACCTTAAAATCAAAAGGGATATTAATTTGGGTGCAAGGACATCCACAACCATCGCTAAAGTTGAGTTTCAACTTGATGTCAAATGTTTCATTAATAACAGTTCTCCTGATAGACAAAATGAAAATGTGAGAGGAGAACAAGTTTGAATAAAATGTAAATGTTTGCATGAAATCAAACCCATCTTTCTCAATAAAAAGGTAAGCTGCAAATATAATTTTTCAATTGTATTTTACAGAGTGTAACAAAGGATAGGATAGGATTGGATTTACCTTTTCAGCTGAAATGGCTGCTTATCCAAACTAGCTTCTTTGTACTTTTGCCTGTCTGAGAAGGAAACCTAGGATGCAGATCAAGCAGAAAGTTGAAGAGTAGGTAAGATAACAACAACACGTGAATTAGCTACAACAATGTCCATTTGAAACAGGCATCATGAGCAATATAATCAACAGTGTCAACAGTTGCTGTGCGAAGTAAAATTAACATGACTTCACAAAAAACAATCCAATAAACATTCCCATCGAATCTTGTGGTCCTTGATTTTCATTAAGAGAAAAGCAAAACATGGCAAAGAACATGGTGCTTGACTGATATCAAAGGGACTTCAGAGAGTACTTCCAAAAGAAAATGTGCACAATGGCATGGCAAAGGAAATTCACCTCAACAGACTTGATGAATGGCAATTGAGCAGTTTGTCCATGTACACTTGTTATCCGAAGAGTCCAGTTCACAAATTTTTTATCTGTAATATTAATGAATGGACCATGTGAGAAAGCTATAAACTGAAGCCAAAAATGCTGGACACGGCAAATAAAATAATGGTAGATGTTTCACGCTGCCAACAATCTTGGCTCACTTAATTTGATTAATTTGAGATGCATGTAAGGTTCTTGGTTCAAGGTTTTGTTATGTTCTCATAATACATAGATCAGGAAGCATTTTATTCTTAAGGAACAGATACTCATACATTTCAGTGAAACAAATAGACATCATTTTGCAAGTGGTATGAGAGTCATGAAAGCCATAGACAACTCGTTCTACAAGGGACATCGTACAAGACTCATGAAAGCTGGTCAGCTCGTTTTACAAGGGACATCGTACAGGACTTGCGAAAGCTGGTCAGCCAAAGAAGAAGCTCTATCACCAGATCCAATAAAAACAAAAAAGTTCCCATTGATAATCCCAAGAAAACTATTAGATCTATTGACTGGTTAGTAACATTATATTCTCTATATTTTGTCGATGAACCATAAAAGAAGAATAAAATGCATTGGCCAAGCACGTAGAACATGCATGAATATGTACTTCTCAGTATACCTGGACAGAATAATTAATTGATGGATTACAAACTCAGAAAAAGATACCTGAACTCAAAGATTGTGTTACAATGATCTGCAAGAGGTCAATCCTGATATATGGAGGAATCCGCAAATTAAGCAAGTCCATCACTCCTGCAACAACCTGTTCTTTTCCAAATTAATATAGGATATATGGATAAGGAGAATTATATTGGAAATGCATACTTTAGGCGAATATCTAAGCTAAAAGCTCCAGGTAAGTATACTTTTCAGTTTTCACTGCAAAAGTAGCAGAACAGTAAACGAATACCAAAAATATATTGATATTCTAAAGTGGATTTTCAACTTCAGCTGCACTGAAGGAGATAAAAACTTTTAGGTAAATGCAACTTTAAGGCTAATTCATCAATTTAGAGCCAAGGGGGGAACTCCAAAGGAAAAGGAGGAAGAAACAAATGAAAATCATTCGGCCTCAACACGAAAAATCAATTACCTTATCTACAAACCCATGGATCACCAAACTTGCTTTCTTGTCCTTCGGAGTTTTCTGTGAAACACAACACAACGCAGCAAACAAGGTAACTAGAATAGCATTGAACAAGAAGATATGAAAGTCAATAGCCTTACAAAAAAAAATATATAACAGGGAAACAACAATTAGTTATTGCATTACTTATAATCCCCATAAAATTACAGCATTTTATGTGATTTTTAGAGGTGTAAATATGACAATTTCTGATTGTGGTATAATTCTATCGCGAAGGTTTGTATAGCTCAGCACTCTCATTAGACAAAGTACAAATTTATGGCACAAAAGTTCGGAGCAGTAAATATAAAATTTAAAGGTAAGCTGTACATGCAATTAAACACAGAGGAGTACCTGAAGATTCACAATTACAATCTTTCCCCCACCTCGGAGACATTTAAGAGGCAAATTGCATGCAGGAGTTATCTGCAAACTGTAGAATGTAATCATGAATATGTGTGAAGGTGTTTATGTAATTGTCTTTAGCATGCTGCACATTCATTTGTTAAGGTGACACAAAATAACGACAACTCTTTAGTGCAATAGTAAAAGCCTTGGGCTACAAAAGTGCAAGTCTTTTGGGAAGGTTTTTGCCTTTGCTTCAGATGTCGATACTGTTTAGCCCTTTCAAGATATAAACTTTTTTCATTTATGAGATGCTCTCTTATTTGTAAATTCTAAGGGTGTTTTTGGGGCTAGTCGACATCTTGTTCACCTTTCGTAAATTTTTATCTATAAGCAATCTGCCTAACTATTTTCTAAAAAGAGTGGCCACTATTTGCAGAAGATTAAAACCGTAAGGAACCTGCTTTGACAAGACCCATGTCAAGTAATGATCAAGGTATGATAGAGTAAGGGATCAGGTTGTCATGTTAATTACATAAGGATCATCAAAGATGACTGATGCATATCGAAGCAATACATAGCTCAGATGTATACCCTCAAGATTAAAACATGTACAGTTAATATTGTTTGCATAATTGTCGTAATGCAAACAAATCCAAAAAGGACCGCCTGTTAAACAAAATAATCTTGATCACAGAACCTTTACTACCTAGTACCGAGGCAAAGTACAACATCAGCAATTTTACAGTGCTTTTCTGCTGGATTCATCTCCTTGGGGGGCAGAGCATCCTGCACAGAGAGAGAAATTTTCAGCAGAAGTTATTTTGTTTTCCAGAGGATTCAGAATGAGCTAAAATAAGATCATAGAGCCAGCTGTCTGTCCTAAGAATTTCGTTCATACTCAAAGCTATCTTCTTAAGTCTGTCAAGTCTATTTATATTAACCAATGCTACAGGATTTGACTATAAATTTGCTTTTACTATGGAAGCTATGAAGACATATTCACGCATAATCCTTCACTAACAGAAATTCACAGTGATGCAACTTAAAAGAAATGGCTAGATTGTCTATAAACGTATCAGGAACAGCCTAATATTTCTTCGGTTGCAAGGAACAAAAAAACAAAACATAAAGATTCAACCAGAGAGTATGAAACATAATACCTCCCAGTCAAGAACTGTATCCCTAAGTTTTGCTCCACATTTTAGATCAGAACAACGTCGTGATGTCTCTTTTAATCCAATTGTTTCCACCTCAAAGTCACGGAAATACCTTTAAATGTTTAGTAAGAATATTATATTCTGAGAATAGAAATATAAGCATATCAAACAAAACATTAAGTATATAATCAACTGACAGTTGATTAAACAGAAAAGCTCCGCGTAACCACTTTAACAATGACACCTCAAAAAAAGGAATTATGTAATGAAAGGGCACACATTATATCTAAAGAATAAGCTTAGACTTAAAATAAAGATCATGTCTTACTCGCTTCCACATGAAGGGCAAGCCTCCATGAAGGAATTCCCATGCAATTCTGCAAGCTTCTCCCTTGGAATTCCAGACCGAAGATGAAGGCCATCAACATTCTAGCATTTAGAAGTGATTAAAAATATAAACTGAATCAGATACCTAAGCTGACATGTCTTATTCTAGAAAGAATTCATGATCCATTTCTAGAAAACTAAAGAGGAACAATAGATTTCATCCAAACTCAGTGAATAAACTGAATGAAAAGTGGAGTTAGCAGCAGGTAACGACAGCACCAACTTCAAATTTGACAAACAGGCATTCAGTAGAATAAATAATGAAAAAGGTAAACTTTACTTGAGCATCATCAAAATGAAGTATTTCATAGATGTAGAAAATATAAGAGAGATGACTAAAGAATGGAATGACAGAGATCTACCTGACTAATAACAAACTTTAAAATGCCAGCCTTCTCTAATTCAACCAAAGCCATGTGAGTCATGCCTGGCATAGCGCGATGAAATGGTAGGGAAGCTTCAGGTAAGGGTTTTCCCTCACGCTATATTCAGTAAAAGTGAATCAGGAAGAAGTTTACACAGTTATGATTATATTGCTTACTGCTAATGCAAGCCATAGTAACATGCAGTATGATACAGAATTCTAGAAACAGCTTTGAAAGGAAATGGCAGTATACCACTTATTCCATGGAATAATTCCATTCAGAAAAATAAATTAAAAAAGGCACCTATAATTTCATCATAGTCAACTATGAATACCCATATCTGTGTCCGTGTCTAGACTACAATTATTTTCTATTGGTTGCTTATGTAAGATGCCACCATTCATGTTCCATGAACGTTTTCCACCTACCTATTTCCAAAGTGAAATACTTGGGAAAGAAGTTATATCATCAAATTAGAAGCATTCTAATTGCTACTAACATGAGCCCTAAAATATAGTCTGGGTATTACTTTTCATTTTCCACATTTTTCTTAGTATCTTATAGGATCCCTCCTACTTCATGCTCAAAATACCTCTACCCTCAAAACATGTTGCTGTTACTACTTAAAGTCAATATCAAAGTACATCAATAGAAATAATTTGAAAATTCTGAGGAGTGCTCCAGTGCAGACAAGGTCAAGTAGTCAAAACATGGTCAAAATCAAATTATAGGCTAGATGAGAAGAGGTGCACACATGTGGAACTAGCCATCATATGTCTAGATGGGACAGCTGAGAGCATTGTGGTATATCTATGGTAATCACTCATAAAGCAATTCCCATAAACTGCTTATCCTATTCAAAGTTTATTGAAAGATATTGAGGGAGCATCATTACTGAACAGATGTTATCCTAAAAAAGAACAAGGAATCCATAACAATCCTGGAATCAAATAAAGTTGACAAATTCACCTGCAGTGTCCAAATTCCATTTGGACCTCGAAAATCAGGTATACCACAAGAAGTTGAGATTCCTGCACCTGTAAACACCACTAGATGCTTGCTCTGCAAGTACAAACAGACATCTTAAAGAGGCTGATGCAGATAAATAACAAAAACAACACAAACAAGAAGTCCAGGTTACTACAGATTCGAACCTTCTGTATTAATTTGGCAAGTTGTTCAATCTGCCCTCATAAACATGAAAACAACTTCAGGTTAGCATAAAAAGCATAAAACATGAGACAATCATATCATTTTGTTTCAAGGGGAAAAAAAAATGAGTACCAAAAGCCCTTAAAAGATGAACCATATTAGAGAAAAGATTATGACAGATTAATAATAGTTCTACTGAATTAAATGGAGAGTGCTAAGCATTTAAATAGAACATACATAATAACCTCTAGGTCTACTCACTCAACCCACCTTTTTGGCCCATCTTTAAGTTCTAGCTCAGCTACTGTACTCAGCAGCGGAATATCAAGACATATGAGCCTAAAACCAATAAAAAACCAGACTCGCATATAAAAACCCTAGGTGACTAGCAATCCCCAGCCATTCAATGGGCCTAGTCTTAGCCGAACATAGATGAATCATGATCCACATTGTTGTAAAATTCAATCTCAAGCTAACCAATGAATGTCTTTCTTCAACAGTCAACGATAAAAAGCATAATTCACTCTATTACCATTCTTCAAATACAACTCATCTCTCTGTTCAACCCATATCCAGCATAATCATATAGTAAATAAAAAACATTGCACATTCCCATCAACTGACCTGCAACTGATTAACATTGCTTCAATAAATAAACCACGATTGCCAAAGAAACAACATAACCAAATCCTTAGAGAAGTACCAACCCACCACTAATTTTCAATTCAAGCACCGTTACAACTAGCAAAATTCACTTCTAATGAGCTCAAAAGCCATTATCCACATACCAGATCTCATCAAACAACATAATACAGGTCAGAAACAAAGGCTCATAGCAAACATATGCTATATTGCGGCAGTACTTTAACATAAAAACCTAAGAAGCATTGATGGGTACAGCTGCAAGAATAACAAAATCATGAAAACAAACAAAACTTTAACCAAAAAAAAGAAGAACCAATCCAAGTGTCAAAATGGACTAAAACGAAAGAAAAACGCCTCACTTTTTCTTGCAAATTTTGAGGTGAATCGAAAAATTCAGCCATTCCAACGTTGCCCACATCTTCAATGTAAGAAAGCTTCTCTGCATAGCCTAAAGACATGGCTGTTGGTTTCTCTAATACCAAGTTGTCTCAGGGCCCTTTTTCCGTGTCCTTGTGCTCCTGTTTCTTTTCTTTCTTTGTTCTTCTGCTTTTCTTTTTCTTGCTCAAAAGCACTTATTAGAAGAAGCCTTTTGCTTCTTTTAAGGAGACCCCAAAAGCCAAATGATATTCAGCTTCACTGCATATATGGGAAAGAATTTTTCATGGACGCAATTACTTTAATGTCCATTACTTATTTTACTAAATTATAATTTGATTTAGTTTAGTTCTTAATTTTATTTTTAAACCCTAATAATGAATTAAAACAATATGTGGTGTTAATGTCATTTCCTCTGCAACCATTGCAATGTGATGGTTTATGACAATAGTGTCCCTGGGGCGTTTGCTGGAAATTATCCAATTAAATAGATAATTTTTGCAGATTTAAATACATTTGTATATATTTCTTAACTAGTATTTTTTGTGAATTTATTGTTCATACATTTTATGCAATGTGAAGCCAAGAAAATGTGTGATAAACATAATTTTTAATAGCAGAGATGTTGGTGTTAAATTGCCAAATAATAACCTTTTTTTTAGATTAAAAAATTACTTCATGGGCTGGCTAAATAATTTTTAAAATATTTTTATTTAGTAAATTCGCTCACAATTTAAATTTTATTTACTATCACTCTTTTTTTTTTTTTTTTTTTTTTGAAAACGTGTGACAAGATTGATGTAAATTGTCAAGGAAAGAAGTGACATTTGGCAACATAATTTCTAAAAGCACGGCAATTTTGAGTTGAGATAGGGTTGTTTACAAAATTCAAATTTGCGGAGCTTTATCATCATTGTTGTGATTGACCATGGTTTGAAATAAAGTGTGCATGGCTTATTAGTTATTACAATTTAATGCTTCCAAACGAGAAAAGCAGAGATGGGGTAGCCATGACCAATTGTTCTTGCCATGAGCCCATAAGGCCATAGCGAGAGACGCTCCTTCTTTTTGTGGAGACACATTATGCTTAAATTTGGAAATTATTTATGAGTTTTCTTGGCAGAAGTTGCTTTAAATTTCTATCTTTGTAAATAATTATTTACATTACAATAAATTTGCCATTTTGATTCAAAAATTCATAGCCTCAACTTCAGCGAATTCAACATCCGCACAAAAATCTGTACTCATTGTTACAATTTTCAAAAATATTATAGTACAATTGACTAATGTTATTATGGTAGATTTTTTTTTTTTATATTTATAATGTAAGTGTCTGTTTGGTGTTTGGTAATTGGTATGACTTATTTAATGATTACAAATATGTATTTAATCTCATAAACTTTTATCAAAATTTTTGTTGTTATTTAGTTTTTTTTTAGTAGAGTTTTTGAAAACTAAATAAACTATTTTTCAAGTATTAGGAAAAGCTCAAATGAGCTTTTGGAGTACAGATTGATTTTTTTTTTTAAATAGTAAAATGTCTAAAATATTATTTATTTATTTAACAATTTTATTTCATTATTTTTAAAACATAATTATAAAAAAATTCACCTATTAATATAATTTTTAATAAAAACTCTAATTCACAACTAAGTAATTAAAATTTTTTTTGTATAAAAACTCTACTCATAAAAATTTTACGGAGAAACACTCATTTAAAAAGTTGTACCGTGAACTAAACGGAGCCTAAGCTAATTTTGTTGGTGAAATAGAATCCTCAAAGCAAGACATGCAAATTACTCTTAACAGCGTATTAGTTAGACAGAATCCTCAATGCAAGACATGCAAATTACTCTCAACAGCGTATTAGTTAGACATATGCAGTCTGTAAATATCTGAGCTCAAAACAAGTCGGTTTCCAACAATTTGAAAAACAATTTTCTCCTAAAAGAAATTTTGTATATATGTACTCGAATGATGATCATTCCATTTTCCATTTTCCATTTTCTATTTGTGGCTCAGGATGAATTAATAAAGGCGAAGCTTTATCTTTTTCTTGCATCTGTAGCTAGGGGGATCCACATGCAAAACCAATTTGTGGACTACTCTACAAAAACCCGACAGGTGGTCTGCCATGCGGCACCAGAACCGAAATTCAGAAGAAAGTATAGAATCTTCTTCATAATTCAACCCCCCCATTACATTTATCAAGCGAAAAACTCAAGAGAGTACAGTCGGTATTTCTTGTTGTTAAAATTTCTTCAATCAGGCGAACTCTTTCTTTCTTGCTTCTCAGTATTTGAAAAGTAAGGAAATCATGGTTCCACCAAACAATCCTGTTATCATTTATCTATCACTTGTTTGGACAATATTGGTGTTTGTTCATTTTGATTTTGCAAACTCAAGGGTGATTTCCAAACATGATGAGTTGCCCCAACAAGGTGACTGTGTCAACTGCCACGGTATGTCCCCCCCTCTGCCGCCTTCTTCAGGCTCCGAGTACCCTCTATATGGAGCTCCGCCGCCGCCAGCCTCCGCTTATCCGTCATACGGAGCTCCTCCGCCGCCTGACCCTCTAGGTCAAGGCAACTGCCCTCCTCTTCCACCTCAGTGCTGCCGTTATCCCCCTCCTACCCCTCCAAATACTTACACCCCTCCTGCCCCTCCAAATACTTACACCTACTTTCCAAGTGACAGTATTTTACCTACCCCTTTTCCCACAATCTCTTTAGTGTCCATTATGATGTTTCTTGCTTCATTTGCTCTTTTGTTCTAGTCTTGTTCTTGCATGCTCTGTTTTCAGCTTTTCGTATGCTTAGATATGTGTTTATATAATCTAAACTTCAATTAGTTTGTGAAACTACATATGTCCAAGTAGTACTTGTAATTTAATTGTAATCCTACTTTTATTATTTGTTATCAATCTGTAATTTTCCTCTCCCAGTGAACCTTGCCGATCATCATGGATCATGTTTCTGTGAATGAATTTAGTATCACAATTTACTGTGCATAGTAGTTTGCTTTACCTTTGATAGCAACTGTTGAAAAACTCAGTAGCATTTGATAAACATGTACTTTAATTAATAATTTCTTTTTCTCAACCAACCGCCTATTTTCACAGTAATTAAGTAATTCTATTTAACATCAATTATAGATTTTAAGTCATTTTCATCTCAGTACCACGCGAGCCCCTCATCCCCTTTTTGACTCTTCGAGCCTTGCTAAGTGTACTATATGTGAATTCCTTGCGGTTACATTGACATGGATCCAAGTTTGGTTTGTCGCTTTTGGCGGCAAATGTGACAGGCAGCTTGCCTTATCCTTATTACAAGATTAAAACTTATCCTTTCACATGTAATGCGCGACAGCATGAGGGATATACTGAATCTGGAGAATGTATCACTCATTGTTTGGCAGTCTTTGGTGAATCACCATGCATGGGCAGTCTTGAGAAGTTTCGCAAATCAATTATCGCTGCACCTGCAGTGAGACTGTCGAAAAGACAATTTGATAATAATAACTTCGGTGAACCGTTTGTATGGCAGCTAGGGAGACAAAAGGGCGCGTAGTATCTGCCCAGAACCAGTTTTCATCCTAGGATCTTTCATTGGTTGATTGAATTTGATTGGTGTTGAGCGTCCTACATGGTTGCCCCTTAGCATTGCCTCATGAATCCTTGTGTACTTTAACCTGATTTCACACAAATTGTCACACATCTCACCTTAATATCTCATATTATGTGGATGCATCCATATTCCCAATACAGATACAGTCGTTTGGATCCCTCGATTGGATTGGATTGACTGACTTGTAATGTGATGACCAGCCAGTTAAATGGTAAATTTTTTTTTTAATATTGATTTACATGACTAGAATTGGAACATGTACAATTAATATTTATAATTATATTATATTATTAAAACTCGTGTACATTATTATTCTAAAAATATGTTCAGATTTTTTACCTTCGTTTACTAAGGAGTGCTATTCTAATCACATTCGTGAGAGAGGGGAAAGTCACTGTTCAATTATAAAATAACTAAAAGGACTGCAATGCCATAATATGGTAATAAGTTATGACAAAGGAAATGTTGTCATTTGTTTCCTAGAGTGCTAGATGTAGTCAATTGAATCCTTTGAATTATCATAGTGATCATGTGATCACTGATATATAATTGGAAAATGTTTGGTATAGAGAAGTACGAGAGAAAGACGGAGAGAAACAATGAAAAAAGAAATAGAGAGAGAGAATAAAATTCTCTCGTCTTTCTCTCGTGCTTCTCTCTCTCCAACACTACTCATCTCCAGAAATGCTATAGATGACTCTAGTCTCTAGACAGGTTATCAAAAATAGTAAGTCTTTTATAAAACGTTTTTTTTCTTTTTCTTTATTTTTTTAAAATAAAAGAACATTTCCCGAAGAAACACATGAAAAATACTTGTTCAAGAAGTTACACCAACCAACTGGGCTAACATAGAAAAGGAATTTTCTTGTGCCACAAAAGTTCTGCTCGTATAATGTTGACCAAATGAACTCCAATGCTCTTGTGGGGTGCGTGTGTGGTAAGATCAAAGCAAAGCTTCACGTCAAGAACATGACATGTTTACGGGCCACGTTAGAAAAAGTTAGTATTCACATGCTTTGATCTCATGCTTTTCATCTACAGGAAAAAGCTGTTGGAAAAAGAAGGAATTCTTGGCCGAAGCTAGAAGCCATTTTTCTGCTTATGGGTATATGATTATCTATTCCATCAACAAAAACACAAACTGAAATTGCCCAAAGTGAGACAGTGAAGTCTGAAGATTACAATAAAATGATATACAAAGTACACCAATCTCAACAATTAATCTGTATCAGGGCTATAAATGATGATTGCGTGCAGCAATTTTATGGTAATAAAATAGTGACACGATCCTAATTTATCTTAATCACAACAACAAAGTGTATACATTTAGATGTACAGCCTTTGTCACAAAACAGCTTACACCCATGACTCCATGAGAAAATAAATAACAATCTTTAGAGAAATACAAAATCCTCCTCCAACACAAAGAGAAAAAAAAAATTGAAAAATCACCACACCAGAAACAAATATCTAAATGGGAAAAAAAAAATGAAACACAATTCATTCGGGTATTCACTGATAAAGCGAACATATAGGCCTCACTTATTGGTCCAAAAAGAAAAAAGAAAAAATAGACTAACCAAAAACAGAGAAACTTACAACAACAAAAATCCTAAGCAGAAGCTTAACCCAACAGCAAGAAATCTTGCAGTGCCAACCTTCACACCAGCATTATCATCAGCGGTCTGATCCGCCGGATCATCATCCGGTGAATCAGCAGGGGCATCTGAGCTATCAGATTTGGGGGAGGGTGCTGCTTTCTTGTGCTTATGAGGCTTGGGTGCATCAGCTGCCTTTTCAGGGGCAGGAGCGGGAGCAGGAGTTGGAGCTGCCTTAAATAGCTCCTTAGGCATCAAAACCTTGTCAGTAGTGTACATAGCCACAGGCTGCTCATCGATCAAAGTCCCTGTAATTTTCACAGAGTTAACCTTGGTCTTCAGTGTAACCTCTTCTCCTTCATCTTGCACCGTGAGATCAAACTTCTTTCCTCCATCGGTAGCCAATGTGTTCAACAACCCGTTATTGGATTTCAACATGGACAGGGATTGGTAAACCGGCACACCCAAGAATTCAAGAAACGAAGTCTTGTCCGCCGCACTCAAATTCTTAAACTTGGGTAAAAATGCCTTGAATGGATCATCAAGTGGGCAAAACACAGTCAATCCTCCTATTGCAGCATCCTGCATCAACAATTTCAACTTCCCAATAATATATCTACACATCTCGCAAGTAACCCAGATCTACAAATATTTAAAAAAAATACCTAAATTTAACTAAGATTACGCAAAAAAAAAAACACACTAGTCACCATCACAAAAGACCAATTTTTTTTTATACTACTCGTTCTTTCACATCTATGTATTTCTTCTGCAAGCATACTTTCAGAAATTAAAAACCAAAATTTAAAAATGAAAAAATTGAGATCCATTAGCTGACCTGATAAGTTTTGGAAGCGTCAGCATTAGCCAAAAGAGCATCAGCAAACTGCTTACATCCATGAGCAGACATAATCCCAGTGAGATTAAGCTCAGCGGGTCCCGGCGCCGGAGCCTCCGCCACGTCAGAAGACAAGACCTTGCTGATCTGAATAACGGAAATGTTATAAGGCTTCTCCTCAACGGACTTAACAAAGAGGGCATCGAGTTTTCCACCATTATCCTTGGCGCCAAAACCGACTTTCCCGCCTTTCAAGTCGGTTATGTTAACGAACCCAGATGAGCCGGGGGCCGAACCAGTTGCCTGAAACATGGTGGCGGCCAATGCGGTGCCGTTTGTGATCTGGTGGAGCTTTTTGGCGCCAAAGTAGTCCAAGAGGATGTGGAGGGAGAGGACGTTTTTGACGGTGGTGATGGACGGGTGCTTCGAGAGGAGCTCCGACATGCCGGCGTTGTCGATGGCGCAGACGGTGATGGTGGTCTTGCGGTTGATCTCGTCGGCGAGGTGGGTCACCGACAGGTAGTGGTTGAACGTCGAGAATGAAGGGTGGCCGGCGAGTATGCGGGTGATGTTGTGCGCTTGGGCCGCCGAGACGAGGAGGAGAAGAGAGAAGAGGAGGAATGCCGTTTTGAGCTGCGGCATTGTCGTTTTCGAGGAGAGAGAACGAGAAGAGAGAAACAGAGGAGTTTGATTTTTGAGTTCTTTTGGTTATGGAGCTTGAAGGGAAGTGGAGGGGTTAAAAGTGAGGGGAAGGGTGGAGTAGTTGTTGCTGGAGATAAGGCTTGGATTTGGAAGATTTTACGAAAGATGCCACTGTGTTGGTAAAGCTTAATGAGAGAGTTCTGATACAATCAGATTTAGACCAAATAATAACAAGCAAAGCAACTTCATTTTAGAAATTAAATAACTAAGAAACCCTATTCCATTTCCAATGAGATATTAATAAACCTTGATTATATATAATTAGTTTTAAATAGTCTCTAGAGAGAAGGGAGTAATGTGAAAGTAAGAATATGTTTAGGATTGAGTGTTATAAATTTTAATTTTTTTTACTTTTAATTAGTAATACAGATATATATATATATATATATTATTAATCATAAAAAACGTGATGATTTTAGTTAATGATATGTTAACTATCTAGATTAGTATGGGGGTTTGCTGGAAATTAACTGTTTATAAAGAGGAAATCAAACAACATTAGGGTTTGTTCAATAATTGCTATGGCCTAAACCTAGGACCTTTTGGTATCATAATTTAACGTTTTGTTAGACATTATTTTTGTCTAGGGTTGTGCTTTGAACTCCCTAAAATATAATATTTCTTTCTTGTTGCTTATTTAACAACATAATGTGTTTGAATATTTCAAGTACCGCATTATAACTTGTAAGTGTTTAACAATGTTAAATTTTTTTTTTTTAAAAAAAAAAAGCTTTCTCATTGATGCACAACTAGTTGGACAAAACAAAAAACTAATTCTGAAAATCAACTAATAAATTAATTTCTAATTAATTCGCAAAGCCAAAAAGTTTATTATTCGAAAAATAAATCAAGATTTAAAAAGTGTAAGAGATTGAGTAAAGCAGCAGTTGAAAACGGATCACGTGATTTAGCATCGCTTGATCAGAAATCAAGGCACTAAAGTAAGATTTTAAAAGTGTTTGAAGAAACACAAGACTGCAAGTTTAGAATATATCCATGAGAACCATAAGCACGAAATCTTTTCACCTTTTGCACTTCATAATATTTTAACAAAAATCAATCAATAATCACACTGTAAAGTCCCTTGAAAAGAGATTGCCGCTGGGATCTGCTAGGACCCCCTTTGGATGTCTCGCATAATCTTATGTTGTTTTGGTGATCACCAATCATTGGCCGTTCAATTTGTTGACCGCTAAAAACTGCTCGTCAAAGAATTAAAATGGATCAAGAAGAAGAGAATTTTCTTTTTTCGTAAGTTAAAATGAACACAATTTCAAAATAAGAAGAGCAACTATAATTAGGGACAAAATGAGATGGGTGTAATAGTATAATCAATATATTAAAAAAAAAACATTTCTCTTGGTTGGTAAGGTTAAATATTAAAAAATTAATACACAATTACATTTTTTTTTGTATATTAAATCATCTGGTATTTAAAGACTGTATTGAATCCCGACTAATTCATATTCGAGTCAGACAGAATCATTAGGGCGGTAAAATTCTCCCAATAAGTATTTAACGCAGCTATATTTTCAAATCTTGAATCGAAAACATTAGTTAAAATAAAATAAACTCATACCAGCCGATCTACGCGCTAATTGCATTCGAGAGTTCGAATGTCTCGAACTCTCGATATCTCCTCTGCTTATTGAATGACTAATCACCGTCGATCTGGATGACTAGGCGCCAAGCTGCGAGTGTTGGCTTGAGATATCACGGTCAAGACAAGGTGGGCCATGTTTAAAGGGCATTTTTGTAGTTCAGTTGAAACTGGAGGGTAATTAGGGAAGATACGTAGGGCATTATGTTTAATTTTGTTTTGTTAAACTGTGAGGTCGTTGACTGCTGTGTGATACGTGCTCCCAAAATTGCCAGGCTGGCATGAACCTACGAAACGTTGACACGTAGACGAATGTGATCGATCATGTGACGCCAGCAGTCTCCTCCACCGACAATAGTTTCATCTTTCATGGCTTGGTTGGAAGCACGATACGTCTGTGGACGGTTAAGATTCTTCCTCTTCTAACGCTCATAAGTCATAACTAACATAAAAATCGTGTGCTTTATATCGAAAATAATAATTATTTTAATTTGATAGTCAGAAAGACTGAAAAACCAGATGCATCCTAATTTTAAGATTCATTTAACATGTTATGAATCTTACCCTCGAATAAGGAAAAAAAAAATCTGCTTCTATGATAATATATATACGGACAAATTAACTTAAACAATCAACTTTAATGATAAAACGAGAAGTTGACTTAGCCAAAAAATAGCTTATAATATATATATATAAAACAAGGCTCATCCAATTTAAAAACTCTTTTATATTTATTGAATCTAACTATAAAAATCAAACTTGTTATATATATAAATAGTCGTTATTTGTAGCTATTATTATTATTATTGCATTGGAAGTCATATATGATCATGGAGTGATTACTAATAATTCTAATGAAAATCCAAGACCCAAGTTCATGTCTTTTTGAAAATTAATATTAATATCTCGCATTATGATGATCATGCCCTGCTCTGGTATAAAATATTAAAATTCTGTTAATCTAATCTTTGTCTGCGTGGAGAAAAACTTGGGTTGCTGTCTCTGATCAATCTTTCCGCGTCCTCTAAAGTATTTATAAACAATTAAATTATAGATTAAAGCTCAATTACCTGGTATCCACTTCGGCTAAAGCAAGCAAGTATAGAATTAATTGTAATATATATTAATTTCTTTTTCACAACATTACATTAGCTGTACCTTTGAATTACGTGAGATTGATTGCTGCGTGATTGATGTGATTCCAGGTTTTAATGGGTTGTTCTTCAATTTTAGGGTTCTATCAGTCGTCAACATATAATTGTATATTATTTAATATGGGAACTTGGGATTATTTCTAAACCTAAAGAGGCTGATCGAAAGCGATGTATAAATATAAAGTTAGAAAATTATTGATTATTGAATGCTGAATTTGAATTGTGAATTGGAAACCATAGGAGGATTTGATTTTTTTTCCGATACATCATAATATATTGGTAGGCCCGTACTCAAGATTTTTCATTAAGTCGATAATGACTCGTATTATCATATTGAAGATTTTTCAGGATGATTAATTCATTGTTGGTGGTAAGTAGGAGACAATTAATTACAATAAGTAGTAGTACGTGATTAAGATTAGATTCTTGTCCCGAGGATAGGTATACATTTCTTTATTTGCTGATAAATTAAAGTTTATGAAGGTGAGTGACGTGGTACAACTCCTGTGCACAATAAATGGATTAAACCATTACATGTATAGATTAAATGGATTATTTGGAAATATGGTATATGAGTTGTAGTGCCTTAATTTCTGGTCATGGTTTGCTAAGCCCGTGCATGTTCGGTTTCCAATTTCTTTAGTCAAATCATGTTTTTTTTTTAAACTGATTAAGCATCAATTGGTTACTGTATTACACAGAGATATATACAACTGCTATGACAGTAGGTCATTACACTGATATTTACAATTAGATATATACATGGGACTTATATTATTACATTTTTATTCTATGAAGTACATGCACATCCAAATACCTCTCACAGAGGAGGGACGTCTCTACTCCATTTGTATTGCGCAAGGGAGAAAGATATTGTAAGAAGTCTCCACACAATTATATTTAATTGAGGGAGGTTGAGTCCGTGGAGACTCGAACCATTGCCCTCATAGTCAAATCATGTTAGATCTCCTTTAGATGGTTCTCAAATTAGATGATGTATATTACATCCACGTGAAAATATTTAATTAGTACTCTCATCAACCATTATTCCATTGACATTAATGCATTTCGTTAACCACCAAGAAAACACAGTCATGTTAGCAACTTCAAAGTACCACACAGCCGAACTAAATAATGTGACCAGAAGTTTCAAGTGACTTCAGTTAGTATTCTAAAATTTCTTCATTTCTCTTAAACTTGATATCATTGTATCTCGATCATGATATATAAATAAAGTATAAATTAAGATTCTATTTGTTATTAAGATCGGTAGTTGTAGTTTTTAGGTTATAGTAATAATGTATTTGATAAAAGTCTTAACTACTATACCTTAAAACTAAGTTGATTTATCCACTATTTATATATGAAAAACCTATAATATTCTTAATATTTTTGTAAAAATTATTAGTTAAAAATTATATTTACCATACACTATTAATTTTTATTTCATAAATATAATTTTTTTCCATAACAATTATACTTTAAAACATACAGTTCCTCAATATTAAACATGTCTGAAAACATCCACCAACTAAAAGTTTATGGATTGTTATTCCTAGCCTCTTTATGACATTGACTACCCAACAATTCAATCATAAAACATTTAATTTTGATAGGGGTTTGAAATTTTAACATAAAATTCTCACTAATTAACTTGGGCTCCTAAACACTTAAAATGTAGTTTGAAAGTTCAAATTATTTCACCCACGAACTTTTGATTAATAATTTTTATATTAATAACTTCACAACTTATATTTATACAATATTATGAAAATTTTATTTAAGAGTTATAACTTTCATTTCACAGTATCAATATGTGACTTTTAACTTTTAAACCACAACAATTTTTTTTTTCAGTGTATTAAATCATCTGGTATCCCAAGATCACATTGGGTCCCGACTAATTCAGATTTGAGCCGGGTAGGACTACTAGGGCGGCAAAGCTCTCCCAATAAGTATTCAACACAGCTGCATTCTCAAGCCTCGAATCAAGAACCTTGGTTAAGCTAGAACAATTTCATGCCAGTTGATCTACGCGCTTGTTGGTTTTAAACCACAACAATATAATATCAAAGGAGACCTAATATCTAAAATGAAATATAAACTTTTGTTCACTCTTGCCCAACTTAACTTGTTAATTTAATATAAGAACAACATTGTATGTACTATTGATTTGTAAAAGTAACGCTTCTCATACAGCCAACACAAGATCTCATTTCTTGAATGCTTGTGTGTTCCCATGTTGAAATCCAATAAAGTGATAAACGAATGCTTTGGCCACTGATTGAGTGGGAAAGCTTCAACTTCCGATTCATGATAAATGAAGCTGATGAATTAACACTGAAGACCAATATCATTGGCAGTGCAAAAATTAGTGGGACTTTGCTAGATGAGCAGGATCTAGCAATTTACGCTCTTGACAAAGTTTTGAATTTTGATGCCCCCGGAGTTGATGAGTACGTGAACAGATAGTGATCAAAATTCCAGCAAGTGAGCCCTGTTTTTGTCCTCCGTTTCTGGGCCCAAAAGTTTAGGGCATAGTCATGTAACTTGTTGCTCTAGCTTTCGCTTGTCAGTTTGCAAGCCTAAAGCTTCTGTTGCAAGCTCACCCAGAATGTCCTCTGCATCATAAGCCAACTCCCGGAGATCATCGAGCCACAACTTAGCTGCATCGCCGGTCAGTTGCGTCTCACCCGCATCAATAGGCAAGGCCTAAATCGTCTTCAAATATTTTTCCAGCTTTTTCAGCTTCGGAATTAAACCCTCTTGTCTTGCAGCTCAGGGGATGTCAATTTGTCAAACAGAGCTGAAAGTAACGCGCTTAAAAATATCTCTACCAAAGCCATGGTTTATGGGAGGAATATCCAGATGGATTATATCACACAGAAGTTATGATGATCGTGAGGTTACGAGACTTTTTGCCTCTGCAATTCACCTTCACGCATGAATGCATGAATTAATAAATGTGGCAGAATTTGAAAAAAATAGAGTTATCCTTATCTGGTGGTTGTTTTACATGATATGTTCTATCTACTTATTTTTTGTTTTTATCCCTAGAATAAAGGACTTTGCTAAGATAAGACTCCTAGTCTATGTTAGCTTCAAGCCTATATATAATCCTGTAATTTGATTAATAAAATATATACGAAAGTGCAGTGTTTACTGTTTCCTTCCTATATTTTGTTACAATAAATAAATTAAATAGAAGGTTTTTTCATCTCTTGAAATCCTGTTGTTTCTGAAAGTAATTTATAGATCAGAAATTTCAAAAATACTTTTCTTTTAAGTCAATTGAAATTATATTTTTGATCACTCAAGTGCCTACCCATTACACAAGTTTGATCGATGCAATCAGAGTGCATTTGCATTTGAGAGTGATGTGTGGCAGTTGAGCCGCCAAATCTCAATTGCCAAGGTGTTTGGTAACACCTTACAGTTGGGTTTTGGTAGCTCAGTAGCTTAGTAAAATACAGTTTAAAAGTTACCGTACCTCACTCCCAAACGCACTATAAGTCCAAATTCAATCCTTCAATCTGTTCATATTTCAGATTAATTTAGAACCATTCAGATTTTAGAACTAGACACCATTGCACTTGGATATAAATACTGGAATATTACTGTTGGGAGGGTCTTGTATTATTAGTAAGCATAATTATTATCTTTTATTTGAATTATCAAACATCATTGCACCATGCTCTTAACATTTCCTGAAACTCTAAGGTCTCTGTAAGCAATAACTGGGTAAGCCAATCTATGTTGATAACAAATGTCATTCCAAACAAATGGTAGAGATATTGGTAGACTTTAGAAATTATTCGACAAAATCAACATACATATCTGATAATTATTTCCCAGATCAAATACTCCTCCATGAGCCAAAAGGCTTCTCGCCATTTTACCCGATACTTCACTACATCAAATCTTTTTACTATGGTAAAATGTCGGACATGAACCCTAGTTCCATACCATAGGGACAGTGTACTTCCCAGTTGGATGCCTGCTTGGCCTTGTTTATAAAGATAAATGACTGAAACATTATGTTTTATTTGTATCCCAGCTAACATTTTGTCATTGCTTCAGTTTGAGAGAGAGAGAGAGAGTAACTTCTGATCCATTACTAATATGGACTCCATTCATATAACAGAACAATGAAAGGAGCATCAGATTATTCTACCAAATTCAATTCATAACATCAACCATCAATAAAAACAGGTATCATTTCCCTACCTAAAATTACTTGTCTAAGGAAATAACAGTAGAAATAGCAGCTAAAAGAAAATTCACCCATAACCATAACAATTTAGCTAAAATATAAAACAACAGCAGCAGAAAGAACATTGTGTTATAAAATTTAAATCCTTTGAAACTTCAATCCAAAAATTGAGTACAAATTTTACGTAACCAGAAACAGGAAACCAAATGAGTAATCAAAGAACCTGTCTATCAGCTGCTTCAGCAACAATTGGCAATCTGGGCACTTGACCTAACATACAAGAAGAAGAGCCATAAATCAAACAAACCAAGAGGAACAAGAACACTGTACTGTCCAAACTCATCATCAGATCCAACCCAATCCCTTCTCTCGCGTTAAAAGTCCTCTCAAAAAGATCAGGAAAAATCAACAAAACATCAAGCACAATAGCCTGCATGGTATTGAACCTAACATATCTACTAAAATTAGTGTTGCGTACAACAACAAAGTACAAAGTCAAAAAGACTAGAAACCCATTAAAGGGGAAGCTTTTAAAGACTTTGATAGCTGGAATAAGTGGTTGAATAAGTAGTTGAATTGGGGTGAATTGAGTTATAACATATTTGCCATATTGAATGCCATCAAAGAAAGGGTAGAAATAACAGATGGCTGAGATTAAACGATCTGGGTAGTCAGCTGAGTCGCTCTTTTTGGATTTGGTAGTTATTGTTTGGTGGTGGTTCACTTTGTTAGTTAAAGTGAAGAATGATGATGAGCTGGGGCTTTTGAGGAATGAAGAGCGAGTATGATGATTATGGGGTTTGTGTAAGAGAGTGAGAGGTGTTTGTGGGGAGTGAAGAAGATTGGATATGGTCATGTTTCTGTGTGACAGAAATTTGCAGCGGAGAAAGACAATAAGGCGATGCTTTCGTGTTTGGCACAGGAAAATATACCTCATGCTACAAAATAAAAGAAAAAAATAAATAAATTTGGAAAATTAGAAATACTTGACAACCATTTCCAATAAGATAAAATAATATTGCTCAGATTTTAATTTGAGTGCTGATATTTTTACACGTACAAAATCTATCGGCACTATTGGTGGGTATTTTAATAGATTCATCCTAGTTCGATACGAGTATTATACAAGTCTTCAAAAATTTAATGACATTAAAAGAAATACCTGATAAAAGTGACTGCTCTACTCTTACGAATATACCAAGAAAGAAATTCAATCTCCAACTTTAAAACACTTAATTACGTTTAAAGTTTTTTACTAATTTAAGCTGTGTTTCAGAAAAAAAAAAATTAATAAAGGTGGTATTGGATCTTTTAGTCCAGCCCATGGACCTACAGCCTAGCCCCTAGGTCCCGTAACAGGACCACAGGTTCTCAAGTGGGACTACTTAGTGATGTGATCTCGTTGCGGTACAAAAAGCCCACCACTTAGGCACCCACTAATTCAATGGCGAGAGGAAGCGCCACTAGATGTCTAGATCTAGGATTATGATCATCATGCAAATGGCAGAGCATGGACTTTGCCGTAGCTGGACCATTCTTAATCAATTTTGCTGCATTCTGCATATTAACAATTGCAGCACCAACAAAAATCGGCAGCACAGATACCATAAATGATAGCACCCTAAAGCCAGTAAGCCAAGCCAACCAAACTTTACGGCCTGCATTTGCAAATCTAATGCCCCCACTTCTTCATAGCTCACCATTTTGAGTCTCATACAATTATATGTGGGAGAGCTTGCTTTAATCTTTCCTTTTTCATCACTCGATATATCTTCCCATATGCACATATCAAATTAACCGGTTTCAACGGCGTTACCTAATCCATATCATCTGCTTTTATAACCCAAGTCAACTTCATTTTTTCGAACTTTCTTCACTTGCTCAGACCCTTGTTGTTTCAATTCTTTTAATATACGTATTTAGCAGATAATGACAGTCATAATTAAAGTGTTGGGTACAAGATTCTGCGATTTGTGCACATCATTAGTCATTTCACATTTATTATAAGTAGCTTGGCAAAATCACTCAATTGATGTTGTAACCAAGCACTAGCAGGTCCCTCGCTCAATCTCAAAATGTCAAGTTCCTTTCTCATTTCCTTGGTCATAGTTTTATTTCCAATCATGCAGATTCTAGAGGCACATGAAAGGTAAGTATCAGAATTTCTAAATAAACTCGTGATAGTCTTCTTAGAGTTTGACAATATTTTATGCAACTACAGGAGCACAACGAGAAGGCAACTGGGGCCAGAATCTTGCAGAACCGGCAACCCAATTGATGACTGCTGGAGGTGTGATTCTGAATGGGAAAGTAACAGAAGAGCACTTGCCGATTGTACAGTTGGATTCGGACGCAATGCTGTTGGAGGCAGAGATGGTGAAATTTATATAGTCAAGTCCGAAGATGATGATCCAGTTGACCCAATTCCAGGCTCTCTTCGGTATGCCGTAATCCAAGAAGAACCCCTTTGGATAATCTTTGATCACGATATGGTCATCAACTTGAAGCAAGAACTAGTCATGAATTCATACAAGACCATAGATGGAAGAGGGTTTAATGTTCAAATGTCAAATGGACCATGCATATCAATTTACAACGTAAGTAACATCATCATACATAACATTTACATACATGACTGTGTACCAGCAGGAAGTGCTGTGGTGAGGGACTCGCCGAAACATTATGGACCAAGAGGCAGATCAGATGGAGATGGCATATCGATATTCGGTTCAAGAGATATCTGGATTGATCACTGTACTTTCTCCCATTGCTATGACGGACTCATCGACATTGTTTATGGCTCTACAGCCATAACAATCTCAAACAACTACATGTTCCATCACAATGAAGTCATGCTAATGGGTCATAGTGATGATTTCTCTGCTGACAAGAATATGCAGGTCACCATTGCCTTCAATTTTTTCGGAGATGGTCTTGTTCAAAGAATGCCCAGGTAACTAAGAGAACAGAGTAACAGCTTTTTTTTGTCGGATATTACAGAATCCTGATAATTTCGGCTTAATTTTTGCAGGTGCCGACATGGGTTCTTTCACATTGTGAATAATATATACACTGGGTGGGAGATGTATGCAATTGGAGGAAGTGCTAATCCTACAATCAATAGCCAAGGAAATGTTTTCATAGCATCAAATGACGAATCTACCAAGGAGGTAAGTCTTTTTCGAATCACACACAGAGTTTATGGACCTTGTAAGCTCTCCAATTCTAAGCTTTGCTGCTGCGTTTTCAGGTGACAAAACATGAAATCATATCAGAAGATGATGAATGGAAGAAATGGAATTGGAGATCAGAAGGAGATCTGATGCTTAATGGTGCTTTCTTTACACCTTCTGGACAAGAAACTCCTGCAAGCTACATGAAAGCTTCAAGCATGGTTGCGAGACCGGCCACTTCACTTTTAACTGCTAGTTCTCCGTCCGCCGGAGCACTCAGTTGCCGGAATAGCCAACCTTGCTAATTTTGCTACCAAATGTTATTACCACTAGTAATAATATTGCAATTTTCACACATTAATAGTGTTTTCAATTTTTCCTTTTTTTTTTTTTTTAAGTTATCAAAAATTGGCATTTTTTCTATTCCTATCCATAAATTGATTAAATGCAATATGCTTTTGTTACAGTGGCAACAACAGTAACAATAAACAAATATTTATCATTCCAAAAAAAATTAAGCTCATATAAAACAATCCATAAAATAACCAAATCCCTGACCCAAAAAAATAATAAAATGTGGAAGAGAAATTATATAAATCTAGATAACCAAGGCAGCTCCAATTGCCAACCCACTCAAAATGACCCGAATCTCAAACATTGACCGGGCACTCGACTCATCATTGGCCGGACCCTCTGCTGTTTCCGGTGCTGAACTCCCCGGTGCCGGCGCTGGTGGACTACCACTAGAAGGAACCACACTTGGGGCCTCTGCCGGAGTTGCGGAACTCGATGGAATGCTTGTTGGTGTCTCCGCTGGAGGAGCAGCAGCCGGTCCACTCTCCACTGTTGGCGGAGCCCCAACTGGAGTCGCCGCGGGAGTACTAACAGGGGTTGCCGCCGGGGGTGAGGCCGACAATGGAGGAGGGGTTGATGGGGATTGAACCGGGGGACTGACGGTAGGCGGGGGACTCGCCGGGGATTGAGCCGGAGAGGTCGCCGGAGATCGGGTGGGAGAGATTTTTGGCGGCAATGCGGTTGGGGGTTGAGAAGGGGAAGCGGGAGGACTGGCCGGAGGAGTTGCCGGAGTTTTGGCGGGAGGTGGTGAGGGTTTAGCGGGGGTTGTGGAGAAGGGTGACGGTGCAGGCGCATTGTCTGCTTGTACGTTGCCGGAATCCGACAACATGAAGACAAAAAATGCAAGAACAACAAGCCTATTCATCATCGTAATCTTGTATGATGAATCTGACGTCGAGATGTTTGGTTTTAGATTTGAGTGTTTGTTGTGTTCTTTCTATTTCGAGGGAGAAATAAAAGGGGTATATGTGTAACTGTTTTTTCGAAGTGAAGGTGAAGCGTTGCGAATTTGGTATTTGTAAGTGAAAATGTGACCGTTGAGATGAGTTTGTACTTTGAAGGGTACTGCGACCGGCTATAGGGGGTGAAGTAGCCGTTACTTGGCACGACGTCACTGGACTGGCCGGGTTCTGTTTATGTTGTCCGATTTGACTGATATCATGTGAGGGTTTGCCTCCAAGAAAATGAAAAGACAAAAGTACCCCATGGGTAATATTGTCAACTCGACAAAACAAATGTGAAGTGTGAAGTATCATCATGCTTAGCAGTTAGCAGTTAGCAGTTAGCAGTTAGCGCGTGATGATGTCACTCGTAGAAGCTGCAACTTAGCCTCCTCCTCAGTCGAGAATATGCGATTAAGTTATTAACTTTTGTGACAAAGGTCAAATAAGAGATGATGTTAATCTATTTATTTACAAAGGTAAAATAAGAAATGATTTAATTTATTTATTATTTTACTATTAAATTGTATGAAATCAATTGATAAGGATGCATATAAAAAAATGTAAGTATGTGAGTGAAATTTAAACCTCAGTCTTTTGTAATCTTTTACTATGTTTAAGAGATCTCGACCATTAAATTTTGCTATAGATTATTTTAAAACTGAAGATTGACAAGAGAGTGGTTTAATCATTTAAAAAAAAAAATGAATGAATAAAAGTGCCCCCAACCTAGAGCATTTCTTTAAAGGTTGGGTACCTAAACCTAGAATCCAATGGGCCATGGCCCATCGAACAAATTCAGAGGCTGGGTCCACTGCATGTCCACATTTTTCGTTAGGCTCATATCCGTGTTTTCACCTTATCACACGGAAGCAGGTTTGGTACTGCCACAGTTACTTCACGTAATCAAAAGCACTAATAAGCTTAGAGAAAAAGGAAGAAGTAGAAGATGAAACCTACTTTATTTAATAAAAATTATGACTTAAATATGTATAAATTCTTGATATAAAATAGATAAATAAATTTGTAATGTAATAGTGCAAAATTAAACTATTAGAATTACCTGACAAAATATGAGTAAAATAATAATTAATAAGTATGGATTAAGTACAAAAATATTTGAAATTTAGACCTCACATGAGTAGATAACAACTTAATTATTAGTGTGCATGTGCACGCGCGCACACATTTAATTAATCACATCTTATAATTAAATAAAATTTAATGTGATTTTACAATTATATGTTTAGTCAATGATTATTTTGATATCGTAATTCCCTCCGTATACGATTTGCTTGGGCCCACATGCAACGAAACAAAACCAATTCCAATTAAAGTAGAAGAAGTGTGTAGAATACCTGATGGCTTACGTTAGCAACTATAACAACTAGGATTACTAGATTATTACAGGTTAAAAAGAAAAAGAAAAAGAAAAAGAGAACAAAAGAAGCTTGGAAAAAAGAAAAAGAAAAAGAAAAATAGAATCTCACAACACAAGTTTCCATATTAGGGTTTCTCGTACTCTCTCTCGCACACAACATTTCGTCCTCTGGTAAGATCTAAGAATCGAAGCTCATTCATTTATATTTTATATAATTTAGTTGCACTCTTTAGATTACGGGTGGGCATTTTACCCGACCTGAAAAATTTTGGGTTCGGGTCAGATCGGGTCAAGATTGAAACCCGATCGGATTAAAAATTATAAACCCGATCGGGTTGTGATCGGTTCGGGTCAAATTCGACCCAATCCGAATACCCAATTGGGTTGCAAAAAAAAAATTAAACCTAACACTGCCCAGCACACACACACACACGTTGCACAACAGCACACACACGCTGCACACAGTCACTCAACAATTCATAAATTCACAAACCTAACACACACACGCTGTTAGCCACACACCACCATCACAAGTTCACAACTGCACAAATCACAAGTTCACTGTCAAACTCAAACATAAATAAGGCAGTCGCAAGTCCGCAACCAGCCACCACAAGACTCACACACACCAGTCCTCGATCTGTTGCTGCCAATTGCTGAAACCACGATCTGCTGCTGCCAAGTGAAGCCGCGACCAACTGCTGCCAAGTCAAACCCTTCTAGTCGTGAGCCGTCTGCGTCTCCCAAGTGAAGCCGCGATATGCTGCCAAGTGAAATCGCGTCCAGCCATGAGCCGTGGCCACCGATTTGCTGCTTAAAGGCCGAATCCTCACAACCCGACCTGACTTTCTCCCCACCCGAACCCGATTTTGAAGCTTTCCACTTTCAAGTTTCAAGTTTCCTATTTCCTAAGTCGTAACTTTCATGGTATATATATACTATATAATTAATTAATTATATATGCTTAATTGTTAATTGTTTATTATGTAATTCAGTAATTGGTTATTATTTAATTGTTGTAATTATGTATTTATAAATATTAGTAATAAAATCAAGGAAATTTTGTTAATTATTGAGCTCTTCAGAAATTATTTTTTTTCATATATAAAAAGGAATTGTTGATTGGTGGGTTTTGCTTTTATTTCATTGATTGTTATCGTTTGCTCTGTTTAGCGAATAGACCATATTGGCTGTCCAGCATAAAGGACATATGAAAATGGTGTTAGCTAGCGAATAACAAAATTTTATTTAATTATTAATAATTGAAATAATATTAATTGATAATTGTTAATAATAGTTAATAATTGATTTTTTATGAATAAATTAGCACATTAGGTAGATTAAATATTAAAATTAAGTATTATGTTGTATATATTTTATAATTATAATGTATTATGTGATTATGTGCACTTGTGCAGTAGCTTCAAGCCTTCAACCCTAAAAAAATTAATAAGTTCAATTAATATTTTATTGTATGTTAAATTGTTAATCATTCGTTATGTCGTTAAGTACAAGTAACTTGGGCTTGAAATTAAAGGGTTTATAATAAGAATTAAGACATAGATAGATAAATAATATCATATTATTATGGGGAATGGGTAATTAGATATTATAAATTAATTAATTAATTAATCATGAATTTCTTACTTTTTGTTTATGGAGCATGAACAACTTGAATTGAAATTACTAATTTTTGTTTATGGATTATGTTAATAATATTTATGTGTTTTGATTTTTGAATTAATGATTATTAATTATTATTTTGAATATTTAGATGCTTGGACACTCAAGATCGAATTTGATGAGTGACGATGAAGAACAAAGTGTACAAATGGAAGGAACCCATAGTGGAAAAGAAAAGGCGAAGCGGAAAAGACCGCCAATAAAGAAAAGATCGGAAGTATGAAATCATTTCACTTTACTCGAAGATAATCCAAACAAATGTAGGTGCAACTATTGTGGTAAGCAATATCAATGTCATTCAAGGCTTGATGAGATTACAAATATGACAAGACATAAAGACATACGAATCATACAAGACATTTCGGGCACAACAAAGTGGAAGTCAACAAAATTTGACAGCTGAGGGCGGCGAAGAAAATGCAAGTAATTTAGTTTTAGGTAAAAGATGGAGTCAGGACGCGTGTCGAAGGACAATAACTAAAATGATTATTATGGGTGAGTTGCCGCTCAGTTTTGTAGAGACAATAAAAGATTTAGGCATTTCTGCAGTGTAGTTATCCCGCAGTTCGTTATGTCATCTCGAAGAACTATGGATAGAGATGTTATGGAGTTATTTTTGGAGGAAAAGACAATGTTGAAAAGTTTGATTTGCAACAACAAGCAGTGGGTGTCTCTTACAACTAATTTATGCACTTCTGTTCAAAACATGAGCTACATGGTGATTACAGCTCATTTTATTAATAGTGATTGGTGTTTGAATATGAGGATTATTAGTTTTAGCGCAATCGAAGATCATAAAGGGAAATCGATTCGCAAAAAGATTGGGGTTTGCTTACAAGATTGGGGGATAGAGAGGTTGTTTGCAATAACTGTTGATAATGCCACTGCAAATGATATTGTTGTTGGTTATGTCACTATGCAGTTGCTTACTTGGAGGAATGATGATGCACTTGTGTTGGCGGGACAATATATGCATGTGTGTTGTTGTGCACATATTTTGAATTTGATTGTTGTTTCAGGATTGAGAGAGTTGCATGTTAGTGTTATGGCTATTCGGAATGTTGTGAAGTATGTGAGATCCTCCAGCACGAAGCTGCAGACATTTAAACAAGGGAAAATGACAAACACACCCCCAACGTTTAGGTAAAGGGACAAAAATCTCCCTAATGTTTCAAAAAATACATTTACACTCTAATTTATTATAATTTTACCATTATACCCTTCTAGCATATAAAAAAATTATTAGATTATTCAATTTGTCTATATATTGTTAATAAAATTATAAATATACCCTCATTGCCTCATTCCTCTATTTAAATTTTTATCAATAACCAATTTTAAAGAAAGACATCTACACACTTAAAAAAAATAGTAAATAAACTATAATTTATAAAAAATTGGTTATGAATACCATAATAAATAACATAGAAAATTGGTTATAAATGTACAAGTTTAAATGATTGACATGTGGAGAATTGTTAAATATACATGTTTAAAGTTTAAATAAAATTGGTTATTAATAACCAATTTTATTTTTTAAATTATAATTTATTTACAATTTTTTTAGGTGTATAGATGTCTTTTTTAAAAATTAGTTATTGATAAAAATTTAAATAGAGGAATTGGGCAATGAGGGTATATTTATAATTTTTTTATAATATTCAATTTGTCTATTTATAATTTTATTAACAATATATAGACAAATTGGATAATCTAATAATTTTTTATATATACTAGAAGGGTATAATGATAAAATTATAATAAATTAGGGTGTAAATGTCTTTTTTAAAATATTAGGGGGGTTTTTGTCCCTTTACCTAAACGTTGGGGGTGTGTTTGTCCTTTTCCCTTTAAACAATGTGCTGAGCAGGTGAATTGTTCAAAAGGAATTGTTGTTTTGTATTGTCCTACCAGGTGAAATTCCATTTATTTGATTTTGATGACTGCGCTGAAATTTCAAGCGGCATTTGATAGAATGGCAGAAGTGGATAAACCTTATGAGGCATACTTTGCTGAGAAAGAAAATAATGTTAGAAGGGTGTGCCCACCTGGACCGGAGGATTGGGAGAGTGCTGAACGAATTGTGAAGTTTTTGAAGGTATTTTATGATGCCATATTGTTGTTTTCTGCCTCTTTGAGTGTGACTTCTAATCTTTGTTATGATATTATTGGCTTAATTGAGAGTTCATTGACTGCACTGCAAGAAAGTACAGATCCTTGGGTGTCCTCTATGCTTATAGTATGAGGAAAAAATTTGATAAGTATTGAGAGTCCACAGGAAAGATAAACAAAATGTTGATTATTGCCTCTATTCTTAATCCACGAACGAAAATGGATTTTGTTAAACATATTTTTTAGATCATTTTTGGCAATGATAACTTGATGGTTGAACAAATGACCAAAACAGTGAAGGACTTGTTGAATGAGTTTTATGATGCATATAGTGCATTCTCCGCTAGTTCCACACCATTGATGTATGATGAGAGTAGTTTTAGTGGCAGCTATGGAGGTACAAGTTCTTCTCAACGTTTTACAACTGAGGCTAATTTGGTGGATGTTGCTGGTGGTGAATGTGATGATGATTTTCGAGTTGCTCGCCCTTTCCTTGGATACGCCAGGAAGGTTTCTGTTCAGAATGAGAGTAGAAGAGTAGTATCTGAGGTGGAAAGGTACTTGAAGGACCCAGTTGAAGATCCCTGCAATCTTAAACTTAATGTTTTGCTTTGGTGGAGGGTGAATGGATTGAGGTATCCAATTCTGGAGAAAATTGCAAGAGATGTCCTCGTTGTTCCTATTTCCATAGTGGCATCTGAGTCTGCCTTTAGCACCGGGCGGCGTATTATTGATGAGTGTAGGAGTTCTTTAACCCCGACAATGGTTGAGGCATTGATATGCACTGAAAATTGGCTGCAGTCTAAACTTTTTGCCAATCCCGTCTACAACCTCCAAGAAGATATTAAGGAGCAAATGTTTCATATGGAATTACAAGAAGGTAATGTTTTTATTTTTTTATCATACATTCTATACATAATTTTTTAAAAATACATTATAACTTTATATAGAACATCTATATGCAATCATGTACTTGAGTTACTAATTTTTTTTTTTAATTTTATAAAGCTTATAAGATCGCAAGCTTCAACAGTGGAAGCGGTGAGCGCCGACATTGGTGTTATGGATGTTTGAAAGGTAACTTTTAATATATATTATTATTCATAATTTGATATTATAGTACTATTAGTATTTGGTTGTAATTTAAACTATAATTATTGTTGTTATGGTTTTAAAATTTAAGTCTAATTTGTAATTGTTTTAGTTAGACAAGTTGAAGTTGATAGAATGTTATTATTGTCTAGTATTACTATTAACTTGATTTGGTGATGAACGCCATAAAATAAATAAATAAATAAATAATATATATATATAATCAAGTGTGTGTGTGTATTGAAAAATTTGGTAAACATATATATTTATTTGTAATTATAAATTTATAATGATATAATAGAAATTAGAAAGATTGTAACACCCCTTTAACTCAATTAAAGATATGAATTAGATTTATTTATTTGTATTTGTGTTTGATGTGTAACCTTATGAATTTGGTTTATTTGCTCAATTTTTTTTATATGAATTGAGTTTGTTCATTTGCAACGTGGCTTAAAGAAAATATTTATTGTACATTTCTTCAATCTTTCTCTAGGCAATCGGCACTTGAACTTGGAGTTCAAAAATTTGAATTTAGAAATTGTCAAAGTTCTTGCATGGAGCCATGGAGGAACTAAGAAAGCCTATTTAGTTTGAATGTTTGAATTTTGAACTTTGAACTTTGTGATTTGGGTTTCTAAACAATTTAATTATGTTTAAATTTTGTGACTTTGTGAGTTTGTGTTTCAAACTTTCAATTTGCCTTTTGACACATTACATTGACACAATGTGGAATGTGGAATGTGGATGAACAGCAGTCCAAGGTACAATCATATTTAAATGAAAAAGGATTTCCTGCACTCTGCGGATGGATTGGTGGGCTTTTCTATATAATTTTGATCAACCTGACGGTCCATGATCTGGAGGCGATCAAGCCCACAATTTTAAACAGCCGCTGTTAATGTCCTTCTAGTTAAAAAGGAAAATGCCGGTTTCTTGCAAGTCGTAATGGTGTCTCCCATGTTTGCTGGTACTAGGAATCAGGAAACAAATGGTGCTGCACACTGTTTGGGTTGAAAGTTGGAACAATCATCCACCACCCCCACCCCCCAACATCCTCTACCCTTTGTTGCGTTGAACAAATGTCAGTGAAGTGACATTCATCCTTCAATCGCTGAAAGCTCAAAAGCACACTTTCTTCTAGAGATCAAAAGTACATGCAACACAGATAAACACACGTGTTGCACAATTATTTTGAATTGTTGGGTGCAATTTTTTTTTTTGTGTGGTGTATAATATAACATGCCTCGGCCCGAAATATCCATCTAAAGTAAAGATTTTTATATACCATTTATGTCGCACCATATTTGGCTATGTATGTTGGCTTATGGAGGGGAAAAAGATAACTCATTGATGGCATGTTTAGTATCGAACGTATCCAACATTCTTCAAAAGAAGAATATGAGACTTAACTGTAAAGTCGAATGCCATAGATTCAATCAATAAACAACATTAAAATAATAATAATAATAATAATAATAATAATAATAACAATAATACTTGTTTCCGATCAATATAGTTTTTAACCAAAACAAAGAATTCTATTGGGTAAATAGAATAAAATTAAAGAATCACATAAAGCAAAAAAGATTCCATGCATTTTATAACTAGGAAAACCTTATTAATCTTTAAATAGGCGATGTTTGGATGTCAGTTGGAGGATCTTCAAACCAATTAACTTGATTAGCTAAAGAGTCAGTAATTTGATAACCAACATATATAATATATGCAATCGCATCGACAAAGGAAGAAAAATCTTCAGTAGTCATTCATATGCATATACATATACGTATACATATACATATTTTATATATATATATATATATATATATATATATATATATATATTCTAGTAGTAGTCAATGCACGCAAGCAAATTTTTTCCTTTGTTATAACACCATAATATTACAATCAAGAAAGTCCTAAACCTACACACAGACTGAAAGTTAATCACATAGAGATAGATAGAGAGAGAGAGAGAGAGAGAGAGAGAGAGAGAGAGAGAGCAAAACAAATAAGCTGGTGAACTAAGCACCAGAGATCCAATCACATGTTCCCACGGATCTACACCGTACGCGTTTCCCCGTCATCAGAGATCACACCTCCAGACTCTTTTTCCACTATCTGGGCCTACCTAAGCTACCACCACTGGTAGGCCCACCCTTGCTACTCATAGCCATTTGATGATGAAACCCACCAGAGCCATACACGTTCCCTTGATTGAGTTGACCTCCGTGTCCCATCATCATCATCCCACCGTACTCTCCGCCAATCGCACCGCCAACACCGTGACCCGGCGGCGCGTCCTTGTCACGCGCCATTTTCTCCCCTTCCATCTCCCTGAACCTCTGCAGGTAAACCTTGAGCGGCTCCACGTATTCCTCGAAGCCCAGAGTGGTCATTGCCCACAGGAGATCGTCTCCATTGATGGTCTTTCGCTTCTCCCTCTGGCACTTATCGGAGGCCTCGCCGGTGACGAAGCTAATGAACTCGGAGACGCACTCTTGCACGGTCTCCTTGGCATCCTTGGATATCTTGGCATTCGCGGGCAGGGCCTTTTTCATGATCCTGCTCACGTTTGCTATCGGCAGGAACCTGTCCTGCTCCCTCGGCGACAGCTCCCTGGATGAGCCGTGCTGCCTCTCTCTTTCACCTCCCGAATCATTATCCGAGTCTCCCATGATTATTTTGGAGATGAACTTAAATTAAAAAGCTTTTTATGTACTTCTGGTGAAGGGTGGTGCTTAAATTGAAGGCTTTGCGGAAGAAAATTTGAAGCTTTTACTGAATTCTAAGTGCATGCATGAAAACGTTAATTATAAGGCTAGCTAGCTTGAAGCACAATTTTTTTTTTTTAAAAAAAAAAAATTCCTTTGGATTTCAGGTAAAATCATAAAAAATTAAAACTTTGAAGACAAAACTCAAGAAATGATTCAAATGAACAAAAGGGGTGACAAAGCTTGAGATTATTAATAATTTTGAATGAATTATCAAAATTCTGGTACGGGGAAAATCAGAGGATTTTTTATTTTTTATTTTTATTTTTTTTTGGGGTTCGTTGAGAGGGGGACAAGTTTTTGAGAGCGAATGAGTTTTTTGGGTCCGTTGGATCGACGCATTAATAACGGGTAGAGATTGGACGCGTGGATGATTCTGATCCGTTGTTTGTCGATAAGTGGGTATTTGCACGGACAGAATTTAAGCCATTCGATTGGTCGTGTGGTTGATTATCTGGACCATTGATTTGGTATCTCGCACGTGGTCGGTGTGACCTGGAATTTTTTTATTTGATGGTCTCCTTTATTTATTTATTTTTAATTTTTTCATATAAAAAAAAGTTTTAATTTTTTTTCCAAATTAGAATACAAAAACAAAAACAAAAAAATAGTGAGCTCACGATTAAGTTCACTAACATCTCATTTGCGAGAAGACTATAATTTATCAATATGGCAGGTAAGAAGATTAGCGGTCATTTAACTAATTTAACTTTTAACTATTAAATAACTCGACAACAGTAATTTTGAACAAGTCCTTGTTAGTCAAGAGTACTATTTAATTTACCATATGGGTTTGTTAATTTTATGTAAAGATTAATATAGAATTTTTGTTTTGTCATCAGATTCAGATACATGCAATTTGTAGGTAGTTATTTTTTCTTCCTTTTTTTTTTTAAATTTAATTAATTTTTGCCACTTCACAGTGGAAACATGATTATTTAATTTTCTACATGGATTTGTTTACTTTATATAGATATTATAAATATTTTTATTTGTCATCACATACATGCAATTTGTAGGTATTAATTGACTATAAAGTGTTCTTAATTCCTAGTGGAAACATACAATGACTTAGCCAATAGGATAGGTAACTATAGATGGCACCAAATCTAACAATAAAGTGCTTATTAAATAAGTGATTTCACCTAGTCATCAACCCCATGTCTTAATGTTGTCACCGACCCTACGATTGTGACTACTTATTGTGTATTTGTTAGGCTATCCTTTCCCTTTAATATATATATATATATATATAAATGTACTAATTTAATTGACTAATACCCAAAATTCAAGGCCCCATCCATCATAATATGTTCTAGAATTCCTTTATAATGGTTTTCGGTTGCATTTTACATAGGATTTAAAAAAAAATAAAAAAATAAAAACACTTTTTTGCTTTTTTATGATGTTCACAAGACAGTGCTTATAAGCTTATAAACAAACCAAACACTGATTAAAAAATGACAAATGTAACCAAGACGGCAGCACCAAGGATTTACCAATCAACTAACCAGATGTGCCATCCACTTAATTTTTGATTAGATAAGTAGTAGTAGTAGTAGTAGTAGTAGAAGGTCAATGAGTGCTCCACTTTTAGTAGTGGAGCAATTTTTTTTGTCTTTAGCTTCAAGATTTTGACATTTTGCATACCGATAAGGGTCTATTATGACAGGCAGGGGCAAAAGGATGATGTGTATGATTGCTTTCAATATTCAAATCAAAGTTATAACATGTAACTTCAGTTGATAGTAGTATTGTGATATATATAAAAAAATATTACCTTATTATCTAGTAGACATCATTCGCGTTGGGCGGGCCAAATTGTTGCATAATTAATAGTCGAGCACCGAGGCTGTAAAAGTTGTGCGTTCAAAAGACAATCAAAAAAATCTTTTTTGCGTGATGCAGTCCAAAGTGAAACCATGATAACGACGATTGCATTCTATTTTCTTAAACCTCAATTGGTGAAAAACAAGCTCTTTAAAATCGGTATGGTTGGCAACTGGGTATCCCATCCCCCCCCCCCCCCCCCCCATTAACATTATTTATCAACAACTTGGATGCCCTTGCGATGTTGTGATCAAAACCGTCCGTTTAGAACCCTTGCTATTACGAAAGTGAAAAGCAACTACTAAGCAAAAAGGTTAATAAAAGCAATTGTTCCCACAAAGTGCTTTCCCAAAATCACTGATTTGTACACTGAGATCTAAGCCAGTGCCTCACTGCGCCTCTGAGGAACTGTCAATTTGGGTCTGTGGACCCCGTGGACCGCCTAGGTCCCCTGTGCCGTAGCACTAGGTCAAATTCCATTTTAGCCTTTTATCTTTCGGATCCCCCTAAATTACTTACAACCCTCTCACATAAATAACGAATAAACCCACACCATTTATTATTCATGTGAGAGATTTATAAGTTATAAACATGTAACTTAACATTAGCCATTCTCAAATATAGCTTTTCATTTTAGGCCCCAGCAGTTGGTAGGTTAGCACAATCAAGATAAATTCGCTGGAGCATTGCGTCGGTATGGGTAGTTTCAGATTGGCGGGATTGTCAGCTATAAACAAGATCTGGTCTAGTCACCACCCCTCGACTCTTTGTGGTCCAATTCTGCATTTAGTCATCATCCTGCTCGATATGTAAATGAAAAACGGGCATTAGGGTACTTGCTACAAAGACTTCAGAAGTCAAAATCTCGCATTTGTACAGTAAACAGAGATTTACAACCAGACAGAACCAAAACATTCAAGCAATCTCTGGTCAGCAAAGCTTGATCTTCAGCATCACATGGCCAGTGGCACACAGCAACAATGAGAAACAAATTACGCGGCTGGATTAATAAGGCGGCGACCAAACAAATATTATCATCCAAAAATAGGGTCCCATGAGGCCATGAATCATCTCATCATGCAACAATCATTTCTTTGAAAATTAATGTTGATAAGCACATACCTGAATGAATTGCGAGTTTTTGAAGGTCCCAGGTTGGATAACTATGAAACCAGACTTTACCGTCAAATCTTTTTACTCCACAAAAGGTCAAAAGGTTCCTACAAATTATGTTATTGTGTACACAAGCGGCAAATTCTACGACAAGCCTTCAGTACATCCATCCAGCTCCTCTGGTTTCTACTTATCTCTAGTTTAATTGCCAGCAAATTAACACTAAGTAACAGCCAGCTTTAGTTGGTACAGACTAAAGGATACAGACGGTACAACTAGACTCTGAAGAGTAACCAAAAGGCATATAAATATAGGTACAATAGTTTGAGACAGTCACGTTCCATTTTGAAGATTGTCAGGCTTCGACCTCTTGACCTGCCGCCTGAGCTTCATCTTTCTCAGCATCACCTTCTCCATCTTCATCATCTGCCTCATCAGCTAGTTTAGTGAGCTCTTCCTGGATCATGAGCTTTATTGATGACTTTCTTGATGTGAGATCGGCGTCAAATTGTTGAGCTGTAAATTGATCAAATTTCCCATCAGGCAGAGAATAGTTTAAGGGTGTTTCTTACTCCTAGTACAAGTTATCTATCAGCAGGGATTGCTTCTAATCTTGGGCAGCAGTTATTGACATCGCTGGTCAACAGGTACAACATTTGTACAAAACCTTTATGAGTGGTTCTCTAAAGATGTTAACCATTTATTTCTTTTGAGTATTACAAATAACTAATTAACTTTTTACAGATATTCAGCAGTTCAGAATCATGCACCAGATAAAGTTTGTTTAAAAGCTTAGACAATTGAGCGGTATCATCTGATGATAGGAAACTTCAAAATGCTGAAATAAATGCAATAAATGAAGGTGATGAAGGCATACCAAGTAGCTTCAGAATGTCGGTGAACGTAGCCTGAAAAATAAAACAATACAACTTAGTGATAAGACACAAGGCTAGAAATTACTGCAGCATTCCCCTTTTTTATATTTTTTTTGGTGAAAGAAATTACTGATTGAAACCATTTAAAGTATTTCCATCTAATTTCTTTTCCAGTCTTCCAAAGCAATTGGAGAAATAAGAATGTGTAGTGTTTATAAGAAATTGGATCATAGTGATATCAAATCTCACCGTATTGAAGTCCACTTCCTTGAGAATTTCACATATTGCGTCTCTTAGCTTCTCATCAGTCAGCTTCAACTTCTCCTCTTTAGCTTTTTCCTTCCCTTTTGCAGCCTTTTTCCCTGAATTATTTTAAGAGCAACTTTCAGCATATTAGTGCTTAAGAAAAAGCAAACACAAATAATTTGGTCTAGCCAAAAGGAAAAATTAAGAAAAAGGGAGTGTGAAAGAAGTTGACAGCAACTATTTTACCAGGTTTTTCCTTGCGAGTAGATTTTGTTGGAGTTGAAGTCTTTTCCTTGGTGACTTTTTCATTTTTCTTCTTTCTAGAGAATACTTTCGGACTGGCATCACTGTCTTCATCAGCCTTGGACCGTCTAGCTGATGCTTTTTTGGGTGTTCTTTTTGGTGGAGGACTAGACTTATTTGAAACTGTAATTTTCTTGGTCCTAGATTTTCCACCAGATACCTTCTTTGCACTCGAAGCTTTTGAACGTTTGCGCTTTCGGACATCTTCTTCAGAATCATCCTCAGATTCATCTTTGTCCTCACTTTCAGATTGTTCAGGCATATCATCATCTGATTTTTCTGGAACACCATTTTCTTTTTCTTCTCCTTCAGAATCTTCTTTTTCCTCTTCCTTCTCCTCTTCTTCCTTTTCCTCTTCCTTCTCTTCTTCCTTTTCCTCTTCCTTTTCCTCTTCTTCTTCTTCTTCTTCTTCGTCTTCTCCTTCTTCTTCTTCTTCAGATTCATCATCAGTGTCAGGAATACTCTTCTTCCCCGTTTTTGAAGCACTTTCAGTCTTTCTTTGACTCTATAAAACAACCAATAACCTTATATTTTTTAAAAGAAACAATAATGCTATTAAAAGAAAAGAGCAGCAGATTTGCAAACAATTATCAAATCAGTCACCATTAGCCTAAAAATATGATGAATTGGATTACCATCTCCTCGGATATAGTAAAACTGAAAACCAAAAGGTATTCTAACCATTACGATTAGCTGCAATAATCGTAAACCATCTTTCTGATTTCAATTGAAGTAAACTAATACCTTAGACGAACGTTTAGAAGGTGTGCCCCCAGATGTTGTTGAACCTTGTTTGGTTACCCTCTTGCGCTTATTGCTCTTATTTGACTGAGTTACAAACAGACTGTTATAATAAGAGATACAGCAGACAAGAAACAACAGCCATCTGTAAAGTCAATTTTCTTTTTCATTTTTTGTTAAAGTAACCAAACCTCTTTCTCCGCAAGCAGCACAGTAGTTGTAGCATGAGGAGCCACCAAAAAGTCAATCAGCGATGCAACAATATCTTCCTGCACATGCATATTAATCTCATTAAGGCATATCACTTGATATCTTCAATTTTTTAAATTCAAGCAGAGAAGCTAAATTGACAAATCCTGAATATTTTGTGCACATGTACTTATGCAGACAATTAAAGAGATTTACAATTGAAAAGGTTCATTTTTCTCAAAGTAAACTGATGAGATAGTGGCCACTCTCCAGAAGATGAGACAGCATACAGCAAAAAATTTGGACAGAAAACTAAAAAAATAGTCTATATAAACAGTCTAGCCAATGCAGCAGTAAATTGACATACCTTCCTCCTAGTGGTCTTGGAAGTTGGAATGTCTAGTACATCACAGAATTCCAGCAACTTCTCTTTGTTACACTTGTCAAATTTTTCTTTCACTTTGCTCCTTTGTTTTTCCTGTAGGAACGCAAAATAAAAAATAAATGCATCCAAGTCAAAATTTTCACTCACTAACATCACATGGCAAACCAAATACGAGGTAGTACATAAGAAGAAAACATACTTAAAGCCCTAACATATGCTATATGCATAACATACTGTATGTAGAGAGGATCAATTCTCTTTCTTAAAACTGCAATTATTTTACCTCATTCTCATGCCATACAAATCCAGAGAAACGAGAAATGTTGCTTTTGACCTGAAATGCCTGCAAATGAAAGAAATGGGAGACATAAAGCAAGTTAAGCACAACCAATAAAAGTGTTAGAGTAAGACCCAAAACCATCTTATATTCATGGAGTTAATACAGCACATCTGCATGCATGCAGGTATCTATTTACTACGTCCTCATAGTGAACTACATTGTCCAGGAAATGAACATCAAGCAAGGAAATCATAGCACTCAGATTACCTTTCCCCTCCTTCCAAAGAGAATTGAATGCAGCAGTCTGAAGGTGTCGTCAGTCTTCCTTCGAGACAACTTAAACGCCACTGAAGAAAGCACATTAAGAGGACATATAATTCATTAACTGCTCTGCATTGACATGCCAATGCACACAGAAGATAAATTCAGCTAAAATAAAGCTATATTAAGCTCAATTCTGCAAAAAGTTTCATTTTTTAAGACTTTAAAAATGGAGATCTCAAAAACCTGAAGGTCCACAGTATCATATAGTGATTTAGTCATAAACTTAAATCGATGTCACGAGGCCATTATCAAGTAAAAGTTAAGGGATGATCATTCAGATATGCCATAAACTTTAATAGCAGGAAAAATATGTATATATATGTAATAGGATAGCACATAATAATAAAAAATAGATGACATTAGAAAGATAGGCATACCATTAGGAATATCTTTTAAAGGAGTACCGCTACCCTACAAAATCCATGTAAGAATATACATCAAACAAAGTCATGGTAAGGCACAAAATTTACATTTATATGAATGAAGAAAAATAGTTAAAAAGAAAACCTTTTCAATATGGAGTTCCCTTGAGGAGTCTTTCTCAATAGATGCCACAAGTCTTTCAACAGATTTCCGCTCCCTAACGGGGCGATCAACAGCAGGAGTTCTTGGCTCTGGTTCTTTCTTCTCCTTCACTATCTTGGGCTTCTTTTCTCTAGCTTTCCCCCCATCACTCTTCCCTTTAGCACGCTTTGCTGAACCTTTCTCCTTCTTAGTCTCTACATCCTTCTGTACATTGTCCTCAGCCTCATCAGACTTCACTTTCCCATCTTCTTTGTCCCCCACTTTTTCTTCAGCCACCTCTTGTTCATTTGGTCCATTTTCTTCTTCCATTGCTTCAGTCTTATGTTCATCTTTTTCTTTATCTTCTTCATTTTCTTTTTCTTCCTTGGTATCCTCCTCTTCTTTGGTGTCCTTTTCTTTTTCTGTTCCCTCATCTTCTTTTGACTTGTTATTTTCCTTGATTTTCGAGTCTTCATCCATCTTGTCAGTCTCAGCTTGTTCATCAGCTTTCTTATCTTCTTCCATATCTATCACACCATCATCTTCCTTCACCTCTTTTCCCACAGCCACAGCTTCACCTCGTTTCTCTGGCAAGCTAGTTGTCCCATTTTCTGTTGCCTGAGGAGCTTCACTCTTTGTTTCTTCCTCACCCATAATCAACCTAATTCAAAGTAAGCTGTTCAACAGAAACCGTTCTTGTGCCTGATCAAACTATTCAAGAATCTCTCACAACTCAATGCCAATAAAAGCTGCACAAATAGTATATATAAGTAAATTATTTATCGATCAAATTCATATCCCAGAAAACAGAACAGTTTGATTGCTTAATACTAGCATAGTACAGCAAGTTCTGAAAATTCTTAAGTCAAATACTCTTCTAAAAGTAAATAAATAAATCCCTTCAAAACTTTTTTTCCTTAAAATAAACCTAAAACTAACCCATAAATACAAATGAAGCAAGCCTGAATGAACTCTCAAGACAGAGAAAAAAAAATGTAAGTTCAATAAATCCTCTGGTTGGTTGCTAAGAAAATAACAAAAAGTTGAAGAAAAAGACGACTCAATTATTAGGGTTTATGATTTCTTTTCCCTGAATTCAGCTAAATTAAACTAAAACCAGGCCGTATCAAGTAAAATGCAAAAATAGTTCCATTTTTTCCTCCCTAAAATGATAAAATACGTCAGTATCAAAATTCAAATCTCAAAATCTCTAATCAAATTCCAACATTTTCCCAGCAACCAAACACAGCTTAACACGGGTTTCACCAAAAACCAGCAAGAAGAGCCACAAACACAGCAAAAACCCTATGTTAGTTTGCTGAATAAATGACACGAAGTTCAGGAAAATACTTACTGAAATAAAAATTCAGCTGAAATGGGCAAAGCTAAACTCAATTTCGTATAAAGTCCCAATTTTTCACACTTTCAATTACAAAACATCTCCTCAAAAAAGATAAAAGACCTCACTTTCAAAATTCAAACCTCAATTTCTCTCCAAATTTTCACATTTTCTCAGCCAAAAAACACAGCAAGTAAGTCAATTTCAACCCCAAACAAAAAAAAAAAAAAAACAACAACAACAACAACAAAAGCTACAAACCAATCGAAAACCCTAACTTTCAACAGACAAAAAAATAAAAAATAAAAAATTTACCGTAATTAGAAATAAAATTACCCAAAGAAATTGATAATTAAAAAAATAATTATAAGCATAGAATTTAAAAACTTACAGAGATTTTAAACTCAAATCTCGAAAGAAAACAGACTCTGAACTCTACTTGTCTTTCTTTCAGTGTTTGACATCTTTAAAAAAAAATAAAATAAAATATAAAATAAATATTGTTATTAAAATAAATTGGCTGTATTTGTGAATTTATTTATAGTTCGGACTTGAAATCCGGATTTGAAATGCTGTTAAGTGCCACGTAGGATCGAGGGAGTACCTCGAGGTCGGAAACGAATGGACGGACGAGATTCGAGGGTGAGGGTATCTAGGGAAATCAACGGCTGCTGTGTGATATTCGTTTTGAGTTGTGTCTGAGCATCCGCGAGTAGTGGTGGTCCCCACGGCAGTGAAAGTGGCGCTTCAGTGGATGTTTTTGTATTTTTCTTTTTAACTCTTTATTTTTTTTTTTCTGAAAATCCACGTTATTTTCTTTCAATTTTTTCTCTTCTCCTGAAAAGTAAGTAAGGGCACTGAAAACTCAAACTCCGTAACCTGAACCTCACGTTGAATTTAAACTCAGATGCCTAATTGGGAAAAAAAGAATTGTTTAAAAATTCTTAGGCTAACCCACTAGAAATAAATTCGTATTATTTTCTTTATTTTTTTTTGGTCGTGTCTATAATTATAAGTAAAATTATTGTTAATTTGACATGAAAATGATTATTTCTAAAGTTGGCTTTTGTCATTGTTCAAATTGGAATTGTCTGATGCCATAGCAAGTGACAATTTCCCATTAAAAAAAAAACAAAAAAAAAAATTAATAATTTATTCATCAGCAGATGAGGTATTGGGTTAACGGATTAACTTGATTGAACAATCACATAGAGATCAGAATCTCAAAATTAATTATAGACGAAGCTTCAAGGGCACAAGAAGTAACGTGAATATAGATCTAAAAAAAAAAAAAAATTCTGCGTGTATTATTGCCACTTGTTAAACTTTAATTGTTATCAAATCATCCAAATTTGGATTGAAAAGGAAAGGAGGGGCCTATAGAATCGGTATGAATGAAGAAAGAGTTCTCTTATAGAACCCTTCCTGTTTTGTATTTACAATTTTACTCTTTACTAGTCACATACTTATTTATTCTCTGAGCGTGCTTTTAAACCAATTCTTTTTCGCCACTCGGCCTTTGGTTGGAGGGCAGCAGTTTGAATTCTTACAAATGTATTGTGGGGGTATTTTCTTCCTCAATTAAATTTGAGTGAAGACAGTCTTCTCCCTTACTCTAAGTGTGAGGAGTAGACATCCCAGTGTGAGGAGTAGACATCCCTCGAATATTTAAGAGGGTTAAAATATGGGCAGCGCTCCATTAGCATTGATGTAAGTTGGTCCCAATAGTAGTCTGATTTGTAAATATCAGTTATAGTCTCATATAATATGAGTTGTAATTTGAGCAATAGTCTCATGTAATAAAAAAAAAAAAACCAGTTCATTGATATAATGATAACTCAATACATACACTTGGGTTTTCTATATCTTCTTTGATGGTTATGAAGAAGACAAGTATACTTTATGATGTAAGAACACTAAATACGTTTTTGAAGGGTTTATTAAGGAGGTTATTTTAGGAATTAAAAAAATATATGTGGGGTTGGGGGGGGGGGGGTGTTTAGAGGATAATAGAGGGTTGTTATTATTATTATTATTTTAATGAAGATAATAGAGAGGTGTCAACAATAACACAACTCATGAAGAAAAAGATAAGGAGTGTGGTTTATTCGGTCCCCCTCCTTTCATCTCACGAGGCCCCCTCTGATGTTGAAATTATCGTAAACAACGGAAGCTGTGCTGGTTGTTGTTTACTTTCTATAATCAAATTCATTAACCTCTTTTGTATATCTATTCTCTTTTGTATTTTCACTTTGCATGTTGCAAATTTTTTATTTGTTGAAATAAAATGTTCCATTCATTCTATAGCGATTTGATGAGCAGTGCAACACGATCTTAGTCTTGATATTTTTTAACTTTTTTAATTTCTTTTTTTTTTTACTCTAAAACATTGAATTTTTAAAAAATTACTTATCTAAAAAAGCCTCTAATAGACACTTATATAACAGACTATCAATTTTTTCCCCCCAAAAAAAAAAAAAATTGGATGATAGACTTGCATCTAAATGTGTTGATAAAATTATTTAAAAAGAAAAAAATAATTACGAAATAATACAAGAAAATTTAGAAGTAAATGGTGAAAAAAAAAATGTATAGATAAGAGGGTACTTTTAAAATTTAATGGAGTAAAGAAGAAAGTGGGATCTTGCGAGATAAAATGCTTTTGGGTACCCAATCCGTCCGACATTATCTTACAACTTAAGTGGGCTTTTAAGTTTAATCTGGCTCATTATTTGACAAATTGAGTGTGCCTCTTTAGTGTATACTAAAATCTCATCACACTGGACTTTTTACTCAATCAAGAAAGGGAAAAGAAAGAAACATCTGTCAATTCTTATTTATATACCCCATGAAATCTTGAGTAAAACTAAAGAAAAGAATCAAGAGCACACTTTTTGATTTTTGAAAGCACAAATGTTGGTCACGAGCAAATATTACCCTATAGCTCATATCTTCGAATCTATGTTACAGAACAGGAACAAAGTGAAACTTGATACTTGAGTATTTTGTTAGAAAAGGTACCGAAGGCTAAAGAAAAAAGCATCAAACATTTTTACTTTATAGCAAGAGCTAGGCTGACAAATAAAAAAAGTGCATAATTTGATTATGTATCAGCATTTAATAGAAAAATAAAATAAAATAAAACATACTGAAACCTAAAGCGAAGCCTAGTCGACAAGATCAAACTTTATAGAAATCAAAATTTTTATAGAGCATATTGAACCCTAGAACATTTATTTGCTTATGCTTCAATTTCAAACCTTGGACATTTGATGGAGCCCATGGAAATGTCAATTTCAATCAAATTTTCCTCCTCGTTCACTTCATTAACATCTGCAAAGATCTCCAACAGGCCTTGTTGCCTCATAAAGGATTCAGGCAAGAAATCATCAGGCAAATTATTCGACCGAACTTTTTGCCTTGGTTCTTCCTCACTCAAGTTGCAAGTGGAGTGATCAGTGCTGCCTGGAATGGCAATTTCAATGAGGCCATCTTCATCATCTTCTGAGACTGACCCGCTTGAAATCACTAATCCATTTTGACCGACAATGTTGTTGCATCTCACCCAATCGAGCTCAATGTTTTCACTTGAAACTGAGTCACGATCAATGGTATCACTGTCTGATGGAAAATCTTCAGGCTCATGTACAAAGCCAACTTCACTTTCTTGGGCAGCTTTATCTCGTGCAACATTTTCAATCACTTGTTCTATTTTCTCATCGTCAGGCTCATTCTCAAGAACTGAATCACACATGGGATTTTCATTTTGAATTGCTTTCTCATCAACATAAGTAAGAAGCTGCTGCTGCTGCTTTCTTGAGAATTTGACTAAGTAAATGGTTGACAGAATCAAGATTGAGACCGTAACTATGAAAGAAAGTAAGCCAAAACCTAGGAAACAACTGAGAACCAAACAAGGAACAAGGACAAGTGCAAGACAAATTAGTAGAGAAAAGATTTGACACTTTACTAATTTTCCCATCGTCAGAGATCTAGAAATATATAGCAGAAAAGATATGCGACGAAGGGTTACTACTATCCGAGAGGAGCAAATGCAGGTAGTAATAGTATGTCACTCATATTTATTGACTGGAAAGCAATGGAGTTTTTGCTGCTCAGAAATCAAAAAGAAAGAGGCTACAATGGAGTTTGGAGTACGCTAAGTATGAAGACGAAGCAAAAGTGGTTTATCAGAATCTTTGTGCCTGATTTGGTGAGCTTCCAAGGAAATTTGCAGTTGACTACTGGAGAAATGAGCTTTTCAAGTTTTCAAGGACCTTGTTTCTGCTGAAATCACTTGTTTTGTACAGCCCTTTTCATTAGAAAATAAACACATAGTAAACTAAGGTCTTGTGTTCAATTTCTCATTAAGGACCAACAGTATACTAGTTTGTTCTTATCAGCAATTGATTCTCTTGAAAAAAGTAAACACTACAATAGATTTTTTGGGTTAATTTCCTCATGTCCCCAAATGTTTCAATATTTTTCATCATGTCCCCAAATATTTCAACAATTTTCACGACACACCTAAATTCGTTAATTTGATCGTTTATTCTAACGGTTAAAGGATAAATTTAGAAGTTTATGTCCTAAATATTATTTGATGATGATAAATTAAATTTATTTGATAAGTTAATTGATGAAATTATTATTAATTACATTTAATTAAGAATTTTTAATGTAAATATTAATTATTAAATTAGCATTTTATCTCATTTAATTCTTCTTTGATAAGGTTGGCAAAAAAGTTCGGGCCGGCCTAAGCCTAGGCATCAAGCCTCGCCCGCAAAGGGGGGCCTAGATATGGACAAAAAAAATATAAAGCCCGCATAAGGTTGGGCCTAGACAAGGGCTTAGCAAGCCGGACTTGGCCCAGATTTTTTTTTATTTATAAATAAAAAAATAAATTTAATTTAAATAATAAAGAAAAAACTTAAAATGTTAAATTAGTTTAATTTTTATTATTAGTATTTTTTATTTATTAGGTTGTATTATTAATATTTTATGCATTGGACTATTATTCTATTATGTATTAGATAATTATCTTTAAATTAATTTTTTTTCTTAATTAAAAAATATTTTATAATTAATAAGAAAAGCTTGAGCCTGTCTAAAATGGTATGGGCTTTGTTTGAATAATGTGGGTTTGGAGCTTTTCGAAGTCTAGGTCCAAGCCTATAAATTACCACCCCTATTTAATTCAAGATAAGGGGTATTTCGAATATTTAATCAAATTTTAAATAATTTCGTCAAACATAACGATTATATTAACCGAATTGGTGCGCAATGAAAAATGTCGAAACATATAAATGCGCGGTGGAAAATGTCAAAACATTTGGAGGCCGTGTGAAAATAACCATTTTTTTTTCAACATTTATCATTTCACAGACATAAAAAGCCTTGGAATTGCCAATCCATGTGCAACACGTCTCGCTGATCATGATGACACTGTAAAACCAATTAAACATTTACCTACTCGAGAGGTCAACTTGCTGTCATGTTTTGCAAAAGTTAAATCAGGGGTGAAAATAGAACCGATCTACAAATTTGGCAGATGCGATAAATCAAAAAGAAGAGGTCTCAGTAATTATGACCTGCCCATTTTCTTTTGTCTGCAATAAAGCCCATGGAAATGTAATGATATTGGCATGTTGTTCCATTTTCATCGCCCCTCATGAAGGCAGAAGGGTGCCCATTACCGTGAAGAGATCTTTTTTGCCTGCCTTACTTCACAAGCAAACAAACCCGCAGAAGTAATGCGAAAAGGCCAAGTGCAGGGCATCTATGTAACACTGTTGAGAGATGTTGAATGAAATCAATGAACGAATGGCCCCTCTTTATTATGACAAAGAGAGAGCTTTAATTTCATGCCACCGATTGCATTAATTAACCCTTTTTTTTTTTTGTCTTTTTGAGCTACATTTCACCCACCCAAAATGATAAAGAGAGTGTAGTTATACTCATGCATGTACTTTAATTTCAACAAACATAAGACCAATCTTTCATCTTCATTTTATAGTGATTCTCATTTTTAAAATTTTTTGTTGGCTTGTAAAAAAGTACATGCCAATGCCAATTAAGCAGCATCTTTTTTGTCTCCTAAATTAGAAATGGTTGATACTTGATAGCTTGGTGGAAGGCAAAACGAAAAAAAAAGGGGGTGCTTGAGAGAACACATGTAGTATCTATCAAAAATTTCTTTGCTCCCCTAATGATGTCACTCGTGCAATTTTTGTAATGATGTGTGCGTAGTGTGCATGTACATTTTTCAATTCAATAGGCAAAAGCAATAAAACATTGCTTTTTGGGGTGCATAAATTAATATAGTATTATTAGCCATGATATTAGTAACTACAAGTTTATAGAGATGATGTCACAACAAGATTTGATTACTTGATTTTCAAAAAACAATCTATTACAAAATATTTATTCAATTTTGCAAATCTACTACCATATCGATTAGATTTCATGTTCTTTTCCTTTTTTTTTTTTCCTTTTTTGTCGTTTTTACTCCAACCGAATCAACACCGCACATCATATGAATTTTTAGACAAATCAATGACCTTGATGACAAAACTATCCTTAATTCTAAGCACAATGGCTCAATCCAAAAGCCAATCCCATGAAAACGAAAAGGGTAATTTAGGCAATATGAAAATTGTGCACGGGTCAAATCATACTAAAAATTAAACACAACCGTCTTTTTTGCATATAGTTTTATATATAACCGAGTCTAGGGTTAGGGATTGTTGAAAAGGAAAGCAAAAACCTTCCATATTTGTTAATTCATCAGTATTTAAGCTCTTATATAATCAAACGGTCACAAATTGCTTGACTTGGGGTTTGGTTTCGGTGATTGATTTTGATCTGATCTCGCTCCCCATCCGGGCTTTATCGCCCTTTGGCCATTGAAATCCATGATCGTCAGCGTCCAATGGAACCCTCTCCAGTGCACACCACTCCTCAGATCGAAGAAGAAGACGAGTGGGGTATGCAATAAAAGAAATTTCCAATTTTTCTGTTTGGTTCGCTAGAAAATGCAGGAATTTCTTAAAAAGTTTGGATCTTCTATATTCTTTGTGCTCAATATGGTTATATTTGATCTGGGTTTCTTGTTTAAGTTTTGAATTAAGGTTGACATGGGAATGAATTGATTTGGGTGAAGTTTGGATTTTATTTTATTTTAAAAAAAAAATTATTGTAGGCACTGTTAGTATAGGAGTAATGCCATGTGGCAGGTTTGTTTTGTATTATTTGATAGGATTTGATTGGTGGGTATGTTGATTTTGTATTGAGTTATTGATAATCATGCATTTTATCAATTTACGAATAACTTAATTTGACATGAATTTATGTGAGAGAGTGTAATTCTGTCCCAAAATGCAAGTTTTTTAAGGCTTTGAAGAAAAGAGTGCATTTTTAATATTTTAATTTGGAGTTGTCATAACATCTAATTGTTTACGTATGCCGGATTGTATCTGAAGAATGCTCTAATCAAATTTCTTTTGCAACCTATTTGTCTTTGACATTTCAATAATTTCTTTTTTTGGGTGCCTACTGCTTACTTCTAGTTTATACTCCTTTACTGCATTGATGAGTCAAACTTTTACTTCTTTGTGGATTGGTTTAGAATGAAATGGTGGGAAGTAGTTAGAGATTTTGTATGGTCCGTTAGCTGGTTCATGTTTCTTAAATAGTAGTTCCCTGAGAGTGGACTACATATCACTGATGGAGCCAGTATAGGACTATCTGGGTCAAAGACCAGCTGGGGCATGGGCCCAGTTGGCTTTGGAAAAATTTGAAGATTAATTTTAAGTCAGTCCATAATTGCTTTGCATTTGTGATAGTGCCACAGCTCAATATTAAAATTATTAAAATTGCCAAGGTAATTGTGACGAGTTTCAAATTTAACCCTCCTTAAGAAAAACAAATATTAAAAATTTATTAGGTATTTGGATCTGTAAACATGAATTAGCCACACCTAAATGAAGACAAAAGAAATTTATCTAAACAAGATGTTAATTAAAAAACATGAAACCATAAAAAATAAGCTTCTTTATTTTTTTCCCTCATTTTCTTCTTCTTCTTCTTCTTAGTTGTATGCATGAAAATGTTTTATATTATCGTATTGACAATGAAACCATCATACATTTTTTCAGAACACAAAACCTTGCTAGGGTAACAGTAATTACTAAAAATCTACCGATAAATAATAATATAATATTGTTGTAGTGTCATATATTGTTATTAGAATATTTTGAGATCGTATTGTATCTTTTTTAAAAAAAGGATAAAAGTTTTGGATATGGATGGGAAACCTCACTCACTAAAACATTAGTCCAGTCAGTTAAGCTGTATTCATGGTCTGTGTCATATGCTGAATATGCCCCAGCTGAAACAATTTTCTGGCTACATCCTTGCTGTGTATTATACGCAGGCAATACGTATGGAATGAACTTTGTCCTATTATTGACCTCATCAAGGTAATTAATTGTTTTAATGTTTGTGATGCTTAATTCAGACACGGATGGATTTGTGATTCCAAGCTTGGGAATAGGGGACTCAGATCAAAGTAAACGAGATGCTGTAGAAGTGGAAAGTTCGAAACCTCCTTCCCCAAAGGTCAGTGCCTGTTCCATTTCTCTATTTTTGAAGTACAGGAGAAAGAGAAAAAGTTAAATATACATTAAGCATGATTACATGATAACTTTTCCTTTGAAGCTTTTATCCTATCAAGTATAGTACCATAAATAGTGACACTTGATTATATCTGTTCGTTGCCTTTTATCTCTAAAAAGGGTAAAAAAGAAGAGAACATCTATCTAGGACCGCATGGTGCCCCACCTTCACATCCAAAGCATCAGGAGTTGAACTCCTCTAGCCGAAAGCAACGATTTAAACAGAAACTGAAGGAAGCTGACCGGAGGACAAGTGGGCCTGGGCGGGAGAATAAGGTGGAAAATCTGCGAGAGCTTGTGGGTGGTGGCGGAAGAGTAAGTGCCAACATGTCAAAGGGTTCTAATAGGGATTGGCTTGACCCACATTGCCATGAGTCACAATTTGAGAGGTGGAACCCCCAGTGATTGGAGTTCTGGTTAGCTTGGATATTTACCTGTTGACAAATTTGACTTTGGTGGAAACCGCTGCCATTAAAGTTTAATCTCATTGTACACAACATTTTATTGAGCTATGTATTTCTACAATAAGTCTTCGGTTAAACTGTTCGCTGTTATCATCATCGTTATTGCAGAAAGCATTGCAGAAAAAAAAAATTATGTTAAAGTCAAGTTCTTGTTTTGATTTCTCTGTGGTCTTTTAAGGGACCAGGCATTAAGCAATAGATTGAAGATTATGTCTTTCTGAAATTGACTAATGCCATTACATGCTTGTGGCAAAATGATTTGTTTCAAAACAGTGTAAGCTTCAGGTCAATGGAAAATAAAGGTAGCTCAGTATCTCGAAATAAATTATAATGCTCTAAACATTCAATTAGATATTTGCATACCAAAATAATAAGGTTTTACTGGTTACTTGTAATGCAGAAATGAAGTTGATCATAAAAATAACTAAATATTCCTAAAGAATACTCCTATCAAAATAATGACTTGAATAAATACCCGTATGAAAAATTAAAAATAATCACGATCAATCTGAATTCGCACCCTCAAGAAAATGATTTGTGCTTGATCCACCCAATGCTACCGCTCAACAACTCATTGGCAAAATTTTCAGGTCACATCCCCTAAGGCAGCCTCTCACAAATAATATGTTGATGAATAAAATGCTTTTCTAGCGGTGGGAATGTACAGGAACAGTGATCTCAGGCATGCTCAAATTTCATTTGATGCCAAGGAATTCTAGTCCAGCTGCAGCAGGTGTCAAACCCTGCTGAGACAGATAATGGACGTCATAAAACTTACTCAGATGCCTCATTCCACTGTCACACAGAATTGTAACAATTGTGTGACCAGGGCCAAGCGACTGTGCCACTCTGACAGCTCCTACACAATTCATTGCTGAAGAGCTCCCAAGAAAGAGCCCATCATTCTTCACAAGAAACCTGTACAAGTAAAGAGTATACATGTTAAAACTGACTAAACCAGTCTGATGATTATTAATGGATGGAAGGAAAACATTCTCATTTACAGAAATGGGATGTGGGAAATAAGGAATTCCTCACAATAGCATATTAGCCAGATAGGGACAAAAATAAAAATACAAGCAGCATAATTCCACCATCTTCGATTCCACAATATCCAAAGAATCTAAACCCTCTCAACAACGAAAGAGCTTAGCGTGGACTAACCTTGACATTTCAACAGCCTCCCTATCTGTGCCTCGAAAAGCCCCATCAAGTTTTGCCATCATAAAATTTTGAGTTAATCTGTTAATTCCGATCCCCTCTGTTATTGTGTCAAATGGATTCTTTAATCTTCGTCCTTCAGCTTCCTCTTTAGTGTACATCACTCCTCTAGTTACCTTGTTAAACAAACTAGAACCAGGAGGATCAATCAGAAAGCATTTGATGTTGGGATTATTTTCCTGTTGAACATGTTTCAGAGAATTTAAGCAACGTTGACAGCATAATATGAATAACAAATGAGAAAAGGAAAAGAATGAAACCTGGAGAAACCTGGAAACCCCAGCCACAGTGCCACCTGTGCCCGCAGCCGCAACAAATGCATCTAATTCACCACCAGTCTGTTCCCAAATCTCAGGCCCAGTGCCCTCATAGTGCGCTCTGAAGTTTGCTAAATTTTCAAACTGATCTGCAAAGAAACCACCAGTACAATCACTTGGAAACTTTGAACTTTGTATTGCTCCATCAGATCCATAACCATTGATATGCTCTAGCTCTTTTCCATCCTTGTCGACAGCTCTTCTACGCTTTGATGCTAACTCATTTGCTTCCAATGCCCGTCTCCTTGCAACATTGACAAAGTGGTCTCTGTGTGTAATTGAAACTGGTCTCACCCTTTCTACAGTAGCTCCAAGAGCCTCAAGTATTTGAGACTGAGAAAAGTTTCAAGAGAGACAGTTTAATACAAAGAAACAAAGGGCAAAATGATTGCAAAGAATACAATAGGGTTCATCTCCTACATGTTCAATTAGTTTAAACAATAAGTTTAATCCATCTCAGTAGTTCGGTCTAAGGGATGTATCACTTTCCAGGCACTTAACTGCTGCATTTCCACCTTTTAGAATGCATAAATAAGTTGCATGTCAACCTTACATAATTGTAATGTAAATAAAATCAATAATACAAAGGAAATTTAAGGAGCACATCCTTTTTTTTTGGATAGAATTATGGGAAATTATCATTCGTATACCCTAAATTTGTGATTTTATCAAAAATACTACAACACTTTAAGGGTGTATCAATCGTCCACCTTAAATTGACAAAAGTTATCTGCCGTCCATTAAACCGTTAGCTGCCGTTTGAAAGTTAACGGAACAGTAACAAATTGACGATTTTACCCTTGAAAATTATCACTTGTATACCTTTAAAATCTCTTATTATCACTTATATACCCTTAAATTATCACTTGTATCATATGAAAAGACTAGATTACCCCTCTAATGTCATCATATTTAAATGGCAACTAACGGTTTGGTGGACGGCAAATATATTTTGTTAACTTAGGGTGGATGACTGATATACCCTGAAAGTGTTGTAGTAAATTTGATAACGGAGTAAACTAAGGATATACAATTGATAATTTCCCTAGAATTATTAACAAAGTTATACTTAGCAGACTATGGTAAATATGTATTAAAAGTTGATTATAGGATCTGCCTAGGAAACAATAATCTTGTTGATACTTTTAGCTTGCATCATTAAAAATTGTCTAGGATACGGATATCTCACACAAGGCAGCAACAGGACTCTCAAGGAAATATGTCTTTCAATGCCCTGAGTATACTCTAACTATTCAAAGTATTTTAAAGATAATGCAACAAAACCTAGAGAGTATGAAGCATACATTCAAATGTCTGGGAACTCATTAAAAGTACATAAATATATACCTTCTCTATGGCAGCATCATCAGGAATAACAACAAGGCATTTGCATCCATAGGTGGGAGCAACTGTAGCGAGGCTTATGGCGGTGCTTCCAGCACTCCCCTCAGTAACCACCCCACCCCGAGTTAGCTTGCCGGATTCAATAGCCTGCACAAAGTAACACAATGTACATTACGACTTAGGAAAATGAAGCAACTACCAAGTTATTCAACATTTACAAGCAATGCAAGCTAAAATCTCGAAACACCATTAACTTCCGATAAATTATAACCGTTTACATAAATCAAATACAACATTTTCTGATTTTATTTCTCAGAATTTCAAAGCAATCAAATAGATAATTAGAACAATTTACCTCTTCAATAATCTTTACAGCAACTCTATCTTTCACGCTGCCCCCTGGATTCAAAAACTCGCACTTTCCAAGAATCTAAAACAACCCACAAGCCAACCAAACATCAAAAGTAAAAATCAGTGGCTACATTAAAAACAGAAATCAACAATATTACAATAGCATTAGAAAAGGCAAAAAAAAAAAAAATCAAAGCTTGAAATGAAACAAGGATAAAAAATTGAAGCTTGAAGAGAGGAAAAGATCGAGAACAGAACTTACCTCACAGCCAGTGGCTTCGGAGAGGCTGTTGATTCGAATCAAAGGAGTGTTCCCAATGGCATCCACGAGGCCTTTTCTCGGTTTCAGTTTCTTCTTCTTGTTGAAGAAGATTGATCGAAAGTTTCGATTTTTATTGGGCTTATAGAGAGTACAGTAAGTGAAGACGGCGATGGCGATGCCGGCAGCTGCTCCAATAGCTCCCGTGGCTCTCACGGTCACAGGCGCCATCGCGGCAGCTCGAAGTTGTGACCGTCGAAGTTAAGAAAAACTCATTAGACGACTTAGGGAACTAATTTTTTTTGAAACGTCTTGTCGTTTTTCTTAATTTTAATGGGATGATAAGTCGGCTTATTTTTTTATGACGTGTTGCTCCAAATTTTGATGAGCTTTTAGTGGGAAAGTGAAACTGAAAGATTATGTTTGTAAATGTTACGTACCATCTGTAGTGTCACAATTTTACTTTTTTTTTTTTCACTTTTACACTTAGAAATATAATAACTTTGAAATAAATGTAATTAGGTGGTAAGTCATTGTAATAATTTATATTATATGAATCTTACTATAAAGATATGAATTTTACTATAAAACCATTAGTACATTGTAATAAATTATTACACATATAATATATATATATATATATATATATATATATATATATATTATTACATATACTATATGAGTTTGATAACAAATGAGAAATATTTACATTAACAACTATATATGTTATTTGACTACATGATGGTCTAGATATATGTTTTTAGAGTTAAGCCATTTTAATTTAAATTTTAACAAAAAATTGAAGCTATTGATTTCATGCAATTTAATTACTGGTGGATGATTTAACATCATAAAATGTTATATTGACTTTTAATATCAACCATTAGATTATAAGAGATTAATTGTTCATATTTTGTGTCAAAATTAAAATTAAAATATCCCAAACCATGCTTTAAAAATGAAAATATAAAAATAAACGAGTTAGTTTTTTTCCCATTCATTCCCATACGATTATTATTAGGGGTAATATTTTATCGATTGTCACAGTTAATTACCATCGTTAAGGTAATGAATCTTAGTGACATAAAATTGTATAACCACAATCAATGAATATCAACAAAATAATCTTTCATGATTCATACACTAAAGCTAATCAAGAACATAATATATGTTAGATTTAACTTTTGAGAAAACAACAAAGTGATATTGGAAACTAAAATGAAGTAGGCTTGTGAAACTTAAATTGTATAAGCCTTGGATAGTTTTCCACCATGAATAATATTAATTGTAATATAAACCATAATTTTGTAGTATCGATGTACTAAATGGGTGGTAAAATAGTATACTTAGATCCTTAATAGTATACACAATAGTGGGTATTTTAATATGTTATATTAAATTTTATTAAAATGTAGGTGATCAAGTCTTTTTTATGTTACAAACAATTTCACCCATGAATTTATTGATTCAATTTATGATATTTAGTTAAACGTATGTACTAAGTTAGTATCATTTTTTGGTATTGCACTATATATACATTTTATGATTATAGCTTATTTATTTGATTTGGTATAGATAATCATCTAGGTATCATATTTTATTCTTAATAGTAATAACTTTTTGAAACATTTATTTAAAGAAAAAATAATAATATTGCAAATTCTAAAGAGGATTGAAAAATGATTTTTAAATAAAAATGTTATTCAAGTGTAATTATTTCGAGAGTGGTACTACACATCTCAAATCTTTTATCCTCAAAAGAAATTATCCTAAATAACGTAGTATTCATTAATTGGTTGGTAAGATAATACAATTAATTCATTTGAATCTTATAAAAAATTACCAACCACTCAATTAATTGCTCATTGTTACTCTATCATCACTCTTGTTTCAAACTCTAAAGGTTATCATTACCATTGTATAAAATGTCTATCACCCCTTAAAACGGTTAACAAATGGTTAGATTTATTTTTAAATTATTTATTTTTCTTAAGATAAATATTATGTACTATTGATTAAAATTAGTGGAACAAAATTAATAGATTATTGACACTGTTAAAAAAAAAAAAAGAAGTCACAGCATCAGAACCCACGAAAACAAAATCTCAATTTGGGAGAATGGATCTTCTAATTTTTGCTACAAGGAAAGCTAAGAGGCAGGAACCAGGGAATGACAGGAGCATGAATTATTTCCATTTGTCGAAACCAAATTTTCAAGCCGTCCCCTAATCTTTAAAATTAAAATATTTCAGAAGGGGAATTATTCCAAATTGGAATAACCGCTGGGCCTCGAATTTCTCCCAATCAATGCATGCCAGATCTTATCTCCTCCACAAGCTTATAAAAACTTTGGTTAAAAAGTAGAATCAATTTCATTTCAAAAACAAATAATAGCCGACACACTATTTCCGTAAAACGACAAAGAGGGTACATGAAGATCGACCAAAAGTAAACCTCGAAAAAATTTAATTAATTCAATCGGCGAAATGTCATTCTCACCCTTCATTCTCTTTTCTTTTGTTTTATTTCAAATTACTATCAGTATTAAAAATACTAACATAATTTTCAATTACCGCAAATTGTTCATTAATCATTTTACATTTCCATTTTTTTTTTATTTTGTGTGGAACTTATGTCTTAATTTATAATTAGGTGTTTAAAATAAACTTTTAGAAACGCAACAAACAATTCAAAACTGTAATAAAAATTTTGTGATTATTGTAATATACAACAATTATAAAATTGATTAACCCGACTAATGATAATTACTAACAAGTGTCATATCAATATTTGAAATCCATGCATTGTATCCTAACCATTTGCATTTTGGTGCTTGATGTAAATCAAACAAAAATAGTAGGTTTGATTTTCTTTTTTCTTTTTGAAAAAAAAAAAGAACTTTCAACGAATAATGATGTCTTTCAATAATATTTTAATAATAATAATAATAAATATTCATTCATAATTAATAACTTGCACATTCATTTATTATTATACCTAAATTTTAGAAAAAATTTAATGGCAAGAGATTGTGACTCATCTCTAAAATAAGTATTTATACCTAACATAATAAATAACAAATTCACATATGGTATCGATAAGAATTCTAAATTTTTCATTATAAATTCTATTCTAAATTATACGTCATTAATTGATTGATTAGTAACCTTTTATAAGATATAAGTGAATTAATTATAATATCATTATTAAACAATTGATAAAAGATAAATTAAAAAAAATAATAATTTAAGATGTGTAGCAAAATTTTACTACTTGGACAGACGGCAAGACACAGTTAATCTCACTCCACTGTACAGTTGTTGCACCAACCCAACAAATGGGCATTTTAGGAAACCAAAATTTCACTACCCAAGCAGACAGACGGACAGACACAGTAAAAAAGCCATAAAAAGTAACCAAACCAAACCAAACTAATTAAGCAAACAATTATGTCAAAGGGCTTCAAAGATTACCAGTTACCACTCTCCTCTGTTCAAAATCAAAGGCCCAACAAAACCAGAGAATCTCTGTACAGAAAGAGATAAAAACAACAATAATATTAATCAAATTCAACCCACACCCACACACCCCCACTCTCACTCTCACTTTCTCTCTCTATCTTTTTCACACTTTAACCAACACACCAATAACAAAACTCTCAATCCCTCTCCTTTTGAGTCTCTCATCTGATCAGATCAAGAATCAATGGCCATGGAGATCCAAGAAAAGCTTCTCAAGTTCAAGTACCACATAATACTCGCCCTGGTTTTGTCTATTGTGCTCATCTCGGTCATCGTTCTAGCACCAAGCTTCCTCACCATTTTAGCCTACTTTTGGCCTTTGTTCCTCTCGACAGCTCTCTTTCTGGTCACGGTCCTCTTCTTTGGCAAAACCTCGGCCCCCGCTTCTGCTGATTCTTCTCCTTCTGCTGAAGGCCTTCTTGATTATGTTGCTGGCCACCACGGCCACCACCCCGCCGTTGAACTTGTACAACCTCATCATCCCCATCATGAAGCTTCAGTAGAAACCGTCAAGTCTGAGTCTGAGTAATAATCTCTCTCTCTCTCTCTCTTCTTCTTCTCTTAGGTAACCCTAGAGACCTGATTTTTCATTCTACAGTGTAATAGTAATAATAATAATTATTATCCCTAACTTTCTTTTGGGTTTTATTTTCTTCCCATTTGGACTCTGTTGTCGTTGGCAGAATGTGAACTGTAGATTCTGGGAAAAATAATGATATTATTTACTACTGCAAATAGATAAAATTTATGCTATTTTTTTTTTTTTTTTTTTTACTTTTTATCTTCATATATCGTTTGATTTCAAGATGATGATGATGCTGATGTTAGTTGGACCACTTGACTTAATTATTGATGTTGATTAAAGATATTACGACCATACGAATGAGCAATCATATTTTCATATTTCAGGGGGCCTGTCTGTGTGCTGCTTGATCACGTGCCAAGCAAATCTATTCGTACTAAGTGTAAAATTAATGAGTGATTCACTATTATGTATGTAACATACTCTTAGGATTCGATCAAAATAATGGAAAATTTTAAAAGATTTTCAATAAAATTCCCCAATTATTCAAATCTTAAAAACGTTTTGTCTTCTCGCCGTTGTATCATGAATAATAATAAAAAAAAATACATTATTAATTAGGATAAGTCGTTAATTGATAATACCACTTGAAATGTCCAGATTATGTTGATTGTAGTAATGTTCTGATGGGAGATCCGTTAAGTTATTAAATTAAGAGGTAAGTTAAAAGATGTTTAAACTCTTTATTAACACAACTCCATTAGAAAATTCTTAATCTTCAAAAAGGGTTTTTTAAAATGTAAAAGTAAACTTTCGAATCATGCTCTCGCTGTGGTAGCCTTCCACGTATGCCCTAAAAAATCTGGTCATTCTCTGGCTCTCTGCATAGATTCCTAAAGGAATTTAAATCCTTTTAATATTAACATAAAAAATAATTTTTGTGTTGATCATGACGAAATAAATATTAAAAATCTTGTTTTGATTCAAAGAAAGTACTTTTTTTTTTTAAATCGGCATATAAAAAAAAAAAAAATTTGGTGGATTCTCGAGAATTTTCATACTTTGTGACTGTACCTTGTACAGAATCCTTTTGCGTTGTGCTTCCCATGTGGGATGTGGCCCCAGAACGCTTTGTTTAGGTACTACGCTAGCCTACTCTCTGTTTGATGCCGTTCAATATTTTACGTCAGATTCACTTCCAACGTGGGGCACAAAAGGTGACTATGATGTGATCATCAATTGACCAATCTGATTGTTTGTCTACTCGTTAGGTGCCTGTACGGTCAAACAATGGATCCAGTCATCTAGTGGGTAAAGTGGGGCCTACTTTAATGTGGCCAGGTTTAAGTTCAAGATGCTGCATGATCATTCTTTAGATGATGATGAATGGATGATGAATGGATGATGCGGACCAGACCACAGGGGGTCGGTGGGCCCCACAAGTTTACAATCATTCAAAACTTGACGTTGAGTTTACGTGTGGTTTTGTGTCGTTTTTTTTTTTTTGGGGGGGGGGGGGGGGGGGATCCGGTCTGAAGCTTACAAGATGAGTAAGCCTTTTTACCCGTTTCTAACTTCTTTATAAAATCATTCTTTAATTGAAATTAGTTAGATAATTAAAGATAAATTAACCTTTATTATTTTAAGTACAAAATTTTAATTAAACACCTAAAATAAATTATTAAAAAGAATGATTTTTTTTTACTTTTATATTTTATATTTTAAATTTTAATTAAAATATTTTTTGAGAAACTTTTTAAGAACTAACAATTATAGAGATAGAAATTACATAACAAGCAGAAAATATTTAAAAATTTTGAGACTTGTATGTATTTATAAATAAAAATTCAAAAGAAATACTTTTTTGAAGGTGAAAATTAATGACAAAATGGTTGATTTTAATTTTATAGGCTAGTATTTTATAAATTCAGTTGTGTAATTGAGGGAATAGAACTCAAAACGGGCGTTACAAAGGATTTCTATGGAGAGTTGAATGCTCCACCATTACAAGATTGGGCAGGGGAGGTGAATTGCACTCACCACAAACTTCTAGGCATCATTTATATGTACGCATTTTCATATGAAAAATAACAATAATAATTAATCAATTAATATTTCGTGACATTTTTATTAGTTGTCAAAACGTGTACTATAAATAAAAGGCCATACAGCGCTGCAATAAAGGAAAGCCCATAGACAAGGAGTTGTTTTGGATCCAGTCCAGGCCCAGCCAACTCAAAGAAAGGAACATGGACGAATAACGTTTTAATCTTCGGTAGTGTAGATAAATCACAAGCGACCTTCATATGTACAAAAAGTAGCCGTAAGATAAGATTATTTTTCCCGGAATGCAAAGAGTCACTAGCAACAATGTGACGGAGCAGTCAGCTCAGCTCTTTGTTTGAGAATCTTGGGCAAGAAATAGATCCGACGGCGACAAGGTTCCGGATTGATCAAAATCGAGATCCTGAAACTCCTCCATTACTAGTGCAATATCTTCTTGGCTAATCTTGCCCATTTCTTTCAGCTTATATATTATGAACTCAGCAGCACTGCAGTAATAGAGCGCGGGAAAAAAGAATCGACGGTAGTTTAAATTAAAGGCAATAAACAAGATATATAGTAATTGGAAAGAAACCATGAGCTTTAACTTACTGAAAATCAACTTACCTGACAACCCCATCTTCATCAATATCAGCTGCCTCCAAATCAACGTGGGTTGTTTTTCGAGTAAGAACCCAATTGACGAGTGCCTTTTGTCTTTTTTCAGTATTGAACTCGGCAACGTATAGATAGAACTGTGCTAAGGTCATAGTACTACTTGAGATCCAAACTACACCAAAAGCACGCCCTCCCGTAGTTGAGAAGCTCTTGTCACCATAGCCTAAGGTGGTGATGGTAGAACAAACACAATAGAACGCATCAACAAAGCTCATTTTCTCAACCACAACCAGGAAGATGGTCCCAACGAGAATGAGAACCAACTCAAGGACCAACATGATGATGCATTTGTATCTCACTTTGTTGGTTTCAATCTCCTTTAGAATATCAGTCGGGCCAACTTTTTGATACCTGTGTAGGGCTTTAACCAGCAATATTTCCTGCTTGTCGACCAGATAGTCGGCTGCTTTGCTCAGAAACAGACCAACTAGACCCATCCCTGTGAAAACAAAAGCACAGGAAAGTAGTTTCGAAACGACACTATTAGGCACAAGGTCTCCATACCCTACAGTGGTCATTGTCACGATGCAGAAATAAATAGAATCTAGAATTTCATTGGTTTTTAGTCCTTCGATTTGACTGTTGACAGCATAGAAGGATAATGACCCCCCACCAAGGTAGGCAGCCAGGTAGACAAGTACCCTCTTAAAATTTGGGCGGGGTTTGCCAAAAAGGGACTCAGAAAGGTGAGTTGAGTCTTTTTCATTTATGTCTAGAGCAGCAACATCAGTCTGGGGAGCACTTCTACACCGACGAAGCCTTCTTCTCTTGGGAGCATCTTTATTATTTGTTTGAGACGTTGAATCAACAAATCCTGAGAGCAGCGGCTGATTTGCACCATTGGAGGCCATTAGAGGATAGCAAAAGCGGACTCAGACCTGCAAACCAATTACAATACTAAATTATAAACTCGGCAACATTTTCAGACCCAACTTCTAGTAAATGTCACCCAGAAATTGATGTATTACCTTTAGAATTATGAACACAGTCACTGTCAAGGATATCAGATGATATACAATACTTCTGGGGAGTTAACTTTACATTATAAACATAATTGCCAGTGGAAAATCAGTTTATATTCTTCTAGAGTTCATCTAGCATAACAAAAATTAAGATCACAATCACAATTCACAAAGAGGGACAGATAAACAACCAAATATTTATCAAAATTATGAACAATTCAAATTTAAGTTCCCCCCGTATCGAGCCAATCCTCTTACTTTCCAGTCCTAATTCCCAAATCAACAGGAAGAAAACATATACAAGACAATTCTTCAAAATCAACCCAAACTTAATGTGTGGAAAAAAAAAACCTGATTCATATCTGAGTTGACCCTTTTGAAACAATGATTGGAAAATAACTAAATAATCCAAATCATGATATGGTAGCACTTCCTTTCATAACCATTGAGGAAAACTTAGCTGAAATAACTAAAAAAAATATAATGGAACAAATCGTAATTCCAACATATGCAAGATTCCTACAGTGATGACTTAATCACACACAATAACAACAGGAAATTTCCATAATTCCATTCCTAATAAGCACTATAGACAAAAGAACTATTATTGAGAGACTATCAAATTAATACGTCAAGTAAATGATATCCAGATAAAAGAAACATCATCTCAACAAATCAAATTGGTATGCATAAAAATCATTATTTAAGTTTAGAACACTCACTATCAAGCTGACACAAGACCACCCCCAGATCAAGGAAGAAACTTTATGAAGTGAGTGTGTTGTGAGCCCTACCAGATCAAGCGAAAGGAAGCAACTTTATAAATCCAATTCCTAGGGCTTTGACAAAGAAAGGAACATGGCCAGAAACTTCTCTGAAAATTCCTGGAAAATTCAAGAAATTTGATCCCTTGTGCAATCACTTGTCTGCTTTCAGCTTACCAAAGCCAGCTTCTGAATATGTACTCTTTGGAATGAAAAAAAGGCTGTTGCTTTTTTCCACCTTCAGACAGTGTAGTGAAGTTGTAACAGAATCTGCGAAATGAATCCTACAGTGGTTGTTTAGTTTAGTTTATCTTGAAGATCTGAAGTGCTTGGCTTGGCTTAAGCATTTTGTCTGCTTTCTAATCTGTTTTATCAAAAAGTTTGTTCGCTGTAAATTAATAGTTTATGGGAAATTATGACTATACCATCTTTACTGTACTTTATATTTATCTAATTATTATAAAATTTTAATATATTTATTATATTATTTTTTTAAATTTATATCAATTAATTATTTTTACACTAATACTTTTAAAATAATTTAAATGAAATAATAATTTTATTTTTAAATAAATTAAAAAATTATTTCATCTTATAAATTTTTTTAAAAATAAAAATTATAATTATAAAAATATTCCTAAATTTAATAAAAAATTTCAAATAAAGGTGCTCAGTTGAATTTATTTATTAAAAAACATAAATCCTAAATTTTAATAATTTAGGGAATTTTTATTAAATCCCAAAATTTTATAATTATATTTTTTATTAAAAAATAAAAAATTCTAATTTTGAAATTTATTTTTATTAAATCTATGGGTATTTTTATAATGATATTTTTTTTATTTTTTAAAATTTTTATAAAATAAAATGATCTTTTAATTTATTTAGGGATAAAATTATTATTTAATTTAAATTATTTAATAATATTAGTACAAAAGTGACTAATTGATACAAATTTAAAAAGAAAAATAGTGTAAAAAATATGTTAAAATTTGATAGTGATTGAATGAATATAAAAAAAAAAAAAATACGGTGATAATTTCTCATAGTTTATTGATCAATTACGTCGGCTTCACGCGGTATGAACACCATAAAGGATAATCAAATAAATGGTAATAGTAATAGTAACAATACATTAGTCCCCATCAAGAAAAAAAAAAAAATTGTAATACGTTAGGCACGTTGGATGAAACGTTTCATTGATGCTTCTTATGAAAACAATGTTGGACACGTAGGCCCAGCCCAAAATATCCGAGCAAGGATATGTAAATTGATCCAATTTGCTTGCGGTCTAAGCGAACTCTTTGAACTGCTGAATGCTGACATTTCATCGAACACACCGGGGTGATTCTATTTCTATTAAGCACCCTTAACAGAGTATTATATATAGTTTACAGTAATATGTGAAACACAAGATTTAATTAAACTAGATATACTCATATACACATGAAATGTTCAATAAAAAGCAAAATATTTTCATTCATTTGCACACCAACTAAATGGCATGTATGGACATGTGGGTAACACATCCATGATTCATTCAACATCAGCTATGCCTGCGCCTCCAAATCTTCATGTGTCATTTTAAAAGCAAGAACCCACTTGAGGAGTGCCCTTAATCTTCTTTCAATACGGAGCTCCGCCACATAGGAAAAACAGAGCTAAGGAAATAGTACTGAACAAGATCCAATAAACAGCAAAACTACGTCTTGTCCTCGAGAACAAGCTCTTTTTACCACAGCCTAAAGTCGTGATGGTGGCACAGACGCAAAAGAACGCATCAACAATTGCCATTTTACCAATGGTAACTTGGTGGACGGCACCAAGTAGTATGAGAAGCAACAAAACGATCAACATCTTGCCGCATTTGTAGCTCTCGCGTTGCCTGTCATCTCAATCTCATTTAGAATGTCATTCAGACCATCTATTTGATACGTGGGCAGGGCTTTAACGAGCAAAATTTCATGCTTCTTGAATAGATACTCGACTGCTTTGCTCAGTATTATTAGTGCGAATAGAACAATTCCTGCGAAAACAAAAGCACATACAAGTACTTCTGAGAAGATACCATTAGGCACACCGTCTCCATAACCTATGGTGGTCATTGTTACCACCCAGAACTAGACAGAATCAATGATTCCGTCTAGGATTCTGTCAGCGTTCACTCCTTTGATTTGGTTCTTGACGGCATAGAAGCAAATGGCGCCTATGCCAAGGTAGTTAGCCAGGAACACAGCCGCCTTCCTAATATTTGGGCGGGGTGTATTATAATGGATTCAGGAGGAGGAATTGAGTTTGTGATCAATGGAGTTGCAGGAGCACTTGTACTCCGCTGAAGCCTTCTTCTTGTTCTATTAAAAGCATCTAATTTGTTGGTTCTTTGAGAGGTTGATTCAACAAATCCTGAGAGGAAGGGCTGCTCTGCGGTGTTGCAGGCCATTAGAGCTTTAGAGGACAGCAAAAGTGAACCACTACCCGGACCTGCAAATTAATCATTCAATAAATGATGATTTAAAGTAACAAAAAAAAACCAAAAATAATTCCAACATATGCAGGATTTCTACAATGAATCACCATAAACAAAAGAACAATTCAGAGACTCGAGTTAAATTGAGTCAACTAAATGCTTCGCAAAAATTAAAGAAACAACTATCATAATCAAAACAAACCAAATGGGTATCTACCAAAATCATTATTCAAGTTACACAAATCCACCCAGATCAAGCAAGAAATTAGTGGTTATAGCCTTGTGAGAGACTTATCAGATGAACGCAGGCAGCTTTATTGCAAGTGCCTTTCCAAAGAAAAAGAATTCAAGCAATTTGATTCCCCCAGTGTAATAGCTTCTCAGTTTTTTTATTTGTTAATTTCTTTTTATAACATTTTTTGAACTTTGATGTAATAAAATCTTTTTCAATTTTAATATAAAATTTTATTGCTAGATTTAACTCAAAAAAAAAAAAAAATTTGTTTACGTGTCTGGAAGTCCACATCTAACTTTGAAATTTATTTGCACGGCGTGCAACTAGGTAGATCAAAATATCAGCTTCTGCTATGCCTCCAAAATCTTCATCTATTATTTTCTGAGCAAGAACCCACTTGATCAGTGCTCTTAATCTTCTCTCAGTATTGAGCTCAACAACATAGAGAGAAAACCAAGCTAAGGGAAATGCTACTGCCCAAGATCCAAAATACAGCAAAAATACGTCCAGTTGTAGTTGAGAAGCTCTTGTCGCCATAGCCTAATGTTGTGATGGTTGCACAAACGAAACAGAATGCACCAACAGTGTCCATTTGTCAACAGTAACTTGGACATGGCCCCAGCAAGTATAAGAAGCAACAGAATGATCAACATCCCGATGCATTTATACCACACTAGGCTCGTTTCACTCTCACTCTGCTTTGGAATATTATTCAGATCAACTATTTGATTCATATCCAAGGCTTGGACCAGCGATGTATCCTGCTTATTGACTAGATAAGGTACTCGACTGCTTTTCTTAGTATTATTATTAGTCCCATTAGAGCCATTCCTGTGAAAACAATAGCACACACAAGTAGTTTTGAGAGACAGTAATTAATTAAAACAAAACAAATGGTATACTCAAAAATCGTTATTGAAGTTCGCACACAAGAATCCACCCAGACCAAGCATTGTGAGACTTACCGGATGAAGCGGAGCAAGCTTTAAATGAATCCAATTCCAAGTGCTTTTGAAGAAAAGGATTTGGGAAAATCTAAGCAATTTTGATCCCTTGTGCAATCACTCATCAGTATTTTAATTGTTAATATCTATTGTTACATTGATTGAAGTATTCAAATCTTTTTTCTATTTTAATATTTGATAGTAGAAAATTTGAGGTTTAACAATTGAACTTTTTATTACTATTATTAATTTTGTTTACTTGGCAGTTGGCACGGATAGAAACATCCATATAAATTATTTACAATACGATGCACCTGGGAAAAATATATTCAAAAGCTGATCTAATACTGTTTGCTTGGGCGAATATACTGAATTTGATGAACTGCCTCAATGAAGCATGCTCCAATATCCATCCTCTTCAAGCATCAGTTAGAATACCAGAGTCAAGCGACATGTACTCAGATGATGCAGACATGCAAATGACTCATCATATGCCTAGAATTCACAGGAAACATGAATATAAGATCAACAATTCAAAGAAGACAAATGAGCAGCAGCAAGGATGAACCACGATACGCCAAGTGTAATGGCCATTAGATCGAATTCATATAGGCCTTTGAATCGGTTGCATAACTGTATTATTACAACGCTCATCTTGATCAGCAAGAAATGAACTTTGTATATACATTATCTAGTAATATGCCAAATACTAGGTTTATTTAAATTAGATAAACATGAAATGCTCAATAAAAAAGCAAAATATTTCCATGCGTTCTCACACCAACTTTATTGACCTATGAATGTATATAACCCTTAGGGAAACAGTTGCATTCTGCCATATATCAGACATCAGCTACACATGTCTCCAAATCTTCATGTCTAGTTTTATAAGCAAGAACCCGCTTCACGACTGAACTTAATCTTCTTTCTATATTTAGCTCAGCAACGTAGAGGAATAACAGAGTTAAAGAAATACAACTGATCAAGATCCAATACACAGCAAAAATTAGTCCTTCTGACTTTGAGAAGCTCATGTCACCACAGCCTAAAGTCGTGATGGTAGCACATGAGCAGTAGATTGCGTCAACGACATCCATTTTATCAATGGTAACTTGGAAGACGGTACTGACAAGTATTAGAAGCGGCAAACTGATCAATATCTTGATGCATTTGTATCTCACTTTGCTTGTCTCGATCTCATTCAGAATGCCATTTAGATCAGCTATTTCATACGTGTGCAGCGCTTTAACTATCAAAACTGCATGCTTATTGAATAGATAGTCGACTGCTTTGGTCAGCACTAGTAGTGCGAATAGAGCCATTCCCGTGAAAACAAAAGCACATACTGTAGAAACGTGTTTTCATTTCTTAAAATAAAGCATTATACATTGAGAGTTATTTATAGATGCAGCGGCTACATTTTTTCAAAGATTACATGTGTGAATACGGAAGGAAATGTGTCAATCCGTTCGGCGCGGATCTTGTCTTTGACAAGTGCAGATTACCCCTTTGACAAGTGCAGATTCTGTCTTTGAAAGTTTCATTCAATGCCGTTTTATATGATTCTCAACACTCCCCCTCAAGCTGGTGCATAGATGTCTTGCATGCCCAACTTGTCTAGGAATTTTGTAAATGCCCTGCTTGAAATGGCCTTCGTTAAAATATCTGCAAGTTGATCTTCTGATCGAATTTTCGGCAGTTCTAAGATTTTTTCATCTAATTTCTCCTTGATGAAAAATCTATCTACCTCCACATGTTTTGTTCGATCGTGTTGAACTGGGTTATGAGCAATATCTCGTGCAGCTTTGTTGTCACAGTATAGTTGTATTGGTTGTTATGATGGATAGCCCAAATCGTTTAAGATAAAACTTATCCATAGCCCTTCACATATCCCAAGGGCCATGCCTCGATATTCTGCTTCAGCGCTCGAACGGGCAACGACATGTTGTTTCTTGCTTCTCCATGTGACAAGGTTTCCTCCCACAAAGGTAAAGTATCCTGAAGTAGAGCGTCTATCACTAACTGACCCGGCCCAATCTGCATCAGTATAAACTTCTATGTTGCTGTAATCTTCATTTTTGGAAAATAAGATTCCTTTTCCTGGATTTGTCTTCAGGTACCTCAGGATCCGCATTACTGCTTTCATGTGTTGTTCTCCGGGATTATGCATAAATTGGCTTACAACACTCAATGCATAAGCAAGATCTGGCCTTGTGTGGGACAAGTACATCAATCTTCCAATCAGCCTTTGATATCTTCCCTTGTCTACTGGAACTTGGTCTGAAGTAATACAAAACTTCAGTCCTTCTTCTATTGGAGTGTCAATAGGCTGACAAGCTGTCATTCCCGTTTCGTGCAATAGATCTAAGGCATATTTCCTTTGAGACAGAAAAATTCCTCCCTTAGATCGAGAAACTTCAATTCCAAGAAAGTATTTTAATGCACCTAAATCCTTCATCTCAAACTCTCTTGACAAGTACTTCTAAAGAGCCTCTGTTTCTTCCTCGTCGTTGCCTGTAACTACCATATCATCCACATAGACAATAAGGGCAGTGATTTTACCTTGTCGTTTTTTAATGAATAAGGTATGATCTGAATTGCTTTGGTTATACCCAAAACGAACCATAGCCTTTGTGAATTTCCCGAACCATGCTCTTGGGGATTGCTTCAACCCATACAATGATTTCTTCAATTTGCATACTTTCTGATTGAGTCGTTCTGGTCCACTGCATCCTAGTGGCAAATCCATATAAATTTCTTCAGACAAGTCTCCATGGAGGAAAGCATTCTTTACATCGAACTGTTGCACTGGCCAATCCAAGTTGACTGCTAATGATAATAAGATACGAATAGTATTAATTTTTGCTACCGGTGCAAACGTATCAGTATAATCAATCCCGTAGGTTTGGGTGTAACCCTTAGCTACAAGTCTTGCTTTGTATCGTTCAATAGAGCCATCTGCTTTGTATTTTATAGTGTAGATCCATCGACAACCCACTGGTTTCTTTCCTGGTGGAAGATCAACTAGTTCCCAAGTTTGATTTTTCTGAAGAGATCTCATTTCATCATTCATAGCCACTTTCCACTTTGGATCTTTTAAAGCTTCCTGCACACTGTTAGGAATAGATACAGCAGATAATTGATTCACAAATGACTGATTTGATTCTGACAAGCGATGGTTAGACACAAAATGACTCATAGGGTATTTGACTCTACTAGAGAAGTCAGGCTCATATGTGGGTTTAGGGATACCTCTATTTTGACGCTGGGGAAGAATTCTTCTGATCGGACTTGTGGTAGGAACATCCTCTGCAGACGATTGGTTAGGTATTTCTTCATGTGACTCATTCTCGATTGCAGTTGTGTCTGAGTTATTGTGCTCCCCAAATGTGTCTTCACATATCTCAGCCTGCGAATCATCACCATTTGCTTTTCCTGTATCTTGAAGGTTTACTATCTCAATGGAAGATTGACTTTCTTCAGGTGGAAGATATGTAAGAGTATGAATTTCCTCTTCATTATACTCCCCCTGAAATTCAGACTCTGACAAGTAGTACATGATATCTTCATGAAAAACGACATCCATGGTGATGTATATTTTTCTTGATGGTGGATGATAGCATCGGTATCCCTTTTGATGTAAGGCATACCCTACAAACACACAACGTAGTGCTCGAGGAGATAATTTGTCTTGCTGCGGCAAATGAACGAAGGCAACACAGCCAAACACATGTGGGGGCAGATTCGGCACATTTGGTGGCATAATTGCATCATTCAGAACTTGGAAAGGAGTCTGGAATCCAAGGGAGCTTGAAGGTGTTCGATTGATCAAGTATGCTGCGGATGCCAGTGCTTCTCCCCAATAAGATAATGGCATGTGGGCTTGGATTAGTGATGCTCGAACAACTTCTAATAAATGTCTGTTTTTTCGTTCAGCAACGCCATTTTGTTGGGGTGTCCCCACACAAGTGGTTTGATGGACAGATCCTTGTGATTTCAGAAACTGTTGAATTGTTGTGCTCATATACTCGCCTCCATTATCAGTATGTAGAACTCGAATTTGTGTCTGAAATTGAGTTGTCACCATCTTATGAAATCTTTGAAATAAAGAGTTTACTTCGTCTTTCGATTTCATCAGAAAAATCCATGTCATTCTGCTACAATCATCAATAAATGTAACAAACCAACGAGCACCTCCAATTGTAGAAACTTTAGATGGCCCCCATACATCAGAATGTACTACCATAAAAGGAACTGGATTTTTATTTAAGGACAATGGAAAAGTAGTTCGATGGCTTTTTGAAAGTTCACAAACATCACATTTAAAGTTACAAACATCAAATTTCAGAAACAAACTAGGAAATAATTTTTTTAAGTAACCAAATGACACATGCCCTAAACGTCTATGCCATAACCAAATTTCTGATTTCCCTTTTTTTATGGAACTATCTGCGACTAGTGCGGGGCTTAGCTTTCCAGTGTTTGTTGATGACATCTCCAAGTAGTACAAGTTGCCTCGTCTAATACCATAACCAATCGTTTGCTTCGTTTGGATGTCCTTAAACACACAATGATCAGGCCAAAAAATTACAACACATGATAAGTAAGTGGTTAATTGAGACACAGATAAAAGATTATAATCTAAAGATGGAACAATTAACACAGCGTCTAAATTTAATTCATTTGTGAGTCGTAAAGATCCTTCCCCAATAACTGAGGTTGTGGTTCCATTTGCAGTGGAAATATGTTTTTGTGAAGATGGTTTCAATTGAGAAACTTGTCGAGAATCAAAAGTCATATGATCAGTTGCCCCAGAATCAATTATCCATGTACTATTAATAACAGGTGTAAGAGTTTTAAGGGCCTTACCTGGACTGACAGAGGTTGCGATTTGCACTGAAGATTCTTTTCTAAGATCTGTAGTTGATGTGGATACTGCAGTTTTTGATCCATGCTTGGTGTTCTTCTTTCGAGTATCCCACCAGTCAGGATATCCAATGATTTCAAAACATTGTTCTTTCGTATGACCCTTCTTTCTACAATGAGTGCAATGGAGTGATGACTTGTCAACAAACTTCCTTTGAGGTTGCTGTCGTGCTATCATAGCAGACGTTTCTGAGTCGACCTTCTTCTTTAGTTTGCTTTGCCGTATATCTTCTCTTCGGATCAGAGAATAACATTCTTCTAAGTCTGGGATAATGTCTTTTCGTAGAATTTCTCCACGAACTTGGTCAAATTCTTCATCTAGCCCAGCAAGAAAAATGTGCACTCTCAATCTTTCAACAGACCTTCTGTATATTACAACATCTTCTGGATCCTTCATGACCACTTTATCTCGGTGATCAAGTTCTCGAAATATTTCGACCAATTCTCCATAAAATTTAGAGAGTGGTTGTCCATTTTGCTTGGTAGAGAATGCCTTCTGGTTTAGAGTAAAAACTTGTAATTCATCGCTTCCATCATAGAAGGCTTTTGATAATGCATCCCAGATTTCGTAGGCTGTAGGAATTCGTAAATATCGCTTCATGATCTCCGGAGACATGGATATGAGTAACCATCTTTTTACTTTTTGGTTCTCACTATATCATTTCTCATATTCCTTTGAAGATTCCTCAAATGGCTTTGTGTTGCTACGAATATATGAGAGTTTTTCTCTTTCTGCAAGATGCATCTCCATTATTTGAGACCAAACATCGTAGTTTGTCTCAGTGAGAATAATTCCAGCATTAAATACTCCATCAGATTGAACAGATTGAATAACAACAGGACTAGATTCAGTTGGAGTTTTCTCCATTTTTTTTTTCTTTTTTTTCTTTTTTCTCTTTTTTTTCTTTTTTTTTTTGTTTTTTTTTTGTTTGTTTTCTTTTTTTTTTTGTTTTTTTTTTTCGTCTAGATTGAAAGAAGGAAAAAAATAACCTTTTTAGGTAACAAAACGACAGGTCGTTTGGCCACTGCTTACCAAACCGACATGTCGGTTATGGTGGAATATAAACGACATGTCATTTTAATCCTGCTGCGCTTCTGAAGACTAAGCGTCACGTCGTTTTATCTCTAATTTAAAAACGACTTGTCGGTTTTAATATAAAAAAAACGACACGTCGTTTTTTTACTGCTGCACTTCTGAGATAAAAACGACATGTCGGCTGACGTCGTCTTCAACCTCTGGAGCGCGTGAGAGCGCGTGAATGATGACAGAGGCGCGTGGTTGACTGGCCGTGGCTTCGGGTGGCGCGTGGGAGCGCGTGGGAATGTGTTTAAATGCGAAATTTTTACAGTTTCCTCACTGAAAACTGAGAAATTTGGTGGTGTTCTTGGTTTTTGAGGAACACACTCTCGGAAAATTGATGGGTTGTTGATAAATTTGTAAACTCAAGTTTTTTACGTATGGGTGGCTTGTTTCTTGATCGGCATGGATATCTGTAATGGTAGGAATGGGTTTAAGAAAGAAAATGGTGGGAAAAAAGGTTGTGGGAGGAATTTGGTTTCCTCTGTTTTTGTTACAAACAGAGCAACGGAACTTGAAGAAACTTGAGCGTATTCATGTCTCTGATACCATGTAGAAACGTGTTTTCATTTCTTAAAATAAAGCATTATACATTGAGAGTTATTTATAGATGCAGCGGCTACATTTTTTCAAAGATTACATGTGTGAATACGGAAGGAAATGTGTCAATCCGTTCGGCGCGGATCTTGTATTTGACAAGTGCAGATTACCCCTTTGACAAGTGCAGATTCTGTCTTTGAAAGTTTCATTCAATGCCGTTTTATATGATTCTCAACACATACAAGTAGTTTTGAGAGGACGCTATTAGGCATGAAATCTCCATGCCCTATAGCAGTCATTGTCACCACGCAGAAATAGAAGGAATCTATGATTCCGTCTAGGATTCCATCATTTTTCATTCCTTTGATTTGGCTCTTGACGGCGTAGAAGCAAATGGTGCCTATGTCACGATATATGGCCAGGAACACAACCGCCTTCCTAGTATTTGGACAGCGTATGGCAGAATTGGAATCAGGAGGAGGAATTGAGTTTTGTAGTGGAGCTGCAGGAGCACTGGTACTGCGATGAAGCCTTCTTCTTCTTCCGTTGGAAGCATCTTTGTTGTTTGTTTGATTTGTTGATCCTACTAATGCAGAGGCCAATTGCTCATCTGCTAGTCCAGAGAGCAACGGTTCAAGATTTGCATCGTTGCAGGCCATTAGATAGCAAAATTTAAGCGATGAAGCACAATTCGCAGGGACCTGCTGCAAATTACTCATTCAGTTTATATCAAATATTATATCAATCTAATTATTGCTATGAAAACCAAAGCACATAGAGGAGGACAATAATCTAAACAAACCAAATGGGTATCTTCATAATTCAAGCAATTTGATCCCCTGTGCAATCAGGAAGTTCAAGCCTCTGAAAGTGATTATCTTTGATTATGAAAAATTTTGATAGCTGTTACTGATCATGAACGTTGGTAATTTGTATTTAATGTGGTTGACATAAAAAAATAATTTTTAGTTTTTTTATGTCTTATTTCGCTCTTTATTTTTTAATTGTTATTTTTTTTAATACATTGATCAAAATACTATTCAATTGTTTTACGTCTTTTAGTATAATTAAGTTTTTAATTATATTTTCTGTTTACGTGTCTCAAAGTCTACATCTAAGTTTGGAGTTAGGTGACGTTTGTTTTTTTGTCTGAAATCTGAATAGACCTGAATTAGTCTGAATTCTGAATAGGTCTGAATGTCTGAATCTGAATAATATGTTTGTTTTTTCGTCTGAATCTCAGAAAATAAGTATTAAGTTGTTTGTTTTTTTCAACTTAAAAAGCTGAAAATATGTACTTTTACATTTGTATCCTTATTAAATTTGAATGTCAAATAAATAATATATTAAATACCACAATATTTAACATTTATAAGTAAAACTATATTCAAGTGAATACATAATTATTTTAGAATTTTAATATATAAAATACCATAAATTTCAAATTTTATTGTATATAACATAAGAAAGAAAAAACATGGATATTTTTATGTAGGGTAAATATCTATGGGTGAGTTTTGGGATAGACATGAAAAATAAATTATAAAATAGGGATATTTTTTACATTAGTAAGTAATTGACTTAATCCAGATTTCTCCATTAAGTAAAAAGCCAAAAAAATTAGCTTATTTTATTAAGTCAAAATTATCTAAAAAGTCTCATTAAGTTATAAAAACAAACACCTCTAATTAACTTAATTAATTAAGTTAAGTCACTTTAAGTCATTAAGTTAAAAAACAAACGCCACCTTAGTTTCGTTGGTTTTTCTAAACATATAGTTGTTACGGATAAAGATACCGTTATAAATACCCTTATAAATATTATTTACAACATGATACACTTGCCAAAAGCTCTCAAAAGCTGACCGAATCCAATCTAAATCAAATTTCACATTTCTATCAGGATTTCTTTTTTTCTTTTTTCTAAAATATCCAAAACATTTTCCAATGAAAAACATATAATGATGTAGGATGGTTGTGTAGAATAAATATAGTATTTTTTTAGAATAATAACTTGAGCTACAAATATTCATTGTTGGCTTATAATAGTATATCATTTCGAAAATTGCGACGAGTTAATTTAACCCAATGGCATTACGTTGACTTGGCCTTGTGATTTTGATTTTCTTTTTACTTTCAGGATTTTTATCTTTAACTGCCATTTATTTTGTTTTTCTTATTCCAAATAGTGGAATTTTAGTATATAATAACAATCTAGATTTGTCTATTTTGATAAATTTGCATTAGTTAGGATTAGTATAAAAGGGCCTTCAATCCTATTTATCTCTTAAATCCTATTTATCATTAAGAATTAATTAAAAAATATTCCTAATTTAAAAAAATTGCTTCTATACCTTTTATCAATCTTTATATTTTCGTTCTATCATATAAGCTATTTACTTTTTATTGTTAAATATAAAATGACTGATTCTTTAAGTGTAATTCATAGCTTAGTGCTGATGGAGACTAAGGTGGCATTTGTTTTTTTTATCTGAAAATTGAATAAACTTGAATTAGTCTTAAATTTGAATAGAGCTAAATGTCTGAATTTAAATGATTTTTTTTATTTGAATCGCTAAAAATAAATAGTAAGTTGTTTGTTTTTTAACTTAAAAATTTTGAAAACTAGTATTTTTACATTTGTATCCTTACAAATTATAAATGTTAAACAAATAATAAACATCTTAAATAATCTAGATAAGATAATATGTTATTATAACATAAATCATGTTCAATTGAATACAACCCTTTAATATTCTAAATTATGATATGTTAAATCAATTTTATTGTAGTTCATGATGTTTTATATGAAAAATATCCATAATTTTAATGGTCTACAATTATATATTATCACAAGTTATATAGAGATGGGTAATAATGTAAATTATTAAATTTTATTTACGTAAGGACAAAAATTAATTAATTAGATAAAGATATTTTAGATAAGATTTTTTAATGATATCATTCAGACTTTTTGTATTAAGCAAAAATTTTAAAAAATAACTTTAATAAGTTAATGACTTAATGGTTGAAAATTTTTATTATATTGTGAAATGAAAAAGAAATAAAAATAATTACAGATTGGGCTGGGCCAGCTATTTTATAATTTTGATTGACCATTTGGACGACATATCAGCCCGGCCCAATGATTCTGGTCAGTGGTATAAATCGATCCCGGTTGAAAATGATTGACCATATTTGCTTCTCTGTAGATGTTGAAGTGGAAGCAAAGCAAGAAAATGGAGGGAAATCGTCGGCGTTCACACTTAGAACGCCACGATTTGCTTCGAAAAATAAAAGGTAATTTTAGTGGCAACAATAATAACAAAATGATAATGAATAAACAAATGCACTCACATTTCAATCAAATAGCTTTCGTTTCTGAAATTTTATATACTGTTTTGTGTTTAATTTCGCGTGCAGAGTTCTGTAAATCAATTTTGAAAGACATAACAGAGAGACGATCACTTTTGATTTCAATCAATCAATTCAGAAACTACTGCAAGAATCTAGACGCTCACTGGTTTGATCATTGCTTCTTCTGCTCGTTTAATAACCTCAATTTCATGATTTTTTAAGTTTTATGTTAAATTAAAGTTAAAATTGGGGTGAATTGAAATAGTTGTTAATTAATTTAGTTGTGTTTGGAAGTGGCCAAGTGCTCAGTAGAAAGCACTTTAATGTTATCAATTTTGATTATCTTTCAATAAATTTAATTAATTAATTAATTAACATTTTGTTCTGATATTTTTTAGAAAAAAGTTACCTATGAGTGCTTTTTTACCCAAAAAATAAATAAATAAAATAAAAAACAAAGATAAAAATCTTGCAAAATACAATTGAAGTGCTTTTTATCTGAAAGTGCTTTCGTAGGAAGCATTTCCAATTTTCTTTCTACAACAAAGACAAAGTAAAATATATGTGTGTATCACTTCCAGACTTGCATAGTTGTTTCTGTGTGAGTTTATGTGTTTTTCATGCCCTACTATTGGTTTATGCAGCTCCTGCAGCTATGATTTTCCACAGGGGCAGGAAATTCTCACACTTGAGAAGCAATGCCATGCACGTAGAATTGGTGAGTGAAGTGTCATTAGATTAATTGAGTGAAGGGCTTGTTTGATGAAGTAATTTACATGCTTTTTGCAGACTGATTATTGTGGGGTTCAAATTTTGTTGGTCCTTGTTTTCAGATATTTTGCTGAGTGTGCTACTGATTGTGCAAAAACTTCTGCAAGAAAATATACATATGTCAAAGAGAGATATATATTACATGCATCCATCTCTATATTCAGGTGAATCTGGATGAATTGCAGCTTTAACATCCCTTGTGTTTTTACTGTAAGTTGTAATCACATGGTATTCATATTCTCAGTTATTCTGTATCGTGGCTTAAGGACATTGTAAAAATACCATTTACAGTTGCTTAGCACCATAAATCCATAATTATCTTCTTACCTGCTAACTTTACTGGCACATTTTGGTGTGGTTTTATCTAATATTCTGAGTTCTAATGAGTTAGTGCTAATTGACATCGGTGAAGCTTTGGCTTTTAGGTGGATATCAATTGTCTGCTTCAAGATGTCATGGCTTTTGGGACAATATTGGTTCTCCTACCTTACTTTTTTCCTTTTATTTTGGAATGCAGAACAGTCAATTGTGGACCAAGCAATTAATGACATATGCATCCTTCTGCAGTGCAGTCGCCACAACATAAATGTGGTTGGTACTTCACTTGAACTTTTGATTTTGCCTCGTTATGTGAATTAATCTATGAGTGATGTGGCTAGCATACAATACAACACTGAAGCATGATATGTTGTTAGATGATGATGATTAGTATTTCAAGTAGAATACCACATTTAATCCATTTCAATTAATCATCAGTTTTTATTCGATGTTTGGATATTGGTTTCTACCCATGTAAAATAAAAGTTACAGGTTATTTGCAAAGAGAATTTCTGCTGTGTATTATAATTTACTTCATGTCTTCTTCGTGCAGGTATCTGCTGGGAAAGGGTGAGTTCTTCTTACCTGAAAAACCTGGAAAATTTGTTGTTCTATCATGTTTCGTATGTGCTCAATTGCTTATTTCTTAGATTCTCATTCAAGTTATAGTGGGCGAAAATTGGATGTGAATATTTACCATTCCATTTTACTGTGCTGTAGAATGGTGATGGGCTGGTTAAGATTCCTGGAATCTGGAGCTAAATTTGATTGTATAAACAGTCCCAATGATGTGAGTGGAAGAATGATATATACATTTGCTTGCATCAGTGACTAGTTTATAATCGTTTATCTGATTCATTTGCAGGCCCATCCAATTCCTACATTCGTTGAGAAAGTCAAAGGCATCCTAACTATCGACTGTCATTGCATTTATGAACATTGGTTTTTGGTGTTACGGTTTAATAAGAAAAAAAAAAACTAAAAAGGAAATTACAGAGGCTTGAACTATATTTATACATATATTTATAAATAATTATAATAATATTATCAATACTAACTTTTAGTAAACTGCTTTAATTGAAAAAGTTGTTTGATAAGCACCCTTGCGATTGTTGCTTATAATCTACATTATTAAAGCTGTAAGAGATAAGTGGTCCTTGACTCTTGCTTCTGTGTAGATATTGTTAGTACCGCCAATTACATACTAGTTGTAGAGAAAGAATCAGGTAATGGCTCTTATTCTCAATGTTCATAAGTTTCTCATAATTTTGGAAGAGGAATTTATTTCCAGGATTGCTATTCTCATGAAACCATTATTATGTATATCCTGGATGCAGTGTTCCATCGTTTAGCAAATGATCAATACTGCACCAGAAACCGCTGCATTGTCATCACAGTAAGTAAATATATTGTTCATCTTCTCTTCTTAAAGTCATTCTTAAGTATCTCTTCTTTGTTTTCTTCTAGGGGAGAGGGTATCCAGATATCTCCACAAGAAGGTAGGAAACTCCCCTTGCATATTTGAAAGAAAATAGGGATAATGTTTGTGTTGAAATTTGGGCAACTCTCATGCTTTGGTTTCTCTATCATCTGCTTGTATTTGTATAAATATGAACATATCCTCTGCTTTAAGGTTTTTGCGACTCCTCATTGAGAAGTTACGTCTGCCCACCTTTTGCCTGGTAGATTGTGATCCATACGGCTTTGACATCCTTACCACATACCGGTTTGGTTCAATGGTAGGATTTTTGTTTTAAAAATATGCAACTTCTTTGCTTGCTAGCTTCATACTATGTAGTTATTTAAGGTTACTACAATAGACTAGCAAAAGATGCACCAAGGCTTTTCGTTATTCACTACCCTTACTTAAATTGTTTCCTCTCTTATTATACTTTGTTTGAAGCAAATGGCCTATGATGCAAAGTTTTTGCGCATCCCGGAGATGCATTGGCTTGGTGCTTTTCCCTCAGATTTCGAGAAATATGGTCTTCCTAAGAATTGTCGCCTTAAATTGACAGCTGAAGGTGAGGCAGATGTGAACTAAGGTCTTTTTGAGATGGGTTTCTCTCAACTGTTGCCTTTACCCAAGTTTGTGTAATTGTACCTGGACTCTTGTTAGATACGAGAAAAACTGAAGCCATGTTACATAGGTGCTACTTGCAAAGAGAAGTTCCACACTGGAGGTAGAATTCCTTCACAAAGCATCATATAAAGCTGTTATTTTCATAGTACTAACCCGCCGCGCTTTCCCATGATAGGTCCGAATTAGAGTTGATGTTGCAATCAGGAGTGAAATTCGAGATTGAAGCATTCTGCGCCCGCTCGTTTTCCTTCTTGTCAGAGAAGTACATACCATCCAAGATTCAAGGTGGAGTCCATTTCCAAAGCATTTAATAGCTTGAGGCTACGCTTGATTATACTAACAAATGATTACAATTTTCGCAGAATTTGAGAGGCTAGCAGTTTGAAATATTGCTTCGGAGTTTTAGGACATCGTCTTATTGTTCCACGTGATTAGGTGGCGGCAGTACAGTCTTTGGAATTGAAATGCATCTTGTATTTTCCAAGGCTGTTGATGTAACCATTCAATGAAGCAACTGATCTCAACTTTTTGTTCAATTTTGAAGTTACATGTTTAAGATATTTTCTTTATTACCTAAAAAATATCATTTTTATTAAAATTATTATTTAAAAATTATACTACTATATACTATCATCTATTAATTTTTTTAAATACATCAAATGAATTCAAGATTCAAAATATAACAAGTCGACTGCAGAAACCAAACAATTTCGTTGACCACTGATCAAAGAAATTAATCTCCATTTAACAAAAGGGAAATGAAAAAGGGTAGAGAGATTTAGGAATGAATGTGAGAGTGACAGCTCACAGAGGAGTGAAAATTTTGAGGAATCAAGATTACTATTATTTATTTATGGAAAACATAATTTCTAGAACAGATTTGTGCCCATTTTTTAATGCTTAATTTAGTATTTTAATCTCGTTGCTCTATTTGGCTTTGCAACACCCTTCTGTCTTTTCTCTTAAGTCAAACATTAAGACCACCATTAACAGTGTGACATTCTCATGGTCATAGCGTCATAGTTTATTATTTTTCCCTTAGAGAATCAGAAATTGTTCCAATGGAGCCCATGGCAGAAATGGTATCATCTATAACTTGATGTTTTGCTATCATTATACTTTGAATTTTGATTCTCATTTTCGCTGGTTAAATATATGCAGACTTGTAATCTGAAAGTAAACATCCATTGTGATATATGTAAAAGGAAGGTTATGCAAGTGTTGCAGAATCTCCATGGTAACACGCCATTTCTTATTTTCCATTATTTCAGTTTAATAAATATTAATCCATTCATCAAAGGCTAATAATTAATCCATTCATCAAAGGCTAATTAATCTATGAAATACTAATGCCCTAAGCTTGTATTAATACATATAGTTCAATTTGTGTTGCATGATGCTTCTTCTTTTTTTAAAAAAAAAAAACTTTTAAAATTTTTTTGTTGCAGGAGTATATTCAGTTGTGATAGATGCAGAAAAAGGAACAGTGAATGTTTCAGGTAAAGTGAATCCAAATACAATTTTGAGGATTCTTGATAAAAATGGGAGACATGCAGAGTTCTCATGTCTTGAATTTCATGGTCAAGTTGAGAAAAATAATTATGTGGAAAATGATCACTGTTATTATTATGGAGATCATGGATATATTCCACCTAGGGTGCCTGTGCCTTACTCATCATATCCAATGCTGGGGCCTGAATTTTCATATTATGAAAGGTACCCACCATTCTTACCGCCGCCGCCGCCACCATTACCGCCCCTGCCACCTCGACCTCCGCCACCACGACCACCACCACCAGCAGTTAGTGAAACTTCATCAGCAGCCCCACAAGCGAAGGCCGCAACCCCAAGTCAGAAGTCTAAATGCTGTACCATAATGTGAAAATGTTTAATTAGATAAATTTTGGCAGGTTTTGTCCTCATTGGTGGTTTACTAGCGGATCATTGTGGCATTTTAATTAATAGATTTTTTTTGTATGTTCCAAGTTCCTTTCTTCCTTGTTTCAAATGTAATGGTATTGGCACACAGCACATCATCTGAATCATGTGATTACAGTGTCCAAAGCATTGAGGTAGTGTTTACTTTATGGAGTGGGAGTGTGGAGTGTGGATTCCTCCCACTCCAGTGTTTACTTACCTTAAAAAATGGGGGAGTGGGAGTGGGAATCCGTGGGTCCCACCCAAATTTGGAGTGGGGAGTGGGATTCCCACTCCCATTGGGGGAGGTGGGAGTGGGAATCCACTCCCCCCTCTTCCCATTTTATCATTATAAAATTAAAATAAATAAATAAATAATATTTCATAAAATAAATAATATCATATTTATTAAAAATAATAATTATATCATATTTATTTTATTAAATTTAATAAAATAAAAATAAATAAATATTATATTTAAATTAATAATATTAAACATTAATTTTAATAAATATTAATTATTTATTTAATTAATAATAATAAATATTTTATTCTAAAAATATTAATTTTGTACTATATTATCAATAATAATATTTCATTTGTGTTGCTATTATTAATAATTTTTATTCACATAATTTAAATTAAAATTAATAAAAAATTATGATATACATAATTAAGAATATTAGTAATTATTATTAATTTATAAATATAATAAAATATTTATTTTATTTTCCAAATATATTTTTTATTAATTTTTTAATTACAAATTATAATTCTGTACATAATGATAAAATTGTAATTTAAAACAATTTACTCCCAATCCAAGACAAAGTAAACAAATAATTGGGATTCTAATTGACAATCCATACTTTCATTTAGTCTAAGTAAACACCCTACTCCCACTCCCACTCCACACTCCTAATCCAAGGATTCCCACTCCTCAGGATTCCCGCTCCAATCCAAAAAGTAAACGCAGCATGAGTCCTTTGTTGAGCTTCCACCAACGAACGATTGATTATGCTATCCAAGAGGCAAGAGGTTCAATATAAAGCCGATAAAATTTTCCAGAAATCGGCTTGTTTTATTTGGTGCGGCGAGGTTCATTTCATGATTAGGCCGATTTGGATATGGTCAATGAATCATCTACATATGCCTAATGAAAACAAAGAAATGCAAAAGGTTTTGTCTCTTACAAACCAAGTACAAGGGACCCATATAACTTTATCAAGATCAAGAAGCTTAATATTGCAGCTCAGGAATCTGTAAAATTGGATTTATCTGTGTGCAGTCATAATCACCAGCCGGTTGCTTGCCCCACAACACAGTATCGAGATCATTTGGCAATCATAGGAACACGTATACTTCTTTTTTCCTCTTTTCTTTTTCTTTGGCCTTTTTCATCTTCTATGAAAATGAACGAAACAGATTGTTGCTGTTTTTTGGATTCTTATTGACCGAAAAATCTACAAGCAAATACGATAAATTTTAGGGGACCGGACTGATGAGGCCACAGTTCCTTGATATATGCATTAACGCTTGTATGCAGAATGAATTTTTCTATCTTGCTTCGAAGCAGATGCAAAATCACATCATGAGTTTGGCATCATGCTATGCTGCCCTCAATTTCTTGTACTTTGATCAGTTCAAATTTCATTAATTCATGCTTTGAGAAGAAAACTAGACTTAATTGATTTGTCGATGTCAATAATTGAACAGAAAGTCTTGAATTGATGTAGCCCGATTGCATTTTGTGGTACACGTTCTGGGAAGTAATGCGACGATATCTCGTCACCATATTCACTTGTGGATCATATCCTGTGAAAATTGCATGACCTTGGAACAGTTAAAACAGCTCTTCAATGACGGGTGTTGGGAGGTTCTATTCAGAATTATTGGGACTCGTATCTCCAAATCAATGCATGATATGCATCACTCTGGTCAGGATACATAAAAGTTATTGCCCTTTTTTGTTTCTTTTACAGATTTTTTGGTAAATTATTGGCACTCGAAATGATATGTTTAGGTTTCCCTCTTGGGCCAATCTATTCCTTTCTCACATACCCCACACCTCATAATTGATTGAACTTGTATTGTTACACTGCATTATTTCAGGAATTGGACAAACCTTAAGTCTTTGATTACACTGCATTATTTCGGGAATTGGACAAACCTTAAGTCTTTGATTGCACTCTTATGTGTATCCCTCATTATTCACTTTGCATTCAATCAAAATAGTTTCAGTTCCCTGATCACTCATCAATTCAGATGACTGATTTGACAGCCGCCCCACATTCATCTGATACGTGCACGCCTGATCCGGGGCCCCGGGATTGCAGATTTTGTCACCCTGAAATATTTTTAGGCTTGAAGATAGGAAAATTTTTGGTCATTTTTAAAAAATGCTATACCTATGCCTATTTTCGCATAGAGTGGGGGCGTTGGGTGCTTCTGGATACTCACTGCTGATCGATGTGCCAAATTTGAGTGAACCAGACAATACTGCTTCATTCAATGCGAAATTGATTTCACTTTGAAGAAAGAGGACCCAATCTTGGACTAACAACATGCTCTGATGTAAATCCAACTACAAGGATGAAGAAGTTGAAAACGAAAGCTCTTCAGATTATGACCACATAAGTGTAAAGAGCTCGTGGGATCATTCTGCCACCTGTATCAGTAGATGGCAGTTTCAATCTTTTTCGGCCAGAAGAGCATATGTTAAATGTCATTTTTTTTCTGTAACCACATTATTAGCCAGCCGGACCATTAAACTTACAGTGTTTTGCTTGAGTGAACAGATTAATATGACTTAAGTATGAGTTGGTCCATTTTGAAAGTACTTGTGGCACTGTCAAAGCTTTATAATATGCTTCCCCAGCAAATCATAAGCATATTTTCCTTTTTATCTGTTTCTTATAATATCTCATTGAAAATAAAAATAAAAATAAAAATAAAAATAAAAGGGCTTGTTCTTAGCAGAAATTTATTTGCAAATTTTGGGAGAAGAAAAGAAACAGCGTCACATCCTAATTTGGTTTGTTCCCCACCATACGTGGCTATACAAGTACCGGCAGCCGAGTGGCGTTCAAATTCAAAGGACTAGCTGCACGTGTAAAGCCTCATTAGGGGTCACGTACATACATGCATACACACACACACACATATATATATATATATATATCTGTTGTTTGTATTTTCTGTTCAATGATATCTATCTCTTAAATATGGCCGTGAATCACATTCTTAAACAGTTTTAAGTAATGATGTCTTGAAAGTGAGATGAAATTTAATATGATTGGTTGTAGATGATGACTAGGTGTAATTAGGGTTTTGATGTTGCAAGAGGCACTAATGAATTAATTTATCTTTGAGACCAGACAGTCGGATCCAGATAATTCTATTATAACATAACTTAAAATATTTAGTTAGAATAGATCCATATATTTCACATGTTAGTCAATTAAAATATTTTATCAAAATAGATCTACATATTTCACATGTTAGTCAATTTTGTAAGCATAACATCACTTATTAAGTTTTGTAAATTTTACCCTATCACTAATCTCATATGTTCAATTTCTTTGTCAAAGTTATGCAATTTGGTGAATTGAATGTAGGCATTCGGTTTGGTTCAATTTTTCGATTCAAGAATTTAGTTTAGTTTTTTTTTTTAATCGGTGTAGATTCAATTTTAAAATGATGAAACCAACAGGTTAAATTTCTAGTTTTCTTCGATTTTTGGAAACAATGAACTAAAACAATGAAAAACATAAAGAAAATTGAATAAGCTGAACTGAACTAATTTGAGTTAAATTTAAATTGATTATGCTTGGTCAGTTCAATTTAAATAAAATTTTAGACCTTATCTTATCTTTTTTTTTTTCCCCCACATGGTCTTCGAGCCTCATGATATATAAAAAAATTATATAATATATATCAAAATACAGTTGGTTTCACTTTGATTTGTACACCCGTACAAGAGAATATGACTCTTGTATCTACAGTAATTGAGTTTTATGACATTATGAATGCATCATTGAATTTACTAAAGATGATCATCACTATGACAATCACCAACTTAAGCTTGACCTAACACAATTATTTGAAACCTTAAAATTGCCGTGGTTTAGACAACAAGCATAGCCGACCAAATCCCCTGAGTCATTACTTTTCATCATTTGTGTTCTGAATTTTAATCATTAGACTTATTTGATAAGTTTTGCCTCCACTTCATTTTAATTTGTCGCTCATCCAAAACAAATTTCCCAAGTCAAGGGGAAAATCTTTACGAAGCACTGAAAATGATAATCCTAAAAAAATTGTAAAGTGGAGGCTTGTTAATAATATTGCTTAATATCTAAATATGACATGAGCAAAGCCCCCCCATTAATTTCGTATTCGATTAAATAATCTCTAAATATGACAAAATCATTCACGGGTTTGGAGTCCTATGGAGCCCAACCCTAAATGGAGAAAAATTTGAATAATTTTTGAGAAATTGGAAAAAAATAATCCCCAGATTCTTAATAGGGTGAGATTTAATTTTGTACTCTCCACCCCACCCCCTTTATATATAAATATTTTTTTATTCTTATTTAATAATTTTTGTTTTATCAAATATAATGTCAATTAATAAATTTTATTTTTATTTTTATGTAATATAAACACGATATAACTAAAAGAAAATCCTACAATATAATTCTTTTTCGACTCTAAAATATTGTTATATTTTTTCTTTTTTATGGTGTTGCTCTCTTCAAACATTTTTTAGTTTTGATATCATTTTAAGATATTGTTTTAAGCTTTTAGAGTTTTTTAAAATAATTTAAATATTTTTATAATATAGTGATAATTTTATTTTAAGTCTTTAATTTTTAATTTATTAAAATTATGTATCTATATCTACTATAAAATAAATAAATAAGAAATGATGTGGAGATGAAAAAATCATTTTTTACATGGCCCCAGTAATTTTTTTAGAGAATGAGGTAGAGAAGGAAAGTAAAAGTTTTTAATAGGATGGAGAATGGATGGGCTTCTCCACCCCATTGACATCCTAATAACCTCTGCATTTATCCACCGCAAAAATTTTTTGATTGATTAATTAATTAATTAAATTGACTATCATTTTCGGATGAACATTTGTGTCCAATACGAAGATAACAAGTAATTACTTAAATTTTCTTTGGATGATAGAAGAGCCTTGGCGCTCCTGCCACTTAATACGAAAGCAATCAGAAAAATTAACCGGCTACTAATTGAAATAAACGAAGGGAACCAAAGACTATACACATGGCATTATTATGTTATATGGTACACTATTTCTCATTATTATTGTGGGATCAGTATGAGACATTTCATTGGTTGACCTCTAATCAGTAGATTTTGGGTGTCGAAATCATGGTCTGGGTTCAGCCTGCTCACTTTGTATTCTCTAATTTTTTTTTATAAAAAAAAAATTTACAGTAGCTTAACGTAAAATTTTATCTGGGAAAATTAATTAATTACTGCTAGCCATTCTGATTCCTTTTGAACTCCTCCCAGGAAAGAAAATATTATGAACCATATTTGATAAAATTACTTTGATCGTAATTTAATAAGCAAAGGTTGAACATGGGAAGTGCCTTTTGGTTTGATTGGTGATATAAGCTATAGCTATCAGCACGCCTGCATATATTCATGCAGTTAATTGAATTAATTAATGATCATTTTGGCCGTTTCGACTATGAGGATTGGAATCTAATTTAAGTACCAAAGATGGCAACATAATATAAAATTAGAAAGGAGATAAACCATAAACAAACATATATTATTAGACATAAAAACAAAAGGCTAAAAAGAAATAGAGAATAAAGCAAGAATAAAAAAAAAAAGTAGTAGAATCTCTCTGTACAGCTGAAAAGGCATTAATGATTCTCTAATTGCTTAATTATATATTTATATATATCAATACTAATTAGAAAATGATATGTGTATTCCTTAAACCATGATTAATTGCTGTCTAGCCTCAATCCTTAATTCTTCTTTCATCTTTCTAATAAAATCTTCAAATTTTTTGTTCAATTCCTCATCACTCAACTTCCCATTTCCTTCTTCTTCTTCTTCTTCTTCTTCTTCTTCTTCTTCTCCTTCTCCTTCTTCAACTTCATCAATAAAAAAGCTGCTCTCTGCTTCTGCTTCTTCTTCTCCATCTTCTTCAAGAAGAGCACTTTCTTCTTCCGCTTCTTCTTTTTCTTGCTCTTCACGTGTTTCCTCTGTTTCTGTCTTTGTTATCGCTGCTTCACTTTCTGTGTTTTCACTTTCTTTCTCCTCCGCATTTTGTTTTTGCTGCGTTTGAGTACTTTCCAGCTCAGCTTCTTGTTCCAACGTCATTGGAACTTCATCTGTTGTTGTTTCGATGATGGTCATTTGGGGCTGCGGATCATCTTCATAGTTCTTGAAAGACTCATGATGATCAACCGTAAGATTAGACTTGTTATTATTTGATGGTGATGGTGATGATGATACAGATAATAAGCCAGAGTACTTTGCCAAAAAAACTAAGAGGCCATTACAAAGAAGGAATGTGCAGTTTTTGTCCAAAGTGTGGCTGAACAATTTCAAGGGTAAAGTTGAGAAGTAGAATTTGAAATAATGGAGAAAAGAGATCAAGGTTGTGTGAGAAAAGAAAAGGGAAAATACTGAAACTGATACTATTAATTTGGTAACAGCTTTCCTCAGAAACTGGGAGTTTATGAACTGACTCAAGCTCTCTTGTTTTTGGTAATATTGCTCCCCTTGATTTTCAGTATCCATGGTTTCTTTCTTTCTATCTTTCTATCTTTCTATTTTGGGCTCTTTGAATATTTTTGGCTCTTTGGATGAAAGAAGGGAAATGTGGGAAAGGAGTTGAATTGTTTTATGAATTAATAAGCTGGGTTGGTTGGTTCGAGTGTGTGAATGAAGAAATCATGAAGGTGCTTATATAGGGAAATTTGATAGAGAGTTTGGATCAAGTTTACAAAAATACCCTCACTACTTTTTGCATGCGATAAAACATTCACAAACTGGTTCCTTCTAATTTGTGTCTCCGGAGCACACATTTTAAGTGGTTAATTTTTTTTAAGATAACTTCAACTTATCTTGTCCGTTCTGAAAGTCTCCTCCTCAACATGTGTCCGTAGGAGATGTACATACCTTAAATATTATATTTTTAATGGAATTTCAAGTAACCCCACCTACCCTTGAGACTTGTGGGACAAATCGAGTCTAGGTGTCCAAAACCCATTAAAATTAGGTAAGAGTTATCTTCATATTTACCAATTTGATGAGTGCTTGACCAATAGTTTTTGGCTTACATGATTGAGAGGGTGGTATTTAATTATCATCCTGGAACCAAAACCCTAGCTATAAGATTAAAAGAGAAAGCATTTTCAAAAGTAATCTCATATACGTCTTGGTATTTGGATTAGTGCAAAAATCCCCAATGATTTTGTGGATGTTCCAAATGTACAAGACTCTGAAGCCTTCTTTTTTTTCTTTTTCATTTTTTGGGTAATGGATGATTCCTTCTACATTTGGGGGTTTCAGTTGGAATCTAAAGAAAAAAGGAATGGTAACTGTGGAAATTTGGATTTGGTGCGTTGGTACTTGACTTTTAAGCTCGTGTATTTGATGCCTTGGTCTAAATTATTCATGTTTTCTCTTCAAGTAGTTTCAAGTATTAGGTAATTATAGTAATTATTGAGGAACAACAAAAATGCTTAGGTGGGGGTTTATTTTTAATAAGAAAATTTAAGCAATTCATTCTCTTAGATATGAGCAAAATTGAAAGATAAGAAATATTCAATCAATAGTTAAACGAGAAGGGTTTTGCTTTCATTGTCTTGTTAATATTAGACTTAATCTTCGAATATTTTAAGAAAGCTTTGTAGCAATATCTTCTCATGCACCTACTTTAATAATTTCAAACTTTTTATAAAGATGAATCTATCTTTTAATTAATTTCTTGGAGAAATCAAAATTCTATATTTCCCATCTCTTTTTTTGCACATCACAATCTTCTTTTGTGAAAAAGAATCTCCCCAAACTTCTAGATTTTGATCATGGATATATTGAGTTTCAACTTCATTGTTAATTTTCTCCAAAACATTCTTTAGTTGAAGCATTTTGCTCCACCCAATTGAAGTGCTCTAATTCTACCATGAATAGACTGTCTCAAGATTCTTTCCTTAAAAGCTAATCCATGTATACAGACAAGCAAAAATCGAATAAAATTGGGCCAAAAACAAAAAAACAAAAGTATTCTTAGACATTATAAATATTCTTACAAGCAAAAGCCAACACGAGAACTATTCTCTTCACCACGCACATGTCCAAAGTATCTCTCAATTATTCTGTATATAATTGTTAGCCCTTAATTATTCCACAAATTTGAAAATAAGATACCAAGTAAATATATTTTTGCGTAAAAAATGTGTACATTTTCTTATTAATCACCTGGAATAATTCTCAATTTTTCGTTGATGCGAAGCGAAGGCTACGTGTCTACCCTCTGAAATTTTCTTTTATTATGATTTTGACCCTCTACTTTATTTTTACTTTTACTTTCTAATTTGAATGGTTCTGTCTATGAACCCCCACCTTTTGATTTTGTTCGGTATAGAAGAAGGAACCCTGAATGTTAAAAGTATGTTCTTTTGCCTTACAATTTTAATAAATTTGCTTTATTCATTTATCCATAAAAGAAAATAATTTTTTTTTAGTGAAAATCAATCAATAAATTTTTGTCTAAAAAAAAAAATTATCAGTTAATTGCCAATCTGCCACAGCAGAAAATAATGAAGCAAATAGCAGAACATATAATCTGGAATTCTTAAAAGCATTGTGGAGCAAAAAACAAATATAATTAATTATTTGGAAGTATCAAATATTTTCAATGATAACTGGAGGGTCATGCTATCTTGCATAATCTGTAAGATACAGTCTTTTGTTCACATTCAATTACACATTTTGCAAAGGCTGTAACTTACAAATTATGTGTATGTTTGGTTTGGCTCTTAAAAAGATCAAAAACACTTATCAAAGTTTTTAATGGTATTTGGTTAATAAAGAAGTAGATCTTTTGGACTCTGCCTAAAATTAACTTTGTCTCTTATTCCTAGAGTAAAGTAGAATAGCTTTTAAGTAGTGATATATATATATAGCCTCTACTTCTATATTAACTCCTCTTGCTTCATCATTTTCACCCGGGATTTATTAGCTGCTTTCAGCTCGGTGTCCTTGTTGAGAACTTTTGAGATTTTCGGTGTGGCCAAGAACATGAGTGAATGAAAGAACCAATTTGAAAGCCATCATCCGGAGCCAACAAGACTCAAGAACTCAAAGCAAAGAAAAATCTGCCCTTGTGTGTGTGTGTGTGTGCATATATATAGGAAGATAGTTCGTTAGCTAGGTGATGAATTGATATCTAGAAAGCTACATGATTTCTAAATGAAGTTGTTGTCAAAATATCTTTGGTTTCCAGAAAATTCATGGGGCAGCTACCATATTCTAGTAGTTGTCAGTCGCTTTGATCTTTTGAAGTCACCGGCTAATTAAAGCTAGCTTAGATTGAAAGCGCTAAACTAAATGAATGTGTATTTTTCAAACATTTTTCTAGTGATTTCCCACTGCGGTTGTTAAATTTAAGTTGGTGGTGCTCATTCTACGGAAATGAATCATTTAATGTTGTTTAAAGCGACGCAAACAAGGACCAAAATAAATGTCTGCAAAAATATCTTCATATGTTCATTAATTTCGTATGAAAAAGATTGGAGAAACAGGATGAAGATATTACTGTATTCAAAACAATTTCTCATCACAATTCACGTGAGCTACGTGTGATGTACCATTGAACCATCTATGTGCCAGTTTGGGATTGCGATTGCTGATTAAATAAGCTGCTTTCGCTGTGTGGATGCAATAAGCAGCTGATTAAAAAAATAGTTTGATGTTTGGTAAATTATGTTGTTGCAGTTGCTGTGAGTTTGAAAAAGTATTGCACATGCGTTTGGTAAATTTTATTATAAATGTATTGTTCTATTATATAATGACTAAAATAAATATAAGTTTAAATTGCTTTTTATTTTTTTGGAGTATATTTAATGATGTTTAGATATGTTTTTTTTTTCTTTTTAAAACACGTACAATTATACAAAGTGAAAAAAGAACTCAATAAATTTGTTATATAATATATGATAAAATTTCATACTAATACATAATTCAAATAAAATAAAAAAGTAATATACATTACATTCATATTAAACTTGATGCAATAAACATAATAAGTATAAAAAAAAATATAAACAGATTGAATATTTAAAACCATGGTTATGAAATTAATTTTAAAATTTATAATTAATTTTCACGTGAATTTGTTCAAAGTTCAAAAAAAATTTACATAATTATAAGCGAACCTTTTTTAATCTTATAATAGAAAACAATAACGTGATTTATATAATCAATCCAATTCCTAATGAGATTCAATTGCAAGATTGCTTATTGTATCACTTTAATAGACTTTTTGTGGCCACTTGGGCTTTAGCCCAGTGGTGACACTACTCTCAAAATTAAGAAGGATTATTTCACTTGAAAAAGTGGTTCGATTCTCCATAGGCTCAATCTCCCTCAATTAAACAAAAAATTATGTGGAGTTAATTTGTAAGTCTTTATTCCTTGCGAAATGTGAGTGGAGCAGAGACATCTCTCGTCTGTGAAAGTCATATGTCTAAGCATGTACTTCATAAAATTAATATAATAATGTAAATCTCAAGTTATATATCTGATGGTAAATATCAGTGTAATGTATGCTCTAATAGTAGTTGTAAATATATGTGTAATACAGTAATTTGATGTGTAATAAGTATTAAAAAAAAAAACTTTATGTGGTCGAATCAACTTACATCATTATCTTTTCAACATGTGCTATTCTCTCCCCTTCCTTTAAAGATTTAGTTTGCCCAAATAAAACTGTTCTAATTTTACCCAAGCATGCTAAAATTTGGGCAATTTCACCTGGAAAAGCTAGGATTGCTGATATGAAAGATCAATTTTTATTTTTATTTTTATTTTTATTTTTTTAAAGCTAGTGGAAAAATCATTTCAACGTTTTTATTTCAAAATGCAAGAAGATCAAGGGTAAAAATACATACTGAAAGCTGGTACAAGCAAAGCAAATTGTTTTCAATCCAAGTCTAAGCCCATTTTACCCTTTAGGAGCCGTTTGGGGCAGCACGGATCTTATTCTCTAGAACTAGTAGTGGACCTTTGCAAAAAGCGTTGAATGTGATTAGGTTAACTAGAAGCCAAATATCAATTAATATAAGGAAAGATCAACACAACCGGGGTGGTGGCGCAGTTGGCTAGCGCGTAGGTCTCATAGCTTCTGAGTGATCCTGAGGTCGAGAGTTCGAGCCTCTCTCACCCCATTCCATTCCTTTTTAAAAATTTATTTTATTTTTATTTAAGAAGTTCTCGTTAAACCGATTCCCAAACACCTCCCATCTTTCTCGATCGATCTTAATTAGTACTTAACAGCCAACTCAAAACCCTACGACGGCCCCCCCAACACCTCTAAAACCCCATAAAAAAAAAAGCCAAATATTTTTTCCTTCCCGAATGTAAAAGAAAATGTCTTCAAATGTTGTCCGGCCTCGAATATTTCAAATTTTATCGAAAATAAGTAATCGTAATTGCAGTAAATACAGAAGAGGTTTTAGCTCCGACACCGTTTCTGGTGCTCCGAAGAAGGAGCCGATCATTCCTTCTCAATCGATCGTCGGCGACATCTCGGCGCCGCCGGAGGTTGAGGCAGCGGAGGAGGCGGCCGCGCCAAATGAAGTGCGGAAGTCGTCGTGGAGGTTTCTCACGTATGGAATTGTTGCCACCCTGACCGGCGTTACTGCTGGCGCTGGTTATCTTACTTATGGTGAAGTTATTTTTTTTTCCTTTTTATTTTATTTTTGGAATCTGGGCTTACAATGTTTTTCTTGATATGCGGGCTGTTATATTATTTTGCGTTTTTAATGTTCTTGGTGACAAGATTTTGCCTTGATTTGGTTTTCTTCGAAAGGACTTCATTTTGGGATGTTTTATTTATTGGTGTTCTTTATGGTTGCAATTTTGGTGATTCGAAAATCAATTTTTGTTTTACTTTCATGTATGTTCATTGACGCCAGGAAACTACATTGAGTATTTGAATTTTCATTTAGCGGACTTATATCACAAATTTGCATCGATTAAAGCAAAAATGTTAATCTTGATAACTGAATAGATTCAATATTTATTACTATTTCTGAGTTGTGGACTATTACTGATAATTTAGCATTTCTGAAAGTGCTATTGCTATTTTTTCGATGCTAAATGGCTAGCGTCTTACATGTAACTCATCTAAGGGTGACATGGTTATTGGGCTTCTTTAAGTTTTACTCTTTTTAATTTCTTATTCAATACGGGGAAAGGTAATCATTATTATTTTCTATGTTTATCTGCAGCATACAGCACTGATGAGATAGAGGAGAAGACAAGGTCACTAAGAGAATCAGTGAATTATACTGCTGGGGAGGACGCATCTGCTTCTGAGGTAAGTGCGATTGGAAGCTTTGCTTGTTCACATTTTGAAAGTGAGATGTCAGGGAATAACACTCTAATGTTAATACGTTTGTGCAGAAATATCAGGGTTTGCTTTACTCAGCTGCAATGACAGGTAGGTTTCCTGGACTATATTTTCAACAAAAGCTTATAAACATGCGCTTTTTTATCTAAGCTTTGGTCTGTAGTTGTAGTGATTTTGGTATTGTTAGATGCAACTATTATTTTCAAGGAAAGTTTTGCCTTCTGTTTTTGTTGGGCTGACATGGGCTTGTTAATGGTGTCTGCTATTGCTACATACCTTATTAATTGTAATGTTTGCAAATGCTCTTATATTTTAGATATCAGGGACCCTCTATCTTTTCTTATTGATGTTTACCAAAGGGCTGGTGTTTAGTGGGCGAGGATTCTCATCCCCACTGAAATTTTCAAAAAGATTCTTATAGATGTTTGTCTTTGATGTTTCAGTTCCTGCCAAAGCAGTTGAAATTTACTTGGATCTAAGGAGGCTTATTGAAGAACAAGTTAGAGTGAGTGTTATGTTTTCTCTGTTATCATCTTATTTGTCTGTATTTCCCTCTGTTTTGGTTTTATGGTCATTATTTTGATTGAAAGTTCTTGATTTGTCATAGGGGTTTACTGAACCAACCTCTGATAAGCTTCTTCCAGATTTGCATCCTGCAGAGCAACATGTTTTCACACTTGTTCTAGATCTGAACGAAACATTGCTTTACTCTGATTGGAAGGTAAGTATTACATTTGAAAAAATTGCTTTGTTTTTCACTCTCTTTAAGCTTTCATGTTGGAGGCTCTAGATTCTAGAATGCATAATATTATTTGGCATGATTTTTTATGAGTTATTTCATACTCTTTTTGGATTGATAACAAATCCAACATGATATACATTTATACATAACATATGGTAGATGCACTGGCTTGCACCTTCCACACTGATAGTTAAATTATATATAGGTTTTCAAAATTCTTTATAGGTTAGTTCAGTAACCTGATGTCAGTTTCCCCCTCCAAACCCCCTCCCCTCCCCCCACCCCAACAAAAAAAAAAAATGCAATTGAACTAAACTAGTTCTAAATCTTCTTGATTGGTTCACTCGTCAATTGAAAGTTCAAGTTGTATGCTGACCTCTCTCTGGCCATGTTGCATAAATAGACTCTCATTTATTTATGCTTGCTGTGCATGAAGGATTTGTAAGTGCTTTGTGGTTGTCATGTTTTCTTTTTTGGTGTTTATAGCGTGATAGAGGCTGGCGTACATTCAAACGACCTGGAGTTGATGCTTTCTTGGAGCATATGGCAAAGTTCTACGAAATTGTTGTTTACTCTGACCAGCTTAATATGGTAATTTGATTTTTAACCTTTATGGTTACTCCCTGTAAATGATTTGTTTTATCTATCTCATTAACTCTTTTCCTTGTGCAGTATGTTGATCCTGTTTGTGAGCGGTTGGATACGAACCATTGTATACGGTACAGGCTATCAAGGGGCGCTACCAAGTATCAGGATGGCAAGCATTATAGGGTATGCAATCCATTACTTCCGTCATATCATTTCACCTTCTGATATACAACTTCTGCTTTTGTGTGGGTTCTTTCAAACACCAATTTCTTTTGGTGCAATTGTTCTAAATGCCATGTTTAGACCTACTACTTCTGTGTAATGGACAATGCTGTTAACATGTTCTGGTTGGCAGGATCTTTCTAAGTTGAATAGAGACCCCGCTAAAATTTTATATGTGAGTGGCCATGCATTTGAGTCGAGTCTTCAGCCGGAAAACTGTGTTCCGATAAAGCCGTATAAGCTTGAGCCTGATGATACAGCACTGCTGGATCTTATTCCATTCCTTGAATGTAAGTATCTTGTACTCATCAAGTAGCTCAGCATATTTCAACAATAGTTATGTTTCATCAGGTTGTTTCTATTGTCTAAACTGCTGGTACATTTGTTATTCCTGGTTTGTAGACGTTGCCCGCAATAGTCCAGCTGATATCAGAGCGGTACTAGCATCATATGAAAAAAAAGATATTGCAAAAGAGTTCCTTGAGCGCTCTAAAGACTATCAAAGGTAAAGTGTGTACCTGATTTTGTGGGTGATTGAATCTCACTAGAGGGTATGAAGATCAATTCTTCCCATATGTATTTATTTCAAATGGGAATAATGACATTTTGAAACCCTTGCTTTTCAATAAGTTGTCAAAGTTACCCCAACAGTTCTAAAATACTGGACCAAACACGAGTATCTTTTGTTAGCAATTGTCGACATAGATCTAAAATTTTGGGGTTGGATACTGTCTAATGATGTTTTATTTTTTGGTCTCTCTCTCTCTCTCTCAATATTGGGGATAAAGTTGTCAGTTCAACCGTACTTAGACAAACAACTTTTAAGTCCAGTAAAATAAGTTTATAGGTGTGAAATTTTAATATGCTTCAACAATGATGCAGGCGAATGCAAGAGCAAAGGCAGCATAATAAAAGCTTCTGGAGACGTTGAGCACGCATGTGAAAAAGCGGAGCAGATAGTTGTGGGATTGAAATAGTTTTTTTTTGGAAGGAGAAACAGATTGTCGTGAAAGACATTGTTGTGGAATTCGTCGAGGCCTTTTGTACTTGCAAGCCAATGCCATCTTCTGCAAAACTGAACTATATGGATTAATGGAATTCATTTTTCACGAATTCATTTTTCACACATTCATTTAAAACCCTTATCAAAATCTGTAATTCTTTCGGCTCATGTCGTGTACTACCCGTTTCATCATCTTATTCCTCGAGTAAGTCAGAATTTTGGGTTGATCACCGTTGTTTTTTTAAGTACCAAGAACTTCCTGTACATCCCCATTTTGGCAGACCTTGGTTTCTAAAATTTGATGACAGGCAATGCATGTGATTGGGTTCGGCTGTAATCCTCTATGTTTTGATGTTTATGTTTCTGGTCCACAGAAGGTTGGCCGCCCATCGCTTTCCGAGTCCTTGGCGACTTGGAGTATAAGTTATGAAAGTGCGCTGCTTTGGCCTGCCATAGCTTCGCTGCTACGGTGACGAGATTCCGAGTTCCAGCCGCTGGATCCCACGTTGGAATTTTTACTAACGAATGCTGTAGCTATCATATCCGCATCCAAGAAGACCTGAGACTACGAAAGGTCGTTAATTTGATAATTTACTTTTAATCCTGACCGTCAGTCTCTGCAGAACTACAAGATATGTCTGTCGGTGCTTGTAAGGATTAGCGATGCAATTGCCATTGAAGATTCCGGTGTGAATGGTTGAATCTTCCATGGAATCAAACAAACAAAAACATGTGGAGGATAAAATATCTCACTTGACACGTAGTTTCGATTGGGACAACCTATTAACTATTAAGCAAGAAAAATCTTGTTTCGGTAACAAGTTTTTCCATGTAATTTTGACTCGCTGAATCATAGCCAATAATTTGCATTTTCTCTTCTTGTACTAACAACTCCCTTCTTAAAATCTTAATCTTAGTACTTCCTCTCATCTTTTGTACTGCAAGCAAACAAACAGAACAAACAACCAAACCTTATATGTATAACGCTCACAGACATGCATGTATTAATGTAATATAATTATTTGTCTGAAATCCAACGGAAACCAAATTAACCATGTCTCGTTTTCTATTAGCATTAGCCATCTTTCTCTCTCTGATTCTGCTGACCACCGCTCACAGCGGCCACGACGACGACGAGGACGAGGATAACGGTACTGAAACTGAGCCCCACAACCTCCGTTCAAAGCCGTTAATATTGGTTAAGATATGGTGTTTGATGATAATCTTTGTGGGCACGTTCGTTGGTGGGGTGTCACCTTATTTTTTGAAGTGGAACGAGGGGTTTCTTGTGCTGGGGACTCAGTTTGCTGGGGGAGTGTTTCTGGGGACTGCTTTGATGCATTTTCTAAGTGACGCTAATGAGACTTTTGGGGACTTGACTAGTAAAGAGTATCCCTTTGCCTTTATGTTAGCTTGTGCTGGGTATTTGTTTACTATGTTGGCTGATTGTGCGATTTCTTTTGTGCTTGACAAGAAGAGGGATGCTTCTAATGCTGATCTTGAGCGTCAAGGTGACTCCTTTTTTTTTTTTCTTCTTTTTTTTAAAAGATTTTTTAGATCATCCTTGTGTATTGTGTTGTGATTGTTTGGTTGGTGGGAGAATGAAAATGGAAAAGAAGAAATTGATATGGGGGTTGTCTATGTACTATGTTTCTGGCTGGAACGAGATTTGTAGCTCTGTTCATTAATTAGAAAATCCATAGATTGTTGATAAGCTGCAGAGTAAACCAGAGAGAAATTTTAATGATTTAGGCCAGAAGAAGATGAATTATTGGCTAAAGAACCAAGCTTATTATAGTTGCCAGGCTTAGCTGGTTTTGTGGAAAAAGGGTTGTGCTAAAATTTCTTACATAGGCAAGGCAGTTATTTGTCTTGGAAGTTTTGATTTTATTTGTTGGTGACAAGCACGCACGCAGAGGGTATATCTGGCTTTGTTTTAAATTCGAGACAATTGAATTGCATCCTAATGAATCTGCTTGGAAAAAGTCATGAAGAGGAACAAAACAAAGCATGTTCTCATGTTCATCCTCCAATTAGGCCAGGAAAGATTCAAGCTTATAAAATTTTGAACACTTTTTTTCTTCATCACAGGGGGTCTGGAGCGGGGGAAAAGCAGTCACCATTCTGCTACTTCACAATCAGTTTCTCAGGTAGGATATCTTCATTCTAAATGAGTGAATTACTGTTTCTGACATTGTGACCGACCGTTGGTTTTGTTTGCATCACAGGGCCAAAATGGTACAGATGGGCATTCTTCAAAATTTTCGCTTACAGCTGCCAGTTCGCTTGGGGATAGCATCTTATTAATTGTCGCCCTGTGTTTCCATTCAGTCTTTGAGGGCATTGCAATTGGAGTGGCAGAAACACAAGCTGATGCGTGGAAAGCTTTGTGGACAATTTGTTTGCACAAGATATTTGCAGCCATTGCAATGGGAATAGCTCTTCTTCGAATGATCCCAGATCGCCCCCTCTTATCATGTGTAGCCTATGCATTCGCATTTGCAATTTCTAGTCCAGTTGGTGTGGCAATAGGTATTATAATTGATGCCACAACTCAAGGTCCTGTGGCGGACTGGATTTTTGCCATATCAATGGGTTTAGCATGCGGCGTGTTCATTTACGTATCTATAAACCATCTGCTATCTAAAGGTTACACACCCCAGAAGACAGTTTCAGTGGACACACCCAACTATAAGTTCTTAGCTGTAGTGCTGGGTGTTGGAGTAATCGCCGTTGTGATGATTTGGGACACTTGAAATGCTGAAGTGGGTGCCTGTCGGGTTCTTGCTTACTTCTGTCTGGTGCACTTTGCTTTTAGCTCTAAATTATTACCAAGACTACCACATTGTTGATGCTCCTTAGGATAGACTTTCAAGTAAGAACAGAAATGTACCGGTGTGAAAGCAAATTTTCAATTTTGTGTCAAAATGTTAATGCCATGTTTGTTACTAAGGTAATGTAGCATTTAAACCATAATTACTATTAAAAAGGTGGTAATTATAAAATAAATAACATATAGTAAAATATGATTTTTAAATAATAATTCAAATAAAAATAATGAAGATATTATAAAAAATTTTATCATCTAATACAAAAGATTAAATTATCTTATATTCGAAGATACAATAATAATTGTTTATCAAACAATATAATAATATAACTTTTAATTTAAAAATTATAATTACTGAACATCACTACTAAAAAGGACCTAAAGCATAAGACTTTTATCCTTTCATCAAAACATTTTACACAAAACAAGACCCAAAAAAAATAAATTATTATTACTGGCTGCATCTACAATGCCCCATGGGCACTGTACCCATGCGAAGTTGCCGTTTGATGAAAAGGAGCAAGATCGTACAGCTGTTGAGTGGGCACTAGCCCCAGAGGCAAACGGGGATGCAGATCATGACGCCAGAACTGTTTGAGTTGCAGTGAATTTGTTTTAAGGAACAAGAAAATGTTTATCTATTATAACAATAAATGTATTAGCTGAAACAACTATTTTAGCAGCAATTAATTTGTAAGGAACAATAAAATGTACATTACATACAAGTTTATGTTGCCAAAGCCAACAATTTCTGTATACTGCTGCAGCCGTAAAAAACAAGCAATGGGATTACAAACACTGTATCCGTAAGTTTAATGGAAGAAAAATTTAAGGATACAAACTACATCTCTTTGAATTTACGGTAGCTGAAAAATCGTTCATGATTTGTTCTACGCATTTGATCATAGACATGGGTTGAATTAATATACATATATTTGAAATTAGGTGGTTGAATAACGCTGGAACGGCCATATACCCAGCATCCATGGGTTCACTTTCTTGATCGACCAATAACCTTATTTGGCTAAATGAAAAAGCTTCCATTTAGCTTTGGAGAGTGATCATAAATGAAGTAAATGGGGCAGCAAATATAAATGGAGGAGGGAAACAAAAAAAAAGAAAACAAAAGTTCAAAAGTTCACTCTTTGTTCATCTGTCAGTTGTGGAACTGCTGCTGTCGCTAATCTAGAGCAATACTACGGCATCACTGCTCTAGTTACAGTTACCTAGAATTATGAAAATATTCATAATTCAGAAAATTCGCCGACGTCAGTAGGAATATGAGTATAAACTCTTATGTTGCGTTTACTAAACCGAAATCAGAATAGGCATGAATCGGAATAGGCTGGAATGAGAAGAGGGAATGGGAATCAAAATAAATTATTTACTTAAATGGTAGGAATCGAAATCGGAATGAGCTAAATTGTCATTAATGTGTTTAATTTATCTTGGAATCGGAATCGGAATGAGTTAGATTGTAACAAATTACTAAAAAGTACTTAATGAATTATTGTTATAATTATTATTAACTAATATATTAATTAATTGTAAAAAAATTTAATTAATTAATTATAATAATATATTAACTAATAATATTAATATTAATTACTTAATTAAAATAATATATTAATTATTGTGATTATTTATTCAAAAATTATAATTATTAATAATTATTGTTAATAATATATTAATTAGTAGTAATAATTATATTATTTATTTAATTAATTAAAAATAATATATTAATTAATTATCATAATTATATTAATAATTATTATAATAGTATATTAATTAATTACAATAATAATATATTAATTATTGTGATTATTTAGTCAAAAATTATAATTATTAATAATTATTATAATAGTAGATTAATTAATTAAATTAATAAGAATAATAAATTAATTATTGTGATTATTTATTCAAAAATAATAATAATTATTAATTATTATTAATAATATGTTAATATATTAATTAATAGTAATAATTAATTAATTAATTATTGTGATTATTTATTTAAGAACTATAATTTTTAATAATTATAGTTAATAATGTATTTATATATTAATTAATCATAATATTATAAATAATTAATTATAATATTATATTAATTAATTATAAAAGAGAACAAAGTGTACATTTTCAATTTTTAGAAATAATAAAATAATCAATCCCGGAAATGAGAGACTCATTCTCACCTCCCCATGGGAAGCAATCTCCCATTCCCCATTTTCAAATAGTGGTGAGCCCCACTATTCTAATTTCAATTCCCGCTCTATATTTGCGAAGTAAACGCCATCAATCATTTCGATTCCGAATTCTATTTCTCAATCCAAAAAGTAAACCAATTCCCGCTCCATATTTGCAAAATAAACACTTTACTTCGCAATCATTTTGATTCCGGATTCCATTCCCCAATCCAGAAAATAAACCGATTCTAACTCCATATTTACGAAGTAAACGCTGACAATCATTTCAATTCCGGATTTCATTTCCCAATCTGAAAAGTAAACGTACCATAAAAGTAATTTGGTATTTGGTAGCTGAAACGGGTTTGGATAATTGCTCGCTTTGCGTCATTGTGTACTTTTAAAATCCCAACCGTTGGATTAAAGTCATTATAATTTAACGGCTGGTCCGGATAATGACAAAAGAAGGGGGTCCGAGTCCCTTCTTCATAAGTTACATTATCTTAGTCCAAGACAATGCTTTCATTTTCATCGCAGACCACTGGCACACAATCACAGTGCCATGTGGAAGTCACCGGTACAACACATGTTCACAGCTTATGACAAAAGAAAACAGAAGGGGGAAAAAATTAAAGTTGATTATTTCCGAAGTTCATCAGAAACCAGAGAAAATGGCAATGACCACCCAAAGCAAAAATTTTGATGAATGGCCTCCCCAGAACAACTTCTGCTCCAACACCTGCTTAAAATTCCCAATTACATATACACTAGTTCAATTTGATGCAGGAGGAAGAGTGTCTACTTCAACTCATCATCAGTGCTTTAAAGGTCCAGATGAAGAGCTCTGTCGAGGCAAAATGATACAACAATTGGCCCAGCCAGATCACCAACAGCACAGCCTGTAGAAAGTAAACAAGTTAGTGCCAATAAATTTGGATTTATTTCCCACAAACGATAGCTTGATAATTGAAATACTGATGATATGCTTACCTATCCATTGACCAATTGAAGGGCGAACAGTGGTGGCACCAATCCCTGCTCCAATCGATGCAAAAACTAGTGAAGCACCACACCTGATAGTAATACCAGTAACCTTCTTCCCAAGAACTTTAGCTTCTTTTGCTTTATTGACGCCATCACTGTCTTCTTCTTTAGAGTTCATAATGCGATTGAAGTACCGGTAAATCTCAATTCCAATTTGGACAATCCATGATGCTGCAACTCCTAGAAAGTGCCCTGGCTTAGCATACAAGGATAGTTAGAGAATAATGAGGACAAAAGTTTGAGCAATCAAATACAACAGACACAGAGGAAGTATATGTAAAGGCTTTTGACCTCTGAGTGTAGTTCTGCTAACTCTGAAGAAATAAACTGTAGTTGGCAATCCTCTCTGAGCCTTCCGCGTTGCCGACTTGGGAACATCTGCACACATTGATAAAGTCCATCAGTGTGATAAGTACTTCAAAATTAATACTCATCATTTTTTAAAAAAATAAATAAAATATTTAAATTTTATTCTCTAGTATTGATAAACATTGCCATCTGCTGTCAATCGCCTAATGGCAGTTGAATGACATGCATATAACATTATCGATAGAGAGTACCTTTGAGAAGTTTCCATGCCATCCGCCGCGAAACATAATGGACGGCAAGTCTTTCCAGTATCCGTCTGGTAGTTACAACAGTTGTCTGAGATGGTAGAAAAAAATTAATTAACTATCTCAGGATGAATAAGCAACATTATCAACTGCTAAAAGAACTGAAGTTTCAGCAGTCTGAAAACTTCATTTGAAGCTTATTGACACTATATGCTAATTTTTGCAAACTGTATAAACTAATTTGTCTTTTCTTGAATCAAGAAAAGAAAAATTATCATAGTGCTTTTGAGTTATAAGAAATGAAAATTATAATCCCCAATTCTAAAGGGATACTGTTAATAGATAATGGAGTTAACAGACTAATTGCTGGGAATTTATGGAAAAATGCAAATTGGCTAGACCACAGATATTGAAAATTGAATAAATTTACCTCACGAACAATTTGCTTCACTGATTTTTTGAAGGGAACAACAAGATCTAAACGTCGTTGTTCTGGAGAGTCCTGCGGGAAGTCATCATCATCGTCTTCTGTGCTCATATCAGGCTCCAGAAGAGGCAAATAGAACATCAGAAATGACCTCAACGAGGTCATAGCAAGTGCTCTCAACTCAAAAGCTGAAAAAAGAGGCTTTAATTCGATGTTGTACTCTTTGGTAGTGTATTTAATGGCATCATGCTGAAAAATACTTCCAGGTACTTTCCCAAAATTTGGAATGTAATCTTCAGTTATTGCTGCACCAGCATCACAGTAAGCAACTGGAATCTTGGGAGAACTGTAGCATGATTAGGAAGAGAGTCAATATATATGAACAGTAAGCCAAAGGCAGATTCACTTTTAAAGATACTATTATAATCGTAAAATAAAAGGCAAAAATAGCATATTTCAAACATCTCATCAAAGCACAAAGCCACAGTCTGGTTAGTGGCTTCAAGAGAATTAGACTTTCAGCTAGCTAAACATATAACAATTAGAATCCAAAGATTGTGCTTATTTGGCCATTGAAACCTATCTCCCAACCAAATACCGTCATCAAGCAAAAATGGCTGAACTATTGGCATGTAAACGAACCAAAATGTACAAATAATATTAACAGCTAAAAAGCAGCACTTTAATAATCAACCAAAGCAAAGCGGTCAAAATAAAAAGACTCAAACATAAATACACATACTAAAAATACTCGTAACATATTCATTGTTTAATAGCAATATATACATCAAGCGAGCAATTGAGAGTAGAGTACCCGAACAAGAACCGAGAGGCAAAAGGGGCAGCGGCAGCGGCAGATGCGGCGGCGGCGGTGGCAGAGAGGAGCCCAGAAGAGTGAAGAGCAGTATGCGGCGAACAAAAGCTTGGATTTTTCCTCCATAGATCTAATATTATTGCTATTCCCGCCATCTTTATACCCTACTAACAGAAACCCGATACCCAGATTTGATTTTCTCTTCTTTGTTTCAAGAAAATAAAATAAACACAACCCAGTTGAAATTTTCTACTGACCCTTTTTATTTTCCCTTTAATTTCTCGTGAAAGAAGAAGAAAAGTTTTTTTTTTCCTTCTACTTTTTATTTTTTGGAGAAATATTGTTTATTAATAAACAATTAAAGAGAGGAAGAAAAGAGTGACTGTTGATTTCACGTACGATTTTAACTCTCTTACAAAGGACAGACGGCCGCCCTCGATTGGGTGTTTACTTGAACTTTCCTGGGGGCTTTGTTTGGTTTTGCAGAAGTTGTGTTCAAGGAAACTAGGAAAGGAATGCTATGTATGTTGATGGGAATTAGTTTCTATTGACCATGTGACGGTGCACATAACAATAGATTGCCTGCATTTGCACGGTTTTTCTCTCTCCTCAGGACACGTGTGCTGCTTCCCATTGGGTGCGTACGTTACAGAAGATTGGTCCTAGAATGTAATGCTCTTAAGACCACACTTATTTAAATGGGAACTAGTCGTTTGCCACAAAAATAAAAACGCAAAATTTATGTTACTTTACCATAAACATAAAATTATGATTATTTATGATATTGAAAATGACAAAATGTGTCCTCAGTCCTCACACATCACTAACCAATAACATATTTCTTTTTCGTTGGTTAGATTTACATATCTACCATATCAATGGGAATCTTTAACTTAATAGTTTAGGCCCAAATTTACATTTGGAATGTGACTGGTATTGGGCTTTGCACGCGTCTCGTTCAAAATCCCGCCATTTTCGAACTTGATAAATCAAAAAGTCAAAAACACCAAAAAACAAAGAAAACAGCATCTTCTGGCCTTCTGGGGTTCATTCTTGTTTCTTAATCCAATCAAATCAAATCAAATTAGGGTTTCGTTTTGTTCTTTTTTTTTTTTCTTCTGTGAAAAGCGAAAAATGAACACAGTTCGAAGCATGGGAAATAGGAGCTATCGCAGGAAAGACAGGGAGCAAGGAGAGCAAAGATTATTTTTTTTAGATTTGATTTCCAAACAAGTGCAACCCATTATCCGAAATTCAGTAAATTAGTATTGTAATTGCATTGACGATGGAACAACTGAATTAAAAAAAGAAAAAAAAGAAATTCGCATTGCACTTGCATATGATATTGCAGCTTTGGCCTACAAATGGGCGTGGTGAGTGTAAGAGAGATTGTAACATTTTTCAATATTTGGTTTGATATTCTGAACAAAAATGGTTTGTCGTTTCTGGAGAAAACGGCTAACCGTTTCATTCCAGAGAGCATGTTTTCTGTTCTAGAGAAAACGACTAACCGTTTAGAGAAAACGGCTAACTGTTTAATTCCAGAGAGTATGTTTTCTGTTTTAGAGAAAACGACTAACCGTTTTTTTACAGAAAGCAACTTATTTGACATTCTGGAATAAAACGGCTCACCGTTATTGAGACAACGACTAACCGTTATTGAGAAAACGACTAACCGTTTATTTCTAGAGAGCGTGTTTTTGCGTCAACTGGAAAAACGGTTAGCAAACTTGAAAATTTCAATTGTCAATCGATACAAATTCAAACCAAAAGAGTGTCTTTGAAGAAGTACCATTTCTAATGGTTGTATTCTTTCTAATAAACTTCTTCTTCATTAAAGATAGACACATAATTTGATCAATATCAGATTTTGTAGATTTCATATATGTTCTGGAAATACAATCTTATTTGTTAGAGATTGTATTCAGGATTTAATATATCTTGGGGGTAATTTGCCATTAAAATTCTATAACAAATCAAGATTGGTGAGGGCAAATAAAACCTTAAAGGAAAGTGTGCAAACACGTTTCAAATCCTAATAAATTTTTCTTTGTTCTTTGCCTCCATATTAGGAAATTCACCAACAGTGAGCTTCTCGCCTTTGATAACACATTAACTTTGCCATAATGCCAGTAATCGCTCGTAAGAAATGCAGTAAACTCGAAGACTTATAGTGGTGTAAATGCAAACATATGCAAACCGAGGAGATGATAGCAGCAACGACCTGTACATTGGAAAGCTTTGCGGACGCTCCTGTGTTTAGTTTTCACATTGCTATTGGGCTTCGCATGTGCGACATTCAAAATCCCGCCATTCTTGCACTTGATTAACCCAAAAAAATGAAAGCAATCGGATAGGATTCAGTTACTATAAAAGAACCCGAACTTGCAAAATCCTTCACCAAATCTAACGCTTATAAAAATCATAAAATATTTTGATTAGGGCTTCTCTTTTTCACTGTGAAAAGCGAAAAGAAAAGAAAGAAAAATGAATACAGGAGATAGTTTCAGAGTATGGGAAACAAAAGCGTTGAGAAGATCGGGAGAAGGAGAAGCAAAGAGGATGTGATACGGGCTTGCCAATTGAATTAGATGCAAAGGACAATTTGCCCAGAGAGGATGAATGAGCCAAAACCGTGACTAAGGAACCTAATGATGAATTCACAGAAGCAAAACAGCAGCTCCACTTTAGACCCGAGAGAGCCAAGAAACAGCCAAGCTGGATGAGGGACTATGCCACGTGAATCAGGACAGCAAGGGTGGATAGATAATTTCTCTTAACAATTATCTGAATTCTGTTATTATAATTTAGCTACTTTACAATTGCCAGCTCATATTTGTCTTTTAGCCTTAGAATACTCTAGAGGAGTCACGAGATATATATGTAAAAGAGAATATTGTGTAAGGCATGTTTTGAATGAATGAAAAGTTCTTCTCCTCTTTTTCATCTCTGTCTTATTCCTTTTCTCTCATTTTGAAGCTGTCACTCGCTCGAAGAGTGCTCGATCATTGGTACAATTTCTGAATTCTAGCTGTAAAGTGTATCATTGGTGCTTTCATTGATTCCTGCCATGGCTGATTCTCATGAGAGCAGCACATTAAAGGAACTTAGTGAGAAAATTGACAAACAAGCCTTATCTTTTTACCAGATGATGCAGCAATTTATGACTGCAGTAGATGCCCGTTTTGATGAAATTCGATCTAAAATACATGATACTCCAACAAACGTGCCTAGTTCGTCGAAACAACCATTAACAATGCCACCACTTTCATCTAGCCCATCCGATGGGCGAGATCTCTCCTCGATGGCCAAATCCATGAAGATGGAAGTTCCACGTTTTGATGGTTCTGATCCACACGGCTGGGTATTTCGAGTGGAGGAGTTTTTCGAGTTTCATGGTACTCCAGAACACCAACGCCTCCGTATCGTTTCCTTTCACATGGAGGGTTGAGCAGCTGGCTGGTATCAGTGGATGAAATCCAACAATTTACTCACCACTTGGAGAGAATTTTTGGCTAATCTGAAGTATCGTTTTGCCACTACTCTTTATGATGATCCACAAGGTGAACTGTCTAAACTCACCCAAACCACCACTGTTGCTGAATTTCAGTCGGCTTTTGAAGAACTCATGAACAGAGTTAATGGCGTCTCCGAGCAACTTCTCATCAGTTTTTTCATAACTAGCCTGCAGCAAGACATCAGGAGAGAACTTCTCTTTAATCGGCCAGCAACACTCATGGCCACCTTTGCTATGGCTCGAGCGCTCGAAGCCAAATTTAATGACACTAAACCACACACTCGCTCTTGGTCGAAATGGCAGCCACAATCCACATTTCCCTCCATGACAACAACACAAACCAGAACCGTTCCTTTACCCCTGCTTTCCCAGTCACATTCCTCCACCATAAGTGCTAACCCACCATCATCAAAACCTCCACCACCTCACATTCACAATAAAACAAACACTTTACCCGCACTTCTTCCTACACCCAATTTGCCTATCCGTCGGTTGTCCCCTGCTGAGCTACACGAGAGACGTGAGAAAGGTCTCTGTTACTCTTGTGACCAGAAATACAGCCCCAATCACCGTTGCAATCGTCAGTTCTTGTTACTTATCGGAGCCGAAGATGATCATTTAGATCCAGCCAATGAAGGGAAACCACCAGACGAGGAAGACTCTGCTGTCACTGGTGATATTTCAAGTCTGAATGCTCTCGCTGGACAAGCAAATCCTCGCTCCCTTCGTTTACAGGGCAAGATTGGATCCCAAACATTCCAAATATTAATTGACAGCGGCAGTACTCATAACTTTATCAAACCATCAGTGGCGGAGCGTGCCGGCGTCGCGATTCAGCCCACAACTCCGTTTCGCGTCTACATAGGAAATGGTGATTTTTTGTTGTGCACTCAATTTTGCCAACACGTTCAATTAACACTGCAAGGCACGGAGTTTCCCATGGACCTTTTTGTGTTGCCCATTGAAGGAGCTGATATTGTTCTTGGAATACAGTGGTTGCAACAACTAGGACGGGTATCACATGATTATTCAGCTCTATCCATGGAATTTTCTTTTAATGGAAAATCAGTTACTCTTCAAGGTGACTTGTCCACATCTCCGACTTTAGTAACTTATAACCAATTTCGGGCTCTGATCCACCGCGCTGCGATTTCAAGTTTTTGTGCTCTTCAACCATTACCTTCAATACCAACAGAGCCCCCTCCAAGCCAAACACTTCTCTCCCATTTAGATTTTCCAACCGATTTACCACCCCAATTCCGTGACCTTCTTCAACAACATCATCATCTATTTTTATCACCCACAACACTTCCACCACACAGAATTATAGACCACAAAATACACCTCCTCCCTAACACTTCCCCTATCAATGTGCGACCCTACCGATACCCACACTTCCAGAAGAATGAAATGGAGAAACTAATTAAAGAGATGTCTCACTAGGGAATCATCAGACCCAGCCAAAGCCCTTTCTCTTCCCCAGTGCTTTTAGTAAAAAAGAAAGATGGCACGTATCGTTTTTGTGTGGATTATCGTGCTCTAAACGCGGTTACAATTCCGGACAAATTTCCAATTCCTACTGTCGATGAACTCTTTGATGAACTTGGCAAGGCTACTGTCTTCAATAAATTGGATTTGAGGGCTGGTTACCATCAAATTCGAGTCCACTCTCAAGACATTTACAAAACTGCATTTCGGACACATGAAGGCCATTATGAATTTCTGGTTATGCCGTTTGGTTTGACGAATGCACCATCAACGTTCCAAGCCGCTATGAATCAAATCTTTGCTGCCTATCTTCGGAAATTTGTGATCGTCTTCTTCGACGACATCTTGGTTTATAGTGCTACCATGGCTGACCATTTAGTTCACCTTGAACATGTATTGTTATGTTTGCAAATGCATAAATTCTTTGTTAAATTGAGCAAATGCCTCTTTTGTAAGTCAAGTATTGAATATCTTGGCCATATTATTTCTGCTATGGGAGTACAAGCGGATCCCCAAAAGGTGACTGCCATGCTCGAGTGGCCACTGCCGCAAAGTACCAAGCAGTTGAGAGGTTTCTTAGGCCTTACGGGATACTACCGGCGGTTCATTCGTGGATACGCTTCATTGGCTGCCCCTTTAACTGACTTGCTATGTAAAGATGCATTTCACTGGAATTCTGAAGCCACAACAGCATTTGCATCTCTGAAGCAAGCAATGGTTCAAGCTCCGGTGCTCAAATTACCAGATTTTGATTCCGAATTTGTGATTGAAACAGATGCCAGTAACGTGGGGATTGGAGCAGTACTTATGCAACAAGGCCATCCCGTGGCTTATTTCAGCAAAAAAATTGGGCCCAAACTGAAAGCTTCATCCACTTACTTAAAAGAATTGCACGCTATCGTAGAAGCAGTCTCTAAATGGCGGCAATATCTCTTGGGCAGGTTCTTTGTAATACGCACAGACCATCGAAGCATCAAGGAACTACTACAGCAAGTGATTCAGACTCCTGATCAGCAGGTTTATTTATGGAAGTTACTTGGTTTTCAATTTCGGATTGAGTATAAACCGGGGCATGCAAACCGCGCAGCTGATGCTTTATCCCGAGTCCATGCAGCTTCTGACGAAATAGAGCCAATTGACAGCACGTATATGAGCTCTTTTTGTTTATCTCTTCACAGTAGCCCTTCCTTCAATCTCCTTACGGAACTATTACGGGAAAATTCAACTTGTCATGATATTCTCAAGCTTCATCACCAAGTTTCTTCCGGGCATTTCATGGCTGGCTATTCTATTCATAATGGAATACTTCTCTACAAAGGAAAATATTTTATAAGTGCTGAATCTTCATTGAAAACAATCTTATTAAAGGAATTTCATTCAACTCCAGTAGCCGGGCACATTGGCATCCATAGAACTTACATTCGATTGTCAGCAAATTTTTTTTGGGTTCACATGCGACGGGATGTTGAGAAATTTGTCACCGAGTGCTTAATATGTCAACAAACAAAATATTCAACTAAAGCCCCTGCTGGTCTCCTTCAACCGTTACATATCCCAAGTTTGGTTTGGGACGAAATCACTATGGATTTCATAACAGGCTTGCCCTTGTCTCGTGGTTATTCGGCTATATTGGTTGTGGTCGATAGGCTAACAAAATCAGCCCATTTCGGACCATTACCAGGTAACTTCACAGCTCATAAAACTGCAGAGTTATTTTTCGAAATTGTGGTTAAAATTCATGGCTTCCCCAGCTCTATTATTTCGGATCGCGATCCTGTGTTCTTGAGTCAGTTTTGGAATCGGCTGTTGACTCTTAGTGGCACTTCGTTACACCACAGTACGGCCTATCATCCGCAAACGGACGGCCAGACGGAGGTTGTCAATCGTAGTCTTGAGCAATATCTTCGTGCATTCACACAAGACAAACCGAAAACTTGGGTTTCACTTCTCAGTTGGGCAGAATTCTGTTACAATTCCAGCTACCATAGTGGCTTGAAAATGACCCCATATCAGGCTTTGTTTGGTTGACTCCCGCCCACAATTCCTCCATATGTGAAGAGCTCTACTTCAATCCAAGCTTTGGATGAAATCCTACTCGAGCATGATAAGCTGCTGAAATCCTTGAAAGATAACTTGCGTCAAGCTCAGCATCGGATGGCCCAAAAAGCTAATACTCATCGCCGGGAAGTTCAATTTTCTGTCGGAGATAAGGTGCTGGTCAAGCTCCAACCGTACCGCCAGTATACAGTAGCTTCACGTTCCTGTCATAAATTGGCCAAGCGCTATTATGGGCCTTTTGTAGTCATCGCTCGCATAGGTCTTGTTGCTTATAAGCTTGAGTTACCCCCGGCATCGAAAATTCATCCTGTTTTTCATGTTTCCTTACTTAAGCCATTTCATGGCTCCACTCCTCAAGAAATCTCTCCACTCCCAGAATATAGCATTGACAATCACCCTTTGACTTTACCAGCAGCAATTTGTGCTACTCGCATAGTGTTCCAGCAAGGAAAATTGGTTCCACAAGTCTTGGTGCAGTGGACAGATGGTGCTCCTGAAAACGCCACTTGGGAAAATTTTGGAGCTTTTTGTCAACAATATCCTGCTTTCAACCTTGAGGACAAGGTTAGTTTCCAAGAAGGGGAAAATGATACGGGCTTGCCAATTGAATTAGATGCAAAGGACAATTTGCCAAGAGAGGATGAAGGAGCCAAAACCGTGACTAAGGAACCTAATGATGAATTCACAGAAGCAAAACAACAGCTCCACTTTAGACCCGAGAGAGCCAAGAAACAGCCAAGCTGGATGAGGGACTATGCCACGTGAATCAGGACAGCAAGGGTGGATGGATAATTTCTCTTAACAATTATCTGAATTCTGTTATTATAATTTAGCTACTTTACAATTGCCAGCTCATATTTGTCTTTTAGCCTTAGAATACTCTAGAGGAGTCACGAGATATATATGTAAAAGAGAATATTGTGTAAGGCATGTTTTGAATGAATGAAAAGTTCTTCTCCTCTTTTTCATCTCTGTCTTATTCCTTTTCTCTCATTTTGAAGTTGTCACTCGCTCGAAGAGTGCTCGATCATTGGTACAATTTCTGAATTCTAGCTGTAAAGTGTATCAGGATGTTAGACAGAATTGCCAAACAAGTGCAGCCCATTATGCGTAATCACAAGTGGAAAGTTAAACTCCTTTCCGAAATGCAGTTAATTTTTTTTTTTTTAACTTTTCTATCTATTTTTTTTTTCAATTTTATTGGGGTTGGTGAAGTAGTTAATTAACGATCTTGTTGCAGTTCAAAAAATGCTCTGGGGTCGAATTTGGGAGCTGGGGTACATATAAAATTGCAGCTTCGGAAGCTAAATAGGGACCAGGAATCCCTTCCATTTCATGAAGTTCTTGACACAATGCTTCACGAGCTTTGCCATAATGATATTGCTCCTCACGATGCCAAGTTCTACAAGCTTTGGGAAGAACTTAGAGAGGTCTTTTTTTTTTTTTTTTTGTTCCTAGTTGTTTTGGCGTTGCTTCTTTATCTGCTTTGGTTCCATATTTACTTGATTAACGGTAGCTTGTTTCAAATTGTTCATCAAATGTTTAGCAACATTTATAGAGTTCAAAAAGGTTCTCAAGATATATATTTTTATTTCGGCTGGTGTTGTCTCAAGATTTTAGTTTTAAGTTGGAAAAGTTGCCTATATTTTATGTGATGTTTACCTTGAATTTAGATACGTAAGTGTAACCAATCAAGCTAAAGAATTGGTTTGGTTTGAAGAGTTGTCTGTCACAAACTTGCTAATTTTGGGGTACATGTAGGAATGTGACGAGCTGCGATCCAAAGGAATAACTGGTGTAGGGAGTTTCGATCGTCCTGGGAGGGTTTTGGGTGGGGTTTCTCCTCAGCCCCCTCTTTCATCTCTTCCCCAAACTGCACTAGCTGCTGCAGAAAAGAGAGCTCATTCAAACTCTCTTCTACCGTCTGGACCTAAGCTTCTTGGGGGTGACAGGTTCGTTATGTATGATCTCAGTCCAGTACAAGCTGCTGCAATGGCAGTAGAAAAGAGGCTACAATATGATCTCTGGTGTGCCTCGCAGGACCTCGTAGACATGGGTCAAAATATAGGACACTCGAAGATTATTTGTGGTCCAATTACAAATGCATTGGATACGATATCTCGAAAAAGAAACCGTGCATCCAATATTAGTTCGGAATCCAATTCTGTTGATCTGGAAGCAGGTACTTCAACATCTGAGCCAATGCTAAATCATAATGCCAGAACTCATAAAAGCTGTAAATCATCTCCCCCTCTCCAGTTTCTCAATCTAACCGTCGTACAGGTTCTGGTTCTGTGGAGTCATCCGGTGCTTTATCTTCTGCATTCATGCGTAATTCTGGTGCAACTCATAATCCAGAAGAACCTGCAATGTGGGAGTGTAAAGCTTGCACTTTCTTGAATCATGTAAGTGTGTTGAATTATGATAATAGTATATTTAAACATATTTTGTTGTTATTTCTGCATTCAGATACATAATGCATATGTTTAAAGTTAAATTTTAGCTTCCTGTGCTCTGTTCCGCTTCTGACAACTCTCTCGAAAGGGATGCCAGTTTAGCTTTTAGGCTTCATATAATATCCTGTATAGAGAACCTCTCTGGTACATCAACCCCTGGATTGCTTTCTAATTTGCTGGCAATCATGACAGTAGAAACTAATGTCTTCGTCGCAATGGAATTGACTATCTATTCCATAATCCTTTGTGAAGTAAAAATTCATTGAATTTCAATCATTTCTTATTTTTTTAACTGCATCTTTTACAAGTCCCTCCCTATCTGCTCTTCTCTCTTTCTATAAAGTAATCTGAATTGAATTTTGTCTTTACGATTCGTCGCTTGATTTTCTGAATCTAATTTATCTTTTTCTCCTTTGGTCTTTCTTTAGCAACAGAACATTTTGTCTTCCTCTTTTTCTTTTTTCTTTTTAAATCTTGCTGCCATCATATGAGTGTTCAATGATGCTGATCTGCAGTCATTAATTCCATCCTGTGAGATCTGTACCACACCAAGGAGATGCTAGCACCAACGACAGAGTATGGACCTGTAAGTTCTGGACATTGGAAAACTGTGTGAAGTTGGATAAATGCTCTCGTGTGAGCAAATAGCATAGCAATGGTGATATTCACAAAAGGCCATCCAATGTCAACTCCGGCACCCTGTGTTTGGCTCTTGAGAGATGCAATCGACATGGCCAATGTACTCATTTGCTTCAAAGTTACATGACATTTCTAACTGCTTAGGAATTTCTGGCTGTGCCGGTTTCGTTCTGCCCACATCTTAAGAAACAATGATTCTGAGATTTAATAATCTGATTTTGCTGGATTGGCTTTTGTGCTGACTTTCTGTGATACATTTTGGTACCTAAACTCATCCATTTTGTTTATTATCGCTGGTTTCTTTTCTGGATTTTAAACCATTGTTGACAAACTTATGGTAAGTCGATGCTGTTGCAGTAGCAGAATAAGGTACGCATTTGGGAAAGGAAGCCCTAGGGGGCTTTCTTTTAGTTGTAAGTTGACACATTGGGATTTATTTTAAACGCATATAGACTTGCACAATAAAGTATTATAAGTTGTCCGTAGAGTAATCACAAGCGGTGGCTCTATCAGCAGTATGGGGACCAACGGATCACATGCTATGAGATGCATTATTTCACACACAACTTTAATTTTGTGGGACATTGTAATGTGTTGGATGATCAGATTTTATGAGAAACCTTGCCGTTCGTGTGGCTTCTTAAGAACAAGTGGTTGAAGGGAATTATAGGTGGCAGATACTTAAAAAGGAGGCAACAGGCAGCATTGAACGGATGGCTGATATTTGAAGAAATGAAATCGTCAGAATAAAAAGTGTTTCTTTGGGGCTCAGAAAATGCATGTATTAACCACTCGGGCAGTAGCCCGAGTGGCCAGGGCTACTGCCCTCCAAGTTGGAGGGCAACAGTTCGAACCCCCACAAAAATATTGTGGGGGTATTTCCTTCTTCAATTAATTTGAGTGAAGGTAGTTTTCTCTCTTACCCATGAGTGAGGAGTAGACATCCCTCGAATATTTGTGAGGGCTAAAATCTGGGCAGAGCTCCATTAGCATTGATGTCAGTTGGTCTCAGTAATAGTCTGATTTGTAAATATCAGTAATAGTCTCATGTATATGAGTTGTAATCTGAGCAATAGTCTCGTGTAATCAAAAAAAAAGAAAAAAAAAAAAGAAAATGCATGTATTGGGAAAAGGAAGAAGACATTTGCTTCAACCCAAAAACATGAGTATACCATAACAAAAGTTTTGCTTCAACAGTAGGCACATGACAAATGAGAGAAAAAATAATAATAATAATTATGGCAATAAAAGAAGGAATACAGAATCGAGATGCCTCTCCCTACCAAGGCTAAAACACCAGTTTTTTCAGATCTCAATTCAATTGTTTAAGCTTCATTGACCTAATTTGATCGTAATTGATTCAATTCAGCCAAAGTCATCAAGCATTGCAAGAGCATTTCTAAGAAATTTTTCAAATAAAATTTTATTACTTATTTAAAGAAGAGTTAGAGTATCTCCAAAAGTCTTTATAAATTTTACTTTTCAAATATCTATTTACTTACCTATGTGGCAAATAAAAGGATGAAAAAATATATTATTTTTCAAAAGACTCTTCAAATAAAAATAAGTTAATATTATTTTATTCAAATAATTATTTTTTAAAAAGAAAAATCAATGACAATTTAAACATTTTTCTCTCTTTCTCTAATAAAAAGTAATAAAATATAAATTGAAGAAGGTGAAATCAACTCTCCAATTTTGAAGAGGGAGAATCATTTATTATTTAAAGAATCTTAATTAAAGTGTCTTTTGGAGCCTTAAATATTGATGTGGCTCTTCAAATAAATAATAAAATTTTATTTGAAGAGTCTTTTGGTGATGCTCTAACATCAGCATTTAAAACTCTAAAAAACACTCTAATTAAGATTCTTTAAATAAAAAATAATTCTCTCTCTTCAAAATTAGAGAGTTGTTTTCTCCCTCTTTAATTTATATTTTATGATTTTTTATTTGGGAGAGAGAGAAGTTATTTAATTATCATTTATTTTTCATTTGAAAAATATATTTATTTAATTAAAATAATATTAATTTATTTCTATTTGAAGAGTCTTTTGGAGAATAATATATTTTTTTACTTTTTTTTTTACCACATAAGTAAGCAAATAGATATTTAAAAAATAAAATTAATGCAATTTTTTTTTTTTTGGGCAAAAAAGTCAATCATCACTCTTCACTGCTGTCTTCGTGGCTGAGTGTGAGGACCCAATGAACCCAAAATCCTTAAACCCAAATGACAGAAATGGGCTCGGCCCAAAAAGGTTTTTCCAGGTAGGTGGGCATTAGATTATTATATTTTACAAATATAATTAATTCTCTTTATTATAATTATTACAACAATAAAATTCTAGCTTACCTTTTTCTCAGCCTCTCTCTCCCTCTCTCTCTCTTATTCATCATTTCCATGCCAAACCTCTGCAACTCTTCAAATTTCTCACCGGAAATGGCTACTTTTTCCTTACTTTCTTTCTCGCACAGCTCATTTTCCTCTGCCTCTTTTTCATTTTCACGTTTCACTTCAGCGTACAGGCAAAAGTTCTTTCTTTTACCACTCTCTTAAACCTTCAACCCCATCACCAACAACTCTAGTTCTGTCGAAAGTGCTTGTAAAGATTCATTTTGTGATATTCAAGGTTTTGTTTTTGGGCCAAAAATAAGATGCCCATTTAATATTCTTCATGATTCTCTTAGTTAACTCAGTCAAAGCCTTAACCTGGTGCTTCTCAAGGCTTTCAAACTTGGACCTTAGTTTTCTTGACTTGGTTTCTGATCTGCTTTCAGATCTTCAAACCATAGATTTTTCTGCTTTCTGGTCAGTTATTTCTACCTCACAGTTTCTCTTTGTTAGGCTTCTTTAAGTTTGACTTCTTAATTCATGGTGGTGTTAAGGTTTATCAATAACTAGGGTTAAAAAATTTCTTTCTTTGTCCTTCGATTAGATGGTGAGGTTTTTCTTTATTCGTGATAGAGAGTTGGTTTTGGAGCTAACTGCTTTTGTTGTATTTGATTTTCTAGAGCATATGTAGCTAATTGGAGGGCTTATATGGGATGTAATTAGGGTTTCTAATTGTATTTTGGGTATTTTAAGTTTATGGCTTTTGTAGATTTTGGTCTTTGAATATCTGGAGCTTTGTAATTAAAATTAGATTAAAGGTACTGTGTGCGGCCCCTCTTGGTGTCAAAATGTCTGGAAGTGGTCATTGTTTTGTAGAGTGGAAAGAGGAATTTATTTCACAGGAGCGTGGCAATCGTGTAGTTCACTACTTTTTGAAGGATTCTGCTGGAGAATCCGTATTGGCTGTTGTGGGCACTGAGAGAAGCGTTAGGCACATGTTCTATGTTGTAGCTGAGGAGTTTGTGCGAGTTTATGGTGCTGAAAATTCCATGCATGCCGGTTATAAATGGAGGTCACGGAGAGAAGTTGTTGATTGGTTAACATCTATGCTATCTAAGCAGCATCATCAGGGAGACTGGTCCAGTATGTATCAGCCCTTTTATCAGATTTTTGAATTCCTCCGTATTTGTTCCATTGCATATTGTGTCTTTAAATACTGAACAATGCGAGGATTGTCTCTGAAGTTTGAATAATATGTAAAGGCCAAAGATTATACCCTATGTTTTTCTCATTTTCATGTTGATTGTTTGTTTTTTAATTTTTATGTCAAATATTTACTAATAAGAGCCACATTTTGAATTCGACAGCATCACCAGAGCTGGATGCTCTAACTTGGCATCTTTGCTGGTCCTCCGTATCAGCAATAACTTATTAATCATCATATAATATCAATGAATTTTCTTCATGGTGTTGTATATTCTTGCGACCATTGCTGCTATATTTATTTAGAATCTTATGCTTTGATACCTTTGCTATTCAGAATCTCCCAAACATGATTTAGCACAAGCTTCAGGATCTCCGGAATGTCCAATGAATGGAGTCAGTGCTCGGAAGGTCCAAGTACCAGATGAGATGGTATATCTCTTTTGCTGGTCTTTGGTTGATTGATAATTAATACTTCGAAGTTTTAGCTGACACCTTCTTAGCAGGGTCATCTTTCCAGGAATATAAATGGACAGAGTTCGGACATTGTATGGTCTGGTGTTGCATGGACATGTGGTAAACAGCTCAAACATTTCCCTGCATTCTGCAGGAATGGGACTACAATATCAGTAAGTATCTGCAAATGAATCAAAAGGGAAGGCAAAGTTATTTGAAACTTTATATGTACAAAGTGTGAGATGTGGTCTCCTCTCTTAAAATTCATCCCATGTTTATAGAAATTCAAAAAGTTTCAGTTTTTTGAATATTGACTTGGTATCCCTAGCAGACTTGAGATGATTTCATAATTGTTGCATTTGTGACATGAACCGAAGGGTTTGATGCAGAGATTTTCCAATAATTATTTCCCTATTTGGCTTAGTTTTACATTATGTTATAAATCTCACGTGCATTTTAACATATAATGGCAACAAGTTTCTTGTTTGATGTTACATGTTGATTGTTTATCATTTATTACCCTGACATTCTTTCTTCTTCTGATGTGCAGATTCAATCGTTTGTCTTTGTCATGGCTAAGGGGGAGAATCACTATGTTGCCTATTTGGAAGATATGTATGAGGATAAGAAGGGACAGAAAAAGGTCAAAGTCAGGTGGTTCCACCACAACCAGGAAGTGAAGGGCGTTGTCTCTCTACGTAATCCTCATCCAAAAGAGGTTTTCATCACACCTCATTCACAGGTTATTAGTGCAGAGTGTGTAGATGGTTCTGCCTCAGTCTTAACTCGTGAACATTTTGAGAAATGTTTGGTCGCATTTCCAAATGCTTTATTAGCCAGAGTACATTTGTGCACTAGGCAGTTTAGAAGCAACAGATTGAAGCCCTTTGATTTGAGTAAACTACATGGCTATCATGATCAACCAATTCTCTCTCTCTTAAATTCCAATACCTTACAAGAGACCAATTCTTCGGGTCATGTTATAACTGGGGTTGGGGATGAAACAACAGCAGGTGAGAATGTAAAGCTGGGAATCAAGAGAACTAGACGTGCTAAAGGGAGTCAAAGGTTTCTGACAGATAATTCAACAGTTGGAATTGGTAGAGGTTCACAGCTGATGACTTACAAACCTTCTTACAAGAAGTTGAAATGTGGTTTGTCAGGCATGAGCTTGCTTTCCCTCAAGCATATTGAGTTCCTGCCTTGGTATAGTGCAATGTATAAGGTCAATGCAAAGATAGAGTTGCTCTGCCAAGATAGTGGAATCCGAGGCTGCTGGTTCAGGTGTATAGTCCTGCAGGTGTCTCAGAAGCAGATGAAAGTCCGTTATGATGATGTGCAGGATGAAGATGGATCTGGCAATCTTGAGGTATGCTTTGGCATTTCAGAACAGACTATAGGCTAAGTTGATATTTTCATGGAAAAATAGGTACTGGCAGATGTATATTGGAAATGTAATGCAGAACGAATGATTTCAATCCATGGTTGGAAATAGCGTTCTACACTTTATAGAAATTAAGCCGATGGTCATATTTTGCAAATGTTTGAGCTGCAAGACAGATTTACAAATATTGGGATCAATTTTGCTAAAATATTTTTCTTTTGTGTTAGTTTGAAATCTATTCCCACACTCTTCTTCCCTTTGGTGGTTTTACCTTTTCTATCTTTAGTGTAAGAGTTGTTGTGTTCAATGGCTACAGATTGCAATGTGACAAATGTAGCTCTAACATGAACATGTATATTCCTATGTGCCTTCGTATGTTTTATTGCTCCTTTTAATTCACAATCTTTTCTAAAAAGTTATTTATTTCTTCAATTTGTAGGAATGGATTCCAGTCTACAAAGTGGCTAAACCTGATAAACTTGGCATGAGGTGCTCTGGCCGCCCAACAATACGACCAACCCCTCCTGACAATCGAGAAGATCTCTCCCTTGGTATTGGGACAGCAGTTGATGCATGGTGGAGTGATGGCTGGTGGGAAGGGGTTGTAATTGGAGTTGATAGTTCTAGCACTGACAATCTGCAAGTTTATCTTCCTGGTATGCTTACACTACTTTTATGCTTATTTTAAGAGTCTACCATGAAATCTGTTGTCCCTTTTCTTTTAATTATTCCGTTTCATTTTTATGTTCCACCTTTCCCATTTTGCTAACATGATCATCTTGTTGGTGTTAGGGGAAAGCCTATTCTTGAATGTAAACAAAAAGGATCTAAGAATTTCCAGAGATTGGGTTGGGGATCAATGGGTTGATATTGAGGACAAACCTGACATACTCTCAGTCATATCTGATACTATTAGTCCGGAAAATAAAATTTCATTGTCCTCAACTATTGCCAATGATGTCAAGTCTGATGGCTTAGATTCGTGTATTGAAGTTCCTATTACTACAAAGCTTGATACTGTCGAAGAGGGAAAACCGAACTTAGCTTCTTTAACCTGTTCTGATACGCTTCCAGAAGACTTGGACTGTGTCAATGAGGAGAAAGCTCCATCATTAGAACAAGGTAGTGGCCAAGGTGTTGATCATGTCAATGCCAGCGGTGATGAAGTACATGATGCCCGAGGTAATGATGAACATGAAGATGATGATGACAATGGTGGCAAGGTAGATGCAGAAGTTTTTGAAACTTCTGGGCATAATGACTCTAGAACTACAGAAGTACTCATGGAAGTGACTGCATGAAACTTTTACAGAAGTTTGAAATGCCTTAGTTGATGATGATAGGTGGTAGTATTGTTTGTCTGATTTGGTGGGGGTTCGATCTCGGTGGTCGTGGTGTTTGTAAATAGTGGCTCTGGCAATATTGAAAGTCATTATGTTTTTGTTTTGACTTGTTGGCCTTGGTAGGTGTACAGTAATGAGGCTAGATATTTAGGATTTATATTTTAGCTGATTGTATTAGAATTGGGGGTGGCATTAATTTTTCTTCGTTAAGAAGCTCTGTTGGAGTGACAAGTGCATCAGTGACTTGCACAATTGCTTCTTACTTGGTACTTTGTAACATCAAGTTCGTATTCTTATAATGGAAGAATTCACGTTTTCTCGTTTCTCTGTCCTTTGTTAAGTACGGCTCTTCATGGAAGACCGCTCATCTCAGGCAGCAAGTGTGCATATGTAACAATCTACTCAAGGTCAAAACACTATCAAAGTGACGATAACATGTACTGTTGCATTTCATCTAACACCCACCGTGCAGATTGTTTACGAACAAGAAAAGAAATGAAAGAAAGGGGAAGGAATAATTAAATGGGTCGGGGTGCTGCCGAGAGAAAGAAACTGCACAAAGTTGTCTGTGTTTGGCCCTATGATCTGATGTATACCCAACAAGCTCCCCTGCATTGAGGAGGATATGTATAGTAAAGAATGAAGATGTAAAAAGAATTAACAAATTGAGGGCTTCAGCCAGGAGAGCTATTATAGTCTAAGCCATTCCTTCCCATCAATGAATGTCACATTCAGAAATGGCTGTACTTCCTCATAGCTCAAACTCTTCAACCATGATGGCCGATGGCTTCTATCAGCTCCTTTTCCACTGCACTGGTATTCACCAAACACCACAGTCCTGCAAACACAAGATTTAAATTTGTGTTTAGTATTCAACAAAAATGAAAAAAAAAAAAAAAAGATGAAAATTTGTCTATCCGCTTTTGTAGTGAAATTTATACCTGTCTCTGTAAGGCATGTTCCAGTCGCTCCATCCTGTGGGATATATGATATCCTCGAGATAAGAATATGAGTATATTATTCTTGAATAATTTCCCCAGGCTCTCCCTAAATAAATTTTCCCAGTTCCATTGATGACACAATTTACAAACGAAAACCCGGAACTGTCATCTGGAATGTCTCTGTGGTGAGCCGCTATTGCTCCTGATTTTTCAGCAATTGACTGAAGCACACAATCCTGTTTCACATGCAAATTACTTCCAAGTACTAGAAATCGTAAACAAAGCTTCCAATTTTTGGCATAAACGGATTGAAAAAAGAAAAAAAGAAAAGAAAAGGAAAAAACCTGATAAAGTGATCTTGCTCTGCCAAATATGAAGTCTATACTTCCTTGTATGTGACATTGATAAAAGTAATGTGATCCGGTGTCATCCAGGAGTGTGTCCTGAGTTCCCAACACTTTAACCTTATATAACATAGCTTTGTCACCGGCAAGCCTTAATGCTACAGCTTGCATCCCAATTCCTCCAGGTACTGCAACTACTGTATTCTGTAACCGTTCCCCCCATCAAATTATGTATCAATTATGCATAGACAAAAAATACGTTTTGAATTATAAAGCTAATAAAGACATTTTGAAGAAACTACCGCAAAAGTAATCCCAGTTGCACAGAAGAAATCAGCAAATACGCTAACGGATGCTGATTTATAAGTTCCAAGTTCTATCCCATTGCTATCTTTATCAGATGCTTTATTGTGCCAAGAGATTACTGTTTCAGAGGCTCGTTGCTCGTGTCCAATGAATGAGATATAAGGTTTGTTCTGTGGCACTGTCACTTTTTCCCTGCATAATTTCAAATAATAACATTACAACATAAGCTGATCAAATTTAGCCAGTTACAATTCCCCGATGTAACCGCTCAAGTACCCATGTCATTGCTATTAATTTCCCACTAACCCAAAAAAAAAGGCCAAATTTTCAGGTCATGTTAAAATTCAAAAGACACCTGTAGACTCCAGGGAGAATGTAGATTTTAACTCTTTCAGAATTATTTTCCGGAACCAAATCCACTGCTCCTTGAACTGTACTTGAATGGCCACCACCATTCTTGTCGACAATTATAAGCCTTGTCCTATTGACACTCTCTCTTGTATCAAGCCAAGCTTTTTGCCAATCCACTTTCAGATCATCCCAAGTTATAAAGTTTCTTCTGTAACTGTAAGCTGCTTCATGCTGTGATAAACTCACCTGAACAATGAGGAGAAAGCCCGCAAAAGCTACAAGAAAAGCACTTCTGCCCATAATGTAACCTTAACTTGTGAGTGCCAAAAGTGCTTTTGCCGGCCTAAAAAGCCAAGCAAACTGCTAGATTTTTCATGTTTTGTACGTGGGATTTTTTTGGTTTCGAGAGTTTGAAGTTCTGATGGAAGATGAAAGAGTGTGAAAGTGAGGTGAGTGTATTAAATTGAGGAGCGCATGCAATGTAATGTAAGAAGAAGAGACCTGGTTTAATTTATTAAAAACGTTTGCTTGCGCGAAAAAGAAAGCATATACAGATATTGTGTCAAATTAGTAACACTAGCTCAAGAAGAAGTGGTTTGTACAAAGATTGAGGAAATTAAGATAATGTAGAGTTTAAGGTTCAAAAGGATTGAAAGAGTTTAATTAGTCATGAAACTTCTGTGCTTAAATGAGAATAATAAATGAAGCTTAAAAGAAAAGGAAGGTCACACAATTATGGGGAGTTTTTGATCATGGAGGAGATGAAGGTGGTTTGTTCGCAAGTAGTTGTTAATTAAAGAAACACTTTTAAAGCAAAATGGCGGTTATGCTTCCTTGTTATTTTAGCTGATGAAACTGAAAAAAAGTATCAAAACACTTCGAGTTTGAATCTGGTGTAATACATAAATTGAACACTCTTTCTACGAATGTTTAGTTAATCAACAGAGAATTAATCAAGTAATTAGAATAACAAAGTTAGGTCCTTGTTTCATTTTTTTCCCCTTATTTTTCTGTCATCCATCCTTAGATAAGGTTCATTATTGGCAATGAATTAGATTTATATGTTTAAACTAAATATCTCAACTAAGTTAGTATATTTATATATTTTTTGAAAAGGAAGTAAACATATTATTACTCCAAATAAAATATGAAAATTTGTTTGATTTCATATTTTCAACAAACTCATAATATTAGAACCTTTGAATTAAAATTATATCTACTTGGGATGTATGCGGGTGTAATGTGATAACTAAGATAAGCAAAATATTATACAAAACTTTATAGACAAAGGAAGAAGTAAATCTTTTGTTTCTATTACAAGTAAAATTTTCTATAAATTAATAATATCAGGAACATATAAAATTTACTAATTTAAAAAAAAATTAATTAATAGATAAATTAATAATTATAAATTTATTAGAGTGTATATAATATTTAATTGATATTAAGTTGATCAACTAAAAATTTGTTGTATTTTACTAATCTAATAAATTAAAAATGAATTAATCCCATAACTATATAGTAAATTAAGCAAAAAAAAATTAAAATTCTTGCAATTTGAGAATTCAACCCTAGAAACTTGTAGAAGCAATAAAAAATAAAATTAGAGATGCCAGATAAGAACTAACTATATTTAAATTTCAAGAAAAAATGAGTAACAATAAAGTCATAATTTATTTAATAAAATATTATAATAATTATAGTTACGATTTTTAAAGTAAATAGTAATTTATAATAAGAGTGGGATCATAGAGTTATATAAGGTTTTTCAAAAAGAGTATTATCTTAGTAATTTAGGCTTTATTTGAGGTTGAGAAGGAACAATTGTAGCTTAAAAGTTACATCATTAATGTGTTTGATAAACATTAGCTACTAGAGCTTATAAGCTAAGTTGATTTGATTTTATACTTATATAATGAAAAACTTAATATATCTTTTCTATTTTTATTAAAATTTTCATTTAAAAATTATATTTATTATATATTATTAACTTTTATTTTGTAATTACAACATTTTTTTTTTCATAACAACTGTAATTTAAAAGTTACAACACCTCAATACCAAACGGGGCCTTAGCCTATTAGCCCAAGTTGGGACCCCAAAAAAAATTATACATAATAGAAGTTATTAATTTATAGAGGTTATAATGTACTCTGAAGATTAGATCAATTAGTCTTTACAATTTTCTAAAATTGAGATGAAAAATTTTCGATTGAAAAGAATTTGATGTATATTTGAATTTGAGTGCAACTTATTTTAAAGAGGTATAAATAAATGTGCTATGATTGTTTGTTCAATAAGTAGACTGTTATGGAAATCACGGTTAAACAAAGGACGTCTCTTAATATCTTTGTTTAGGAGTTAGGATTGAGATTTGAGTTTCCTATGTGTGTTTGAGAGAATGTTATTTTTTTAGGGAGATTGTCAAATTCACCTCTATTGAAATCAATATGTACCATTAATCCCATATAGTTTTCATAATATCAAAAAATCTACTTAGTATAAAAAATTTGAAGGAAAAGAGGATAAATATGTCATTTATTTGATAATTTATCTTAGAAATATAAAATATATATTTATTATAAGAAAACTATTTAAAATAATGAAATATATAAGAAAAATATATTTTTTCATTCTTAGTACTTAAAATTATTATTTTAATTTTCATTGATTAATTTAGGATAAATATGAATAAAAGCATATTTGAAACACAAGGGCAACACTATATAAATTATGTTGTTAGATAAATTATTGGCTATTATGAAAATTGGAGAGCTCATGATATACATTGATTTTAGTAGCGAGAAATTAACAATCCCATTTTTCTTTATTTGATCAAATTTTTTAGACTTCACTTCAACTTTAATAGATGGAGGCTAGTCTCCACAAAGTAAGGCCAAGTTGCGGGCCCTAAAGAGCTTCTTCTGATTTATTTATTAATCAATACTAATAATTTTTTTTTCTAAAAAGGAAAGAATTGAATTATTATTTAACAAAATATATATTTATGGAAGTGGGCCAAGTGGCTATACACAAAGGAGTTTGGAAGGAGAAGCCCAACCCAAACAAATCTTTAAAGGGCCGAAGCGAAGATCTTCATAAAGGGTTTTCACTTTGGCCTAAAACAGTTGGCGATTTATCACGGATAACAAAAGAGAAAATTAAAAAAAAAAAGAAGAAATTCTTGGATAATTCTGCAAATCTGTACAGAGAGCAAAGCAAGTAGAGTGAACATTGTACGAATTTCTTCCTCTTCTTCAGTCTTCACAACGAAAGGGAAGGAAAAAAAATCTAACTAAAAAAATGGCAACTTTTTCATTATCTGCAGCAATTTCCCCTTCCTTAACCGTACCCATCTCCTCAAATTCAAAATGCTCTGTTTTTTCCGTATCTTTTCCCTCGAAAAATTATGCCGGTAATACGCTAAAACTCGAACCTCTTTCAACGACAAATACTAGGGTTTTTTCCGCTCCTGAAACCCTAGCTGGGTCAGAAAGTTCTGCTGTTGAGGTTTGTCCTTACTGGCTTCTTATTTTTTATTTATTTATTTTTTTAGGGAGGGTTAGTGGTGTAATGTTAGTTACTGATCCGTTTGGTTGCTGAGAAAATGTGGGAAAGTGAGAAAGTTTTGATTTCTTGTTCTTTTGTTTGCTGTTGAGGATAATTTAATCATTTGGTTTAGTGGTTAAGTTTCCTCTTGTGTATTTTAGTCATATTTAGTTTGGTTGCCGGGAAATGTAAGAAATGAAAGATATTTGACCTTTTTTAATCCTTCCTTTGGGCTTAATGTAATTGTTTGTCTCACTGAGTTTTGACTTTTTGTAGTCTGGTTTGTTCATACGATTTTTAGTTACAGAGAAAATGGGGGAAGTGTTTTTAATTTGGTTACTTACGTTATGCTCACTGTTTGAAAGAGATTAGTTATATGGTTGCAGTAATGCTTTTGCTTTATAGCTAACCTAATGCGGCAAAAGATCATGGATAGATTATCTCCTCATCAGTTGAGTCCAATATGTCTGTTATACTTACTGGGTTGATCGTTTCTCTGGTTTGAAATTGAATTTTTCATTTACACTATATTGATAATCATATGGAGAGATAACTAAAACATTGATTTTTTGTGCTACAGGCTGAAGTTCCCGAGACTCTCAGTGTCAGCTCAGGTGCAGACCAGGTATATTTCTAAATTTTCTAAATGGGTAAAAGTTTGATACTCATGTTATTCTAAACCAGAGAGATGAATTGGTAAGGTTCAATGAATTTGTTCTGATGAACCCCATACATGTGCTAGGTTTTCCCCTCCACTGTGATTGTTTAACTTAATTGAATTTTCATGATAGTGGAATGCATTGTTTAATATCCATGTTTGAGGATTGTGTATGGTTAATCCTTTCATAACGACTTATTTTGATCTTGTTGTGATACAGTAGAAAATGTGCTTCTTGACGTCTGTATTTGTCCTGTTACTAGTCTATGATCATGCAATCTGCTTCTAATATATTTGTAGTTTGCTCAACTTCCTTACATATTCTTTCAAAATCTAAAGATGCTCGCTTGACTGGATATGGTCCATGGGCATTAAATGAGAGACCATGAAGTCTGTAAATTAAAACAATGATCCAAATGGGTATCCCCTTTCTCCTAATGTTGAATGTAGGATGCCACTAGTTTGTTTATGATTGAGCTCTGTTCTAACATGATTGCTGTCAACAAATATTCTTGATCACTTATTCTGAATGGAATCTTCTCAGTAATGAATGGATCTCAGAGTTTCATTAGGCCTAAATATTTTCAACTTTTAACAATTTAATGGAGGATGATTTGGTGAAGGTGTTAATAAATTCTCTCATCTGACACCTACTGTGGCAAAATTCATAACTGGGTGTCCGACCAAAGTTCTTAATTGCCTTTACTTGTGCATTTTCTTTTTGAGGATGTTAAAATTGATACAAATGCACAGCCTAGTGGCTGGATAATTCTTAATTCTTATCCAGAACCAAGCAGATGCTTCTCTTTAAAATTGTTTTTGTAGATGTTTATACTTACTCAAAATATTTCTGTTTTCAGATGGCACCAAAGCAGAAAATCAGAATCAAGCTTAGGTCTTACTGGGTGCCCTTGATCGAGGACTCTTGCAAGCAGATAATGGATGCTGCAAGAACTACCAATGCAAAGACCATGGGCCCTGTGCCATTACCGACCAAGAAGCGGATCTACTGTGTTCTCAAATCCCCACATGTGCACAAGGATGCCAGGTTCCATTTTGAGATCCGAACTCACCAACGCCTCATTGACATTTTATACCCAACTGCCCAGACGATAGATTCCTTGATGCAACTGGACCTTCCTGCCGGCGTAGATGTAGAGGTCAAGCTTTGATGTAGAACTACTGTACCATTATTACAATTTTCTTAAAGTTTCGATCAAATTTTGTTTTGGGTGTGTACCAAAATATAGGTTGAAAACCTGAAGTATCTTAAACTATTTTGAATCAATTGATAATGTTCATATATGCATGGCAGGGCTATGACCACCAACTGAAATGGTTCTGAGGAGCTTTTTTATTCATTGTTTTATGCCTACTTTTCTCTTGTACTAAGCAAAATGTGACATAATTCGAATCCCCTTTCAGAACGATATGCAGATTTCAGGATGAAGGAACTCTGTTATTGCTTGATTCTGCTGCATATAAAAGGACCGCAAATCTTTTCCACTCACTCGGTGTAAATTCCATCTGTACGATATACAGAAAAATTCTGCATTCTTGCTTGCTCGCTAATCTGAAAAGGGTAAATTTTAGATTATATTCTTCATGAATTGATTATCTTTAAATTACCTCCACATTTGTTAAAATCTCAAGTTATCCCTAAACATAGTTATCAATCTGTTAGTTTAGAAAAAATGGATGATATATGCTATTTTTTTCTTTATATTGCACTGGAAAAACAAGTATATATGTCTCTAATAATATATGTAACAAACTAAGTTAACATATTCATTAGAAGGGGTATTATTGTATTTTAATTAGTCAGCCAACAATTAAATTTAATAGATTTTGGGACTAATTTAAAGTTTTCAAAAATAAAGGAATAATTTAAAAATAATTAATTCCTAAGAAGATAATCCGAAATTTACCCAGCTAAAAATCTCCCTTGGAAGCAAATGTTTAGCACAAATGAATTGAATTAGCATTTTTACTTTTCAGCCGATGCATAACTGCACAAGCCTGCGGGTCACCATAGTCCATATAGCTTGAGCCATCTCTGCTGGCGTCCACTATCAATGGTCATATTTTTCCAAATTAAAAAACAAAGCACAAGTGGTGAGAAGTGGAGGAAGAAGAGAGGTTGCTCCAATTAAAAAGTGCTGATAAAGTGATAAATTTTGTGATCCAATGAAGTGACTCTCCTTCATGAGTCTGCGCTTGAAATCAATAAAAAAGCATACACAAAATAAAATGCTTCGAATCATTAGTTGAAGGAACGTATTCTTGCCTGACATTGCAGTGGGCGTCTTCAAAATCTATTTTTCTTATTAGGCGACTTCGCTTCCTCTCCTTTCATCATAAAGGGCGGCTTCATGATTAGAAAGATCTTTGTTTAGCTTTTGACTAGCTAAAAGGTTCTGTCAAGAATCTGGTACACCATACAACGCACCTTGTAGGTCCTTCCAATAATTTTCAATTATAGTGAACCCAAATACCCAATGCAAAAATAATAGAGAACGTGCTGTAACTACTGAACCTAACCTCTTTCCGAGTTTATTTACTGATCAATTTGAAACGTTAAACACTGAAGATTACAAATCTAACAGTTAAGGTTACAAATTTTCCTATTCTTATGATACTTCATTCATTCCATATTTTCCCCGGATATTCACATACATACATAACAGCTTGATGCAATTTTTAACGGAAGCTAAGGCCTAAGTGGCCTCTAATTAAAGTTCAAATATCTTGATGCTATCGTGCAAGTGTCATTCAGCTTGTTTAAGAGACACCCACTTGGTCGAAGCACAACCCCTTTCAAGTGACAATGACTGGAGGGTCCACACATTAATGATTAAATTGGTCTAGCTAGCTTTGTGTGAATTACAACAATACCAGCCGATCAATTTTCCATATTTTCTTATAAAAAAAAAAAAACCTTGAGTGTCCTAAAAAGTAAAAATAGATGATGGTGTTGGAACTAATGAAACATTTGCACATTAACGAGTTTATCCTGAACTACTATCAATTATTATTATTATTATTATACCCTAATTCTCCATTTCGGATTAGATAATGTAAAATTCTTAGACTTTTTTCTGCATTGGTTCATGGATCAATATTCATCGAACTTAAGAAAGAGGAGAAAGAAAAACAGTTTTTTCTTTTATCCTTAAGGTTCAATTTGAACCAACTATACGTTAATCACATTACTTTTAAATTTCAAAATCATGGTAAACTTCGCTTCATATCGTAAGAGAAAAATTTAACAATTTCCTCAATAAATAAACGGCCAAAAATTTGACCGAAACTATTGGAAGATGTAATCACTTACATCAGACGGTCTAAAAGGAATCAGGTACGCTGAAGTGACGGTTACTACAGGCCGCCGTCAACTTTCTAACCATTGTGAGGGCTAAATTCAATGGAGCGGTTCTGTAGCGACGCGTCATGGCTGACGTCAAGGCGCTGTCACTGTTAATGTTACTTGCAGGGCGCAACTAGTAACTTTGTACCCAGCCGCACGTTATAAAAAGTCACATGATTTATTTATAATATCAATCGCATGATTGGTTTATAAAATTAATTGAACATAACAAGTTAAATTCAAACTCTTCCTCAATTTCAGCAGGATTTGATGATAATTTAATAGAAATGATATTATAGTCAGCCTACTTCAACCTCACGTGAACCCCGGAGAGTACTTAAATTTTGCGTTTTATTTATGTAAGTCAAATAAAAAACGGCATCAATTATGGATTTGTTTAAGGTACAGTTATGGATACTTAAAAATTATAATATTGTAATTTGGATCCCCTCATTTACATGCATGTAACTTAGCATTAGCCTTGTAACTTATATAAAATAATAACTTTTCAATCATTGATATTAGTCTTTCACCCAAGTACAGAATTTTATTACAGAATCTTTGATGAGATTAATAATGATACGATCGCATTACTAAAAAATAGATATCATATCAGACCTACATCAATCATTAAAACAAGGAAAATTATCAGTCATATATCCTTAAATAACACCCGTATCAAATATGCTACGACACTTTTCACGTATATTACTCGTATATCCTAAGTTGACAAAACACTTCTGCTGTCCACCAATCTGTTAACTACCGTTTGCAAGTGCTGACATCATAAGGGTAATAAAATCTTTTAAGATGGAAGAAATTTTGATTAAAAAAATATGTCATCTCATTTACCTAGTAAAACATGACATGTCATATGATATATATTGATAAAAATGACATGTCATCCTATTTATCGGATAATTATTAATAATTGCTAAAAAAAGAGCTACTTTACAACCGAATCTACTTCTTCAAAATTTAACCTAAATTTTTGAAGATCTACTCCTCCAAACTCCAACTGAATTTTTTTATGGTATAATATGTATAATTGTAAATAATATGTTGTTAATAATTTTTTATGGTATAATATGAATATTTTTTATGGATAATTGTTAATAATATGTACCATTAATAATTCATATTTGTTTAATAAAAAATATATTGTTAATAACAAGATTAAAAAAAAGTGTGTATTGAAAATTTATGTTAATTTTTGGGGTAAATTTATCTTTTTACTTCATTTTGAGTTTTAAGGGCGAAATAGTCAATTTGTCACAATTATGTTAACTTTCTAATGACAGTTAACAAATTTGTGGACAACAGAAGTGTTTTGTCAACTTAGGGTAGACGAGTGATATACGTGAAAAGTGTTATAATACGTTTGATACGAATGTCATTTAAGAATATATGGCTAATAATTTCTCTTAAAACAATAACTTGAACAAATCAAAATAGCTTTGGATCAAACTATTACAATTATATATGTGTTATAACACGGGATAAAGGTGTTTACTCTCTCCGCATTGAAGTCAAGTCACTACAAATATTTATCGCTCAACATAATTAAAATCAATCAATAATATGGTAAATGTAAAAAAAAAAGAAATCAATAATATGAACGAATTTCACCTCCAATTTGGAAAATTGAGGGCCCATGACGAGAAAATTTTTGGCTTCATGAGAAAACCTTTAGGGACCACAAAAATAAATATGCTATCTTGTCCATCCCACTTGCCTTTAGCTTCCATCATATGTATATATATTTTTAAAGACCTTTCAATTCTCATCTTTAATAAAAAAAAAACATCATGCAAAATGCCGACTAAGAGAAATTCTTGCTAAAAAAAAACCATTGAGATTATCATGCAATCACAATTCAGATGTACGTGTTATTATGTGCTTTTAAATGATTATATGGTGACAGCGACCTTTCTAAATTACAGATAAATATATAATTACTTATCCAATAAAACAACCATTTATTTGGTTATCCTTGATTTCTTATTGTTTCGTATTGCAACAAAGGTGTTGTTCCATTGGAGATGCTTTCGGTGCATGGTGTGATGTGAGAAATTGCATCCTCAGTGTTGCTGTTTGATAGAGAATATATTGTTGATGTCGAAATTCGGATGAGTTGGTCAAATCTCATATCCCTGCATCAGCATTAAATTTGTTTGGTGGGAAGCCTCTGATTAGTTAGCACCATGAGCAGATGTTCCATGAGCAGACAACCCATGAGCAAACGATCTATGAGCAGACAATCTATGAACAGACAATTCATGAGCAAATAACCTGTGAGCTTGTGAGCACAGCCAACAGTCAGGAGGTGCCAGAAGTTTTTCCGGCGAAAACCCTCTGACGCTCAAGTCAGCGATTTGGGTCTTACTTGGAAAAACCAATAGCATAATTCATGTGGCTTAATTATGATTGCTTTAAACAAAAAGTTTTTAAATAAATTTAAAGGAAAATAATTGAAAATAATTAATCTTAAAGAAATCATAAGCGAAAGAAAAATTTCCCAGTGATAGAGAGAGAAAAAGATCAAATGGGTTCAGTCACCCAGAGAGAGAGAGAGAAAAGAATAGAATCCCATTTCCTTCATCTTCCCAGGGTTTTTATAGGAAATTATTGCGGTTTTTATCCTCTCGCCTAAAATTCTCAAGAAAACTACTAATTTTCAGCCCACTAAGAATATGGTCCCTAATATTTCAGAGAAAATATTTTGACTGAGTCGTGCTTTCTGGTAACCTCCTGGCCGAGGTGATCAATAACATCTTGGTCGAGGTGATGTGCTCGAGGTCACCACATATTATTCCGGTCAAGGTGACCAATAACATTCTAGTCGAGACGATCTGCTCGAGGTGATCAATAACATCATGGTCGATATGATCTACTCGAGGTGATATGCTCGATGTCACCAAACAACATCCTGATCGAAGTGATCTGCTCAACTATTTGCTCACTTTTACTTTAAAGAAAGTACGATAATGTATGAGCAAACACCTTTATTTTGATCGCCCTATTTCATTCCCTAAAGATATATGACACCTTTTATATGAGACATGGCTCTAATTCAACTACGTCGGCCAAAATTATATTTCGCGAAGAACGACAACGTAAGGGTAAAATACTCCACCGTTTATGCACCGTGTAAATGATAAATTTATTAATTTTTGCCTAAAGTTTCGTAATTGGACCCACTTCTACGATCGTTTTTGTCATTTACTTACTTGAAAAATCAGAAAAAAAAGTAGTGATAATAATCAACTGGGAGATGCTACACAAAAGACTTGGAAAAAGTTGACTTGAACTCTTTAAATATTATGTGTTTGATTCATAAAACTTACTTGAGACTAACGCATCTCAAAAGAATATCCACACAATCTCTCCATTTTCTTATTATTTCTCTTTCCATTTGTAATAAAATAAATGCACGCTTGCCCGAGAAAGTCATATTTTCCCATGAAAGTTCTGGTCGTTGCTCGGCCTCTTTTTCCTTCCCTATATATTAATAATGCTCCTTTTTTTTCTCCCCACAAACATCTCCTCTCCTCACAAGCTTCTTCACGAACATCACCAATTTTCTCTCTATCCAAACACCATCGCGAAAAAACTTCCACAGCAGTTATGGCTACTTGTATTGATACTTCTCAAATTTCCCAGGATCCAAGCAGGTCTCAAAATGATGATCATGCATACAGGTACGCAAAACACTGCCGGCCCAGTTTTTCCGATCGTGTTTCTTGCGTGCCCTTTAATAGAAACCAGGAACAAGCCATACACACACGTTCAAATATTGATGACGGCGATGATGCTGATGTTGATCTATGGCTCAAAATGCAAGACGAAGCAAGATCGGACGTTGAGGAAGAACCTGTCTTGTCAAGCTACTATTTCGCTTCAATCTTGTCGCATAAGTCCCTTGAAAGCGCTCTGGCAAAACATCTTTCAATTAAATTAAGCAGTTTGAGCCTTCAAAGCGGTACGTTGTTTGAACTTTTCATGGGGGTGATTGTAGAGGATCAAGAAATTATCAAAGCCGTGAAGGCTGATTTGATAGCCATTAAAGAAAGAGACCCTGCGTGCATAAGTTATGCGCATTGTCTTTTAAATTTCAAAGGGTTTTTAGCTTGCCAGGCACATAGGATAGCACATCGGCTGTGGTTACAAGGGAGAAAAGTTTTGGCTCTGTTAATACAAAACAGGGTGTCCGAGGTTTTCTCCGTTGATATTCATCCTGGAGCCAAGATCGGACGTGGGTTACTGTTTGATCACGCCACCGGAGTTGTCGTCGGAGAGACGGCGGTGATCGGAGATAATGTGTCAATTTTGCATAATGTTACATTAGGGGGCACAGGGAAAATGTCTGGTGATAGGCATCCGAAAATTGGGAACGGGGTGTTGGTTGGTGCGGGCACTTGCATTTTGGGGAACATTAAGATCGGTGATGGGGCTAAAATTGGTGCTGGTTCTGTAGTTTTAAAGGATGTTCCACCAAGAACAACTGCTGTTGGTAACCCGGCTAGGCTGATTGGGGGAAAGGAAAATCCATTCATGCTTGATAAAATCCCTAGCTTCACAATGGACCATACATCACATATACACGAATGGTCTGATTATGTTATCTAGAGGGCTAATTTGTTTCCATCTTCGTTAGTGTGGATTTTGCTTGAGTTGTGAGTGAGAACTGAAGTTCTCCTCATTAGCAAACAGGTCGTTTATTAAGATTATTGTATGTTGCTAGATTCGCAACATTGTTGATGTTATGTTGTAGTTTTTGATCTTCTTTTTCGGTGTGTGGTCATAAGATGTTGCCAAGTCTATTACTTTTGGCAGTAAATATTATGTTATCAACCCCGGGTTAGTTTAATAATCCTCTGTTTCATATTTCCAGTATGTCATACTTGATTTGACGATCAGAATGGAATGATTTTCTCAATCTACTTGTTGGATTTTCACCGAAATTGGCATTGAAAGCAATTTAAGACTCTGTTTTATGAGCATGGCAGTGGCACCAGGCAATCAGGCAACGGTAGCGGGAGGGGCATAAAAAATTGAAAACCTCATTATTTATTGGGCACCGAGCCAATGGCAAACGAGCCAGTGACTCTTGGCAGGGATATTTTAATTGGGATAAAATGATTCAGTCCAATTACTTTATTAGTTTATTTATTTATTTTATTTTTCATTTGTTAAATTTAATTAAAATTAGAAAAGAAAAAAGAAACGGGCCGCAAAATTGGAAGTGTAAAAGTGAAATCGAATGAATCCAGTCCAGCAGCAGCCCATTTCAATTCGACCGCTGTTCTCGTCGCTTCCCTCGTTATGTTTTGGAGAAAGAGTGATACTATTGGCACGGGCGCCCATGGATTGGTAAATTGTGGATATAAAATAATTCAAGGAAGCTACAATGTCCAGAAGGCCGAATATGAGGAAGTGATTGAATATCAAAGAAAATATAACACTTGATAAGGTTATTCAAGATTTTTGTGACACGGATCAGGATCAGGATCAGGGCAGAATATTGAAGGAAAAGGTCTTGAATCTCAAGTTTGTGGCTATAATGATACTCTACTGACATGCTCAAAGCCAACCAACTCCAAGTCTGACATTTGCAGTGACCTGGTTGGTTTGTTTACACAAGAATGTGCTTTTGAATTATCTGGAAATTTGAATCAGTGGCAGAGGTAATGCGGATGGTTCTTGACAGCAAGCAATCTGTGAAGAAACGGCCATTTAGTGAAATTGCCGTGTGTTTATGAGGTGGAGGCCAAGTCGACATCTGGGGAGCTGGTCCTACTTCCATTGAGTAGTTCTACTTCTACACATTTGGCTGGATCTCAAGAAAGCTGTAGAGGCGGCATTGACGTCTACGAATAGCATGTATTTTGAAAAATTTGAACGCAGCAATCATCTCCAAATCGTATACGAAAGTTTATGTTTACTGCGTTTGGTTAAGCGGAAATGCGATTTGTAAATTGAGCTACTAAGCCGGGATTGGGAATGATAATGAGCGATGGATTTATTGATTGTGATTGTGGAACTACGGATGATGGTGGTGTTTTCAGTTGTAATGTGTGGCAGCACTCAAATATGCAATACAATTCTAGTGCTTGCTGTCAAGAGAGGTAATCCATCACTCATTATCATCACAACATGAGGAACAACCTTTGACTTTGTGTTTGGATTTGGGTTTGGGTAAGTGAAGATCTGGGTATAGTTTATGCTCTGGCTGATTCAGGTGTTCGATCTTTTGTTTTTATGTGAATGAAATCTCCAAATTCGGGCAATTCTAGTACCGTGAGCATCTTTCGTTCGGAATTTCGGATAAACCTTCAAAATATGCATGCCATGAAGCATACCACTTTTCGTTTGTGCCAATTAATTGTCAGGACAAGTACTTTTCAAAAGAAAATGACAGTAAAAACTAGTGAGAAGACAGTTGAACCTCATGGGCATCTAATTAGTAGCTACTATACTCATTAGCCTGTTTAGAAAGTTAACACGCATAGGCTTCAAGCTAACAATGTCCCTGACCAGGCAATCGATCTCTTTATACAATGATTCTTTGATGGTCAGATATTACAAAAGCAAAATAAAACAGCAGGACAACAAGTTCACCCACAAATCTCCCCAGTTTGATCTCTGATCTACAGTCTACTATCTAGCTCATCGAATAACTACTACAGATGCTATCATGATAAAAGATTATGCAAGGAGAGCATCTTTGCCCCAATATGATACTCATAACTAGTATTGCGTTTCACAATCAACCAACAGATAACATACCAAAAATGCTCTGTGAGTTAGTAATAAATTGAGATGGATAGACAACAGTTAACTAACAAAACCCTAGCAATACCATTGCAAACTGTATATCGGTTATTGGTTTCTCCAGGCAATCTAGTAGCAATACAGCTGCTATATTAGTTAATGCTTGTACCGGGCAATTTAGTAACAAGTTCAGTATTAAGATAAGCCATTGACCAAAGATCCATTAAAATAACATTAATCAACAAAAATGGGTGGGTTCATGCTTCATGACTTAACTTGCTAAAATTATGCTATTCATGCCCAGCTGATAGCATTTTTGTTTGGAGAATTATTTCATCAAAACTCTTGCATCTACCCGTAGACAAGGATGGTCAACAAACTGTTTCCCTGATCACAAGTTATATTTCAGCCTGACCTTCTAAAATTGCTATAAGCCACTGCAATAGTTGCCACTGCTCCAACTACAGCAGCTGCTGTAAGAACATGCCACCGCTCAAATGATCCTAGCCAGCATGACAATCCCCCTAGACCCTTGGTTTCTTTCTGTTTCTTTCCTCCCGTAACATCTAACTTTCATCCTTCCAATATGAAAAGCCATTGGCACCCATTTATCTTGGCGACCTGAGTGTTGCCATCTTCATGCTTCTTGGCTTTCGGTTCCTCTTTTCCATTTGGAAGCTTCTGCCCATCCACTTTCTCAACTTTAATAGATGGCCCCAATTGGCCTCTGCAGATGGTTATTGTTAATGTTTTGCTTTCTAACATGCTCAATAATACTAACATGAGAAGGTAATACTAACATATACAGAAAATTCAGAAGCACAATGCTTCCAAGTAAATGCATATGTAACACAAATTTATGCAATCAGGCTTTCGAAAGGTACATTATACAGCCAAAACATGTGACAGCAAATACCTTATTCGATTATACACCACTTAATACCAAATATGTATATGTATGTGTGTACGTCTATATATATGTATATAAACAAACAGACTTTTTATTTGTAGATCTTTTAATTTCTCAAATTTTTTTAGGGTCTGTTTGGTACAACTTCTTGAGTAGAGCTTTTAAAAGTCGAGTTTCTATAAGTAGAGCTTTTGATAAAAAACTATTGGGTGTTTGGTTGTCAATTAAAAAAACTCTTTTGAACCACTAGATTGTTTGATTTCACAATATTAAAAGTGTTTTTGTGGAGTCATATTACCAAAAAAGATAACTTAGAGAACTTACTTTTAAATCATAAATTTAGACAAACCACGATATTATTATAACAAAAATATTATTATAATAAAAAATACAAATATAAAATAAATAAGATGAACATCCAGCATATGAACATATTAAACAAGTACAAATATAATTAAATGAATATCTAGCAAACAAATAAAATGAATAATTCACATAATACATATACTGATTTGTGTGGACCATATGACCACGTGGATATATTAAACAATATAAAATAAATTAATAAAGTGAAAAAGCAGTTAAAAAGTGGCTATAAACTGAAAAGAATAAACAATTCATTTATGAAAGAAAGCATGAGAGACAAAAATGACTATAAAGAAAGTATAAGAAAAACCATACTTATTGTTGCTTGGCAAAAAATGGTGGCAAGTGGAGAAATATTTGTTGTATAGGTCTATGCATTAGTTCTTTTTGAAATTAGTGAAAAATTACTAGGGTATTTTTGAGCATTTTTTAATCTCAGAAGCTCTACTACAAATGTAGCCAAACAACTCAATATTTTTTCAAAAGAGTTTTTGGGTTTAAAAAACTCTTTGGGCTAATAGAGAAGCCCAACCAAACATACAATTTTGATATCTCTATTCTTCTGCCCTTAAAACATTTTCTTGCTACAAAACTAAAACAATCATTCATATCTCTTTTTTTTTTCTTTAAACTTTCTCTATAAATCTAAAAAATAGTAGCTTCCCAAAAATCAAAATAATCAATGACTAACAAAAGAATAAACCCAACTGCCCAAGGTATTGAAAGGGTGGAGGGTAAGATATGAGCAATTTAATTTAAAATACCCCTACTACACTCTTTCAAAAAAAAAAAAAAAAAAAATACCCCTACTACACAGTTGTAAGAGGAAGAAGAGGTCGGCAACAGCCATGCGAAGCAGAAGGGTCCTGTCAATGGGCTGGGGACAATCCGAGAGGTCCATGCCCAAGGCCCATCCCCACTTTTCGGTGGTCAATGATGTACTACATAAATATATTCTGTCTTAAGTCTTACCTGCGGGCTGTGTGCCTCTTCAAAAGGAAAAAAGTATCACGTGTGCCTTGGTGTTAAAAGATCATTCGAGCGCTCTTGTTACATAAAATATATGCAACAGCCATTTCGGTGACATCGACAATAACGGGCAAATCCTAATCTTCGGTTGGGTGCAGATAAATGATTCTATGTAGAATTATAGAAATCATATTTTAGGGACCTGGATATTGCTATCTGATGACTTGGGCCTGTTTGATATTAAATTTTTATATGAAGAAGTTGTTGTTGTGAAACATAATTAAGTTAATTGTATTTGATAAATATGGTTTTTACAATATTTTTGTCCAAATTACTAAATATATTATAAGTTTCTTATTAAACAATTGTCGGATAAAATTATCTTACCTTAAAATTTCACAGCTATAAAGAATTTGATACTAATACTAAATGTTCCTTTGAAGAGCTTGAGCCTTATTCCTGTGGGGTTGATTGAAAATGACTAAAAATGAAAAAAATTACTTTTTTTTTTTTTTAATTTAAGAAACTGTAAATGAAATCATTATATGCTGGTAAACAGTAAACGGTGGAAGCTTGCTAAGTACTGTTTAATTGAGTTGGTTTGTATTTTCTCTTTTGATTCGAAATCCGAGCGTTCGAATTGGGGTTGGGGGCGGGGGTGGAAGAGGATGGTGGAAGCTTTCAAGGGGGAGGTTATTGTTTTTCGTCAAGCAAATGAGGATGAGGGAGAGTGATTTGATTTCATGGGGAGGCAACAATAATTGTGTTAGAATAATTTCAAAATAAAATGAAGCTTCATTATAAAGACATGTCTTATTAATTGTATCTTATAAGAGAAGTATCTTTTTTATTTAAGAATGCTATCATTTCATAGTAGCATTTAATTCGAAGTGATGATGGCTCAATTTGGATTATTGATTCAAATAAAATCTTGATCCAATAGTATATGCCATTTAAACATAAAAAATAATGATCCTATACCACTTTTTTCTTACCCCTTTTTCCTAAAATGAGTTTCGTCATATAACATATAGTTTTTTATGCATCAAATATCCGATATATTATTTACTGTAGAAATAATATATTGATTATTGGCAGGCTTTCAACGTTTAAGAGGGTTCAAGTTTATTTTCATGCACACGTAGTATAAGCAAGTAAATAAGTACTTTATTATATTCTAAGAGAATTTTTACTTAACGCATGTACATCACTAAATTAGTGATTTAAATAACATCTTAAATAAAATAGCTTTTGTAACGTGTCTTTAAATACAATCCTTTTTATTTTTTCACAATTTATCCATTAATATTAATTTTTTTTTTGGTACCGATAGAATTGTACACACATTAATTTATTATAATGAAATTCCATCATCATTATTGCAATTCCCTACATTTGTCATTTCCCACAAATATATATATCCCAGCAAATAGTTCGACACTACTTTTAGATACTAATAAAATTAATTAACAGTTGGTCAATGAAATACAACAATAAAGAAACAAATACTTTAAAGTAGTGGACACTTAACAAGAATTAGTGCTAACAAGTTGATTGCAGTTGATATAAATACAAGGACAGGCAAGTTACACTCTTAACCTTCATTGCGATTCTTTACCATTTTTTGGGTCATGGAGCTCTCTTTCTCAATCCTTATCATATCTGTTCTCTCTCTTTTTATAATTCTGAAGCTATTCAGAAGAAACGAGAAACTAAATTTACCACCAGGGCCATGGAAATTACCCATCATTGGCAACTTGCATCAGCTTGCTCGCTATGAGTTGCCTCATCGTGGATTAGCAGACTTGGCTAAGCAATACGGACCTCTCATGCACCTACGACTTGGAGAAGTTTGCACCATCGTTGTATCTTCTCCAGATTACGCAAAAGAAATTACGACAACTCATGATCTTGTCTTTGCATCAAGGCCTCATGTTCCTGCTGCCCAAATACTGTCTTATGATTTTTCTGATATTGCTTTTGCACCATATGGTCCTTACTGGAGAACATTGAAAAAAATTTGTGTCACGGAGCTTTTAGGGGTGAAGCGGGTCCAATCATTCAGATCAATAAGGGAAGAAGAGGTGACAAATCTTGTTGATTGGATTGGTTCAAAGGCAGGATCAGTTGTTAATCTTACGGAGAAAGTATTTTTGTTGATGTGTAGTATTACTTCAAGGGCAGCTTTTGGTAAGAAAAATGAAGACATTGAAGCATTCCAAGCGGTTGTGAGTGAAGCCACCGAAATGTTTGCTGGTTCAAGTATTGCTGATCTGTATCCTTCCATCAAGTTTCTTCTAGCACTCACTGGAGTCAAGGCTAAAATGCAGAGGATGCATAACAAAACAGACAAAATTCTTTCAAAAATTGTTGAGGATCACAAGAAGCGCAGGGCGATGAGATCGAAGAGCGGTAAGAAGGAAGAAGTTGAAGATCTTGTTGATGTTCTGTTGAAAGCTCAAGAGGATGGTAATCTTGAATTTCCCCTAAATACCAAAAATGTCAAAGCTGTTGTCATGGTTAGTATTTTATTAAACTTTTTTTTTTTTTTGGTTTAAACTTCTGTTAGTAGATCCTTGGAGTTGAATTCATATAAATATACATAGAGATGCCAGTCGCAAGGCTTGTATAATATTAATGTGTCAAACTCCATCTTCGAATAATGTTTTTAAGTTGGATGCATAAATCCGTTTTCAGGATGTTTTTAGTGCTGGCACCGAGACATCAGCAACAACTGTAGATTGGGCTATGTCCTTGCTGATGAAGTATCCAAAAATAATGAAAAAGGCACAAGATGAGGTAAGGGAAGTCTTTAATAGAAGGGGGAAAGTCGATGAAGCGGGCCTTGAGGAAATGAAGTACTTGAAGCTAGCTATAAAAGAGACTCTGAGAATACATCCTTCTGCTCCAATGTTATTTCCAAGAGAATGTGCAGAGACGTGTAATATTAATGGATACGACATACCAGCCAAAGCACAAGTACTTGTTAATGTATGGGCGATGACAAGAGATTCCAAATATTGGACTGAACCTGAGAGCTTTATTCCAGAGAGGTTCCTTGATTCTCCTATAGACTTTAAGGGTGCTAATTTTGAATTTCTCCCATTTGGTGCTGGTAGGAGGATGTGCCCTGGAATGACATATGCCAATGCCAACATTGAGCTTCCACTTGCCATGTTTTTGTACCATTTCGATTGGAAGCTACCAAATGGAATGAAGAATGAGGACTTAGACATGACAGAGGGATTTGGTGTGACCGTCAAAAGAAAGCAAAATCTGTGCCTGATTCCCACCCCTTATAATCCTCCAGCTGTTGCATAAGCTCTAGAAGAAAAAACTACAGTATAATTTTGAATAATTGTTCTCCCCATCATGTAGGTATGTTATGTGATGCCAGTACCGCTAATATTGTTGGGAGGGAATAACTCGTGTTTCTGAATAATGTTTTTGTTTCAAGCTTGGGTGAAAATGTTATATGTAAGCTGTTCTATTCTCTTTGTTAATAGTCAGAAACAAATGCTTCTTTACAATTCATTGTAATTATTGATTAAAGAGAATGTCTAAGGTGAGGCACCACCATCAGTTACATACCACACAGCCTATAATACTGCTGTACACTTATTACTAGATTAAAAGTACACTTTCGTCCGTTGGATTTTTGTTACTCATTTATTTACTAATTCATACTTAGTGATTGAATGAGAAATATTACACATAGTGAGAATTCAATTGATGAGGAAGTGTGTGTGTGTGTGTGTGTGTGTGTGTGTGTGAAGGGAGTACCCAAGAGTTCTCGTGAGGTAGCAAGTCCTTGAAATAGTCTTCTTTGTACTGAATTAAACGCTATTAAAAGTGGTATTTAGCAATTAATTGAGAGACTGACAAGAATTAGTGAAGAAAAACAGTACTGGAGAATAAATGGCTTTACTGTAGGCTGGGGCTTTAAGATTTGAGCGCTAGTAAATATGTTATTAATGTAAAGGGAAAAATCATTTGAGGAGCTGGTGGAAAGTTATCAGTAGTGGGTGGCAGTGGTTTTTGTCGGTATGGCTGATGTGTTGCTTCAAAACTTTCTTTTTTTTTTTTTAATTTTTGAAAAAGTAGGTAAGTGAGCAATATAATAGTTGTTTCATATCATCAGTGAATAGGGCCTGAAATTGACAGATGGTTGGAAGCTTTATCAAAGAGCATAAAGTTGCAGGTAATAGAATAGCAAACTTGAATTTAAGATAAACAATGATAACGTCAAAGCTGTTTACTCACCTGGCTTTGTGTAATCAGTTAACTTAACCTGCTTCCATCGACTTCATCATAATCCAGTTCCAGGACACATTCAACATGGCGTGTTTACAGCTCTAGAATAAGCAATTAACGCCAACAATGCTGGAAACCAGAAACGATCGATCGACATGGAACAAATAGATGTAAAGCAAGTCATAATATAAATTGAGGAACATGATCATGTTAATCTTCCAAGTACTTGGTTGATCATGTGTTAGAATTCATATGCAACAAGGTATAGAATAATATAAAGGAACATGAGCTCACGGGAAATCTTTCCTTTAGAAGTCAGTTTTTAAGGGTGTGTTCTACCCATATCGGTTGTTATATCTCGTATCAGAGCAGGTACCGTATCCGTCTGGGATTATGACATCACCCAATTGATTATGGGGTGCTGCCATGGACACCGGTTCGGAAGAATGTCGGAGGGAGGGGTGCCTTCGATTTCCAGTTATGTTATAATATTAAATCCATATTGGATATTGGACCATAACCTCTTATTTCAAGTGTTTATACATTGCAGTATCAGCAGTTAATTCTGTTTTCATTTTTGAGCTGTATATCTGGTCCTGATTTAAATAAAAGAAAATCCAACACGATAAAATAAACATTCGCTAGGTCACAAGCTATAACACCCGTACTTTGTTTTATTATTAATATTATTTTTTATATGTATTTTATATGCAATTTTTTTACCAATTTATTAAATACCTTATTAAAAAAAGAAATAGATTCATTAATGGATAAGAGTATTAAAAAACTTGACTTATAAAAAATCTCCTCTTACATTAAAGCGTAGAGGCTAATAAAGAAAAGAATACAGTATGAAACACATGAGTAAGTTCATATTTTTGAATAAAAAGAAGAAAAAGATTTTGATTGTGTTTTCGTTTTGCATTGAAAAACGTTCTTGAGTTTTAATTTAGTTTGAAGATAGGTAAAATTTTATAATCCTTTGAACTTCTGGTTTTATTTATGACTTTGTATATTGGTTGAATGATTTTACATGTGTTATATTGAAAAAAAATTGTGAAAGCATGATCATGTGTTGATTTATGATATTATTGAGTGGAAGTGGTGTTATTGGGTTATCCTAAAACTGTGAATAGTGTGGGTTAAATACTATACAATTGCTATTTTCATTAAGCCCCATGCATGAAACTTTATCGTTTATTAAATATTTAAAAACTCATTGTATATTAATTGTAATGATTTTTCAAAATTGGAAAACTGCAACAATCCTTAAATCTATAATCTATTACATATCCCAAATGACTTCTAAAAGTTCTCGGAATTTTTATTGTTGCACATGTGTATGTCTAGTTTCTGTATATCTAAATTCGTAGTTTTTAGCTTTGTATAGGAATAATTAAAAATCATAGATTTGGGCTGCCGCAATCCTAGAAACTGTTTTACACAATTGTGATGGTTGATATTAAAGCCAGTTTAGATTACTTTTTCATCACTAAGTGCCTTATAAATTTTAATTTTGATTCCTTATTGTTACTCTAATAGTTAAAACTAAAATGACTATTTTTGATCATATGTAACTAAAGTTATGAATTTTTGAATTAGCAGTCCTCTGTTTGTATTATCATCGGACAATTTTGATGTTGTTATGGAAAATTAGTTTTCGGAGATGTTTTCGAACTCTAATTAATTTTGTGAAATCTTTTATTGAATGCAAACATGCTTATAGTAGCTCTTTGTAATATTTATAATTTTTTACGACATATTTATACCTTATTAGAAATTAGCTCCTCTAAGATGGTCGAGAGAAGTTTGATGAATTAACGTGCTTAAGTTAGAGTTAATGGTTTAAGAATTTATGGGTTTCCTGACAAGGTTAGAATTGAATAAGATATTGATGAGAATCTTATCTTCATATTTGTAAGCCAAGGATAAGATCGTATGATTGGGGTTATTGTTGGTTGTTTCGGATCGAAATAAGTGAATTCAAGCATAATGTTTATTATAGTAATATATGTAAATATTTATAAAAAGAATAACGTTGTTTGCATTTTATGGTCTTGAAGTTATTTTATACTATTAAAATTTATGATAATAAGTAATATTTTGATTAAAAGCTTATTTAAAGTGTTTTCTTAAATTTAATTATAATTATAATCTATTTAATAATTATTATATTTTATTTAACTGGAGGGTATTTTGGAAATTTAAAAATTATAGGGGATAGATTTGATACTCTAAGGGTTGTAATGAAATAAAACAGAGTGCAAGCGGCTTAATGCAATTTTGCAATGCAAAAAATTTCATAATACTTATTAATAAATAGTAAATAATATAAAGTACAAGGGGCTTAAAGATATTTATAGTAACAATGCAGAAAAGACGAAAGCAGCTGTAAGTTACCTTAACTGCACCTTATAGCTGCTTTACAAAATTGCTTTGAGCCCCTTATACTCTATATTATTTACACTTTATTCATAAGTATAATAAAATTTTATAAATTGTACAATTTTGTTGAGCCCTTGTACTCTGTTTTATATCATTGAAACCCTTAGAGTATCAATTCGCTCCCTATAAATTTTAAATTTCCAAAATACCCTCCATTTAATTAAAAAATATAATAATTATTAAATGGATTATAATTATAATTATAATAATTATTTTGTTATATTATATTATTATTAGTATTAACAAGAATAAAAAGTATTATAATTAATTAATCTATTAATAATAATTGATAATAAGTTTTTAGTTAAATTATTATTATTAATTTATTTTTTATAATAATAATAATCACAATAATTAAAATTTTTATTGTTAGAAATTCATAACGAAATGATATATTCAAATAAAAGAGTTTTTTTTTTTTAAATTGTTTTTGGGCAGAATATTATATGTATGATCTGTTCATTTATGTCAAAGAATTAAGTATAAAGGACCACCCTACGGATGACCAAAAACTTGGGAAAAAAAATCCTTTTCTTTTGACCCAAAAAGAATGGAAGCTTTGAACATCATTTGTATTATTGTAATTAATAAAAATTAATTAATAATAATAATCCATTTTAAAATTATAGTTATATTTATAATTACAACAAAATAATTATTAAATGGAGGGTATTTTGAAAATTTAAAAATTATAGGGGACGAATTGGTACTCTAAGGGTTTCGATGAATAAAACAGAGTACAAGGGGCTCAAAGAAATTGTACAATGTGAAAGTTTTATAATAATTATGAATAAATTATAAATAATATAGAGAAAATGGGCTCAACGAAATTGTACATAGCAGACCAGACCCTTATTTCATGGAATTTTTCTCAGTATATAAATTAAAAGAATCTTTAATTATCAAAATATACGGCAAAAAATCCGGTCTCATAGCCACCATATATGACTAGATCTTTTGCAATTGCAAAGGTCGCATTTTATTCTTCATTTATTTTCCCAATACAGGACAAAAGCCAAATATCATTCAGTAGGTTTAAAATATAATATGCCAAATCCAGATACACAAGAAAGAGACCCCACGATCTCATGATATTCGTACAAGGAAAATGGACTTTTGTTTTGTTAAACTAACAAGTTAAAGAAGACATTACTTTTTTTTTTGGGGGGGTTTTTGAAGGAACATAAAATATTGCCTTAAAATTAGCCTTTGATTTTGAAGGAAGAAAAAAAGGGTAATTATTATAACTGAAAGAAAAACGTTTCTTCTATGGTGAGTTAATGGGACGAGGTTGTGAATTATTCAGTGTCTGATGATGTATTTATTATTATTATTATTTTAAAACTAAAGCGTCCATGACGTGTCTGAACATCGTGATCGAGGATAATCTGTTAAAGAAATAGCAATTTCTTTTTTTATTTTTTATTTTTCAATTGAAAACCCATAGGAAGCAGACAAACTACTGGAGGCTCCACCAACCTGCACCTATTTAAATTGGATTGCCTATCGATCTGCTTTCCATAACTAATCCTTAGTAAGCGAACCCTCTCCCCTTACACATGGAACACCAATTTCCCCCCTTTCCAATCATTTTAAGCTTCCTTCTTTTTGCTTTCATGATTTGGAAGAAATCAAAAAACAATCATTCAACTTTATTAAATCTACCCCCGGGTCCTTGGAGGTTGCCTGTCATAGGAAATTTGCATCAGCTTGTTGGCTCTCTGCCCCATCACTGCCTCAGTGATTTGGCCAAGAAATATGGTCCACTGATGCACTTGCAACTTGGCCAGGTTTCGCATATTGTGATTTCCTCCCCAGAAGCTGCAAAAGAAGTAATGAGAACTCATGACATGAGTTTCGCCTCAAGGCCCTTTCTCCTAGCTGCTAGTTTTTTCACCTATAATTTTACTAACATTGCATTTGCACCACATGGAGATTATTGGAGACAACTGAGAAAAATTTGCACATTGGAGCTGTTTAGTGCAAAACGTGTGCAATCTTTCCGATCAATCAGGGAAGAAGAAGTATCAAATCTCATTACATCCATTTCTTCAAACTCAGGATTGCCGGTCAACCTTTCAAAGATGGTATTTTCCTTAATAAATGGCATCACTACAAGAGCAGCTTTTGGTGTGAGATGCCAGGACCAAGAAGAACTTATGACAGTTTTCCACAAAGCTATCGAGTTGGGTGGAGGTTTCAATCTTGCTGATGTATTCCCTTCGATTAAATTGCTTGGGAAGCTCACTGGGATTGAGCCTGAATTAGAAAGGCTGCATCAAGCACTAGATAGAATTCTTGGAAACATCATCAACGAGCATAAAGAAGGCAAGGCACTAGGAAAAACTGTGGAAGGTGAGGCAGATGATCTTGTGCATGTTCTGTTGAATTGTCAAGAAAATGGAGAACTTGGTTTCATCTTAACAACCGATAACATTAAAGCTGCAATCACTGTAAGTCTTTTCCCCGTGCCTAGATCTATCATGATTTAAATTTACCGAAATATTAAGGTACCTTATATTATAGATTCAGAAACCTAGTCTTCTTTGTATTATTTTTTGTTAATTGTAAGATTGAATTAATTAAGCTGTATGGTTAGTTCACCAAGGTGCACAATTGCCTATTTCAGGATATTTTCATAGCTGGAACTGACTCATCAGTCACAGTGATAGAATGGGCGATGTCAGAAATGATGAAAAATCCAAGAGTAATGGAAAAGGCACAAGCTGAGGTGAGGCAAGCCTTTGAGAAAAATGGAAATGTTGATGAAATAGGCCTTCATGAGTTACAATACTTAAAATTAGTTGTCAAAGAAACTCTAAGATTGCACACCCCTCTTCCCTTGCTACTGCCAAGAGAATGTGGAGAGAGGTGTAAGATTTTAGGTTATGATATACCTAAAGGATCTAAGGTGATTGTTAATGCGTGGGCGATTGCTAGGGATCCCTGGTACTGGAACGATGCTGAGAGCTTCTATCCAGAGCGATTTCTGGATAGTTCAATTGATTACAAGGGGAATTATTTTGAGTATATCCCATTTGGTGCAGGAAGAAGGATTTGTCCAGGAATGCTTTTTGGCATGGCTAATATTGAGCTTCCACTCGCTCAACTGCTATTCCATTTAAATTGGAAACTCCCAAATGGTGAACAGAACAATGATCTAGACATGGCTGAGAATTTTGGCGGATCAGTACGAAGGAAGAATGATCTTTTTTTAGTGCCTACCCCATATCGTCCACCTTCTGAAGAATTGAAATAATAGTCTCGCGTGTGTTCCTAGTTTCTAGATATGCATTGTCAGGCTTGCCTCCTTTTGCTTATTGTTGATATGTATGTGCTGTTTAAACTGTGTGGACTTCTATTTGTTTAACATATTATTATTATTATTTTTATTATTTTTTATATAAAAGGTAGCCAAACAAGGCTAAACCGAAACAAAACGCGGGAAAGCTATTATTATTATTATTAGTTCTTGAAAGCTTCATGTGATTGTAACCCAGACGTGTCATAAAATAAATTGACGAATCTGGATTATCATATATACTAATCTTCCGAGAACGTGGCTGTTAGGTCCCAGTCAGATGCAGCTAACGATTACAAGTAGTGCTAGTGATATTGTTTCTGCTTGTGGTGAGAAATAACCAAATAATTGCAGTTTAAAATCTCAATGCCTTTATTCATATTCTGGAGCTTATTTATAATCACAAGACCTTGATTTTCAACCTACAATCACGGCTGAAATCAATAAAATAAATATTAAAATAACGACTTAACTAATATTTCGTACAAGATAATAAAAAACAACTTGATAAGGTTATCCCAAAAGCAACTTGATAATTAAGGTCATCCCAAAATCACGGCTCCAGTACTCATCTTTACAATTTCCACACGTGAAACTGCACATGCATGTGTCATGCATGGCTTGCATGGGAGTCAAGTTATGCTCTCAGGTAATATACTTATGGTTTGGCTTTGGCATTCTTCCAGGGCTCATGCACTTGCTTTCTATCAGTGGCTGTTCTTTTTTCAAGTTTTCTCTTAAATATACATTTCAACAGCTAATTTTCAAGTTTTCCCTTATTTGTTGAGGTTTACTTGAGCGGTATATCTGATCCGGATTTTAATAAAAGAGATCCATCGCAATAGACATTAGCATAAACTTAAAGTTTGGGGTACAAGCAGGGGTGAGGAATGTCTGAAGATCTCCCATTCCTGTTCATTTCTCGAAGGATTTCCATTTCCATTTCAAATGTCATGGAAAGTTGATATTATTAACACAAATGTATAATTTCTAGTATTCAAGAATTTCTAATGATAAATACAGAACTATCTGCAATATCTAATTAAGGAGTATCTTACATGAATGGACGATGATATCACCAGCCACGTAGCCATGGATTTATTCCCGGGGAGTTCAAAACGTGTTTATGCTTTTAATATTTTAAAAACAAATAAACAATGCAGCAGCACACTTATGAATGCTCACAAAGGACAACTTGAGAAATTTCTAGTCGTAGTAACTAAGGCAGGCTTCTAACCCATAAAAATCCACACCCTTAAAAACTTTTGAAGGCATAAGTTGGAGTCCTAACATATGCTATGATTCTTCTTCCCTCCTAGTTTTAAAATTGGATACGGGTAGTAATCTTTTCACTTAAGAGTAGATTTCCTTCAATATTTATAAAGGTGTAAATCTGGTAGTACTATAAGAGACTTGAACTAAGCTGTTCCAATAGGTTCTTAATTGGTTAAATAGTATTATAATTTTGATTAGAACATACATATTAGTGGTAGAAAAAAAAAACTGGTTTCTATGGTGAGTTATAAGACTAAGATTGCAAATGTACGCAGATACCATCCCCAGTAAATTAGCTACTAGCTAGAAGACAAAACCAAAACTCAGCGGAGCCGCGTAAAATGTGAAACAGAGAAAACTGCTCGAGGCTTCGCCGACCTGAACCCATTTAATTTGGATTTCAGACCAATCTGCTTTTACAATTAATCCTTAGTAAGTGAACTCTCTCCCCTTATAACATGGAACACCATGTCCAATCATTTTAAGCTTCCTGCTTATCATTTTCATGATTTGGAAGAAATCAAAAGATAGTCACTCAACTTTAAATATACACCCAGGACCTTGGAGGTTACCTCTCATAGGAAATTTGCATCAGCTTGTTGGCTCTCTGCCCCATCACTGCCTGAGAGATTTGGCCAAGAAATATGGTCCACAGTCCACTGAAGCATCTTCAACTTGGGGAAGAAGGATGTGTCCTGGCATATCTTTTGGTATTGCCAGTGTTGACCTTCCACTTTCTCAATTGCTCTATGATTTCAATTGGAAACTCCTAAATGGGGCAGAGATCAATGATCTAGATATGACCGAGGATTTTGGCGCTGCAATACGAAGGAAGAATGATCTACTTTTAGCTCCCATTCCTTATCATCCTCATTCTAAAGTTTAAAATTGAAGTTCCCCGCAAGTGCAATGAAAGTTTAGATGTCAATTTATGTTAATTGATACAAGTAATAGTTTCTACTATGTTTTCTAGTGAGTTGAGATAATTTACATGCACTACAATTTTATTTATTTATTTAAATTTCTATTATTTTTATTACCCAATACTCTCAAATTTCTACGTACTTTTCAAGAGCTACGCAGGTAGGCATCCAACACGTGTAGTTAGTCGAAGAATAAAATCGAAGAATAAAGTTGAGAAATTATTATATATTTAACTAAAGAAATCACTCAAAATTAAATTGTATATAGAGAAATTGAGAGTTGCAAGTGATATGTATTTTTTACTGAGTAAAATTTATGTAAGTGATAATTAATAATAAATGATATAATAATAGCTAAATTTCAATCTCAATAATGGACATGTATCATAGGAACTTTAGAAATTCGTAAATGCTCAGATCTTCATGGAACTTTTCTTTGAAAATTAGATATTATTAAAGTTTTTAACAACTAGTGTGAAAGGATGTAAAGCTTTAAAGCTAGACAACCTTTGTCAAAAAAAAAAAAAAAATTTATTTCAGATCTTGTCTAAACGTTTGAAAGTAGATCTTTCTGATTCAAGCAGTTAATGAGCAACAATATCAAATGCCGATCTAGATGACAAAATCTGATAGAAGGCATCTCAAGTGGAGAGATTTTAGAGTATTTCTGTTATATTACATTCACTTCATGTGTACATGACACGTGTACATTTATTTTAAAAAATTATCATATAGTTAGTAGTTATATTAATTCTTGCAAACATGCCATACATATATTAATTGAATGTAATACAATAAAGGTACTCTAAAATTTCGATAAAAGATTTGTTGCAAGGCTCCATCAACTTGCATAAATTTTGATGATTTAATTCAGGCATTCGCAGTTAAGCCATGCTTTATCTCTGCCTCTATAAATCTTACATATGCAACATGGAATACGATTTCACCCCTTTCCAATTTTCCTGAGCTTCTTTCTTTTCATTTGCATGATCCTGAGAATCTGGAAGCAATCAAAAATCAATCATCACTCAACAATATTAAATCTACCTCCAGGGCCATGGAAGCTACCTCTCCTAGGAAACATGCACTTGCTTGCTTACTTGAAGCACCTTTAAACTTGGTGAAGTATCACGTATTGTTGCTTCTTCGGTGGAAGCTGCCAAAGAAGGTAAGGAAAATCATGATCTCAATTTTGCTCAAAGGCCCCATCTAACAGCGGCAAGGACATTGACTTCAACTTTACAAACATCGCTTGTTGAAAGCCCAGGAGGACTAAACTGCTTAAAACTAAAAATAGTTAGACAACAGAAGAATTTTACTAAACCGAAGGAATTTATTGATATTTTACAAGAGAAATATTACAACACTGGTGGCTCACTCTTCATTTTCTCTTCTAATTCTTTATTTTTCACTTGATGCCTATAACAAAGAGCTTAGAGGTATTTATAGTAACTTAGAACCAATGCAAATTATGCAAATATTAGATTGCAAAATATTTGACACTACATTTTACAAATATCTGTAAATTTCCAAGAAATTTCTAAACTTATATTTTTATCTCCATTAAATATTTTTAAATTAGAAATATCTGTCATTCTCTACGCAATTTTTGAATCTTCCATAAATTGGGCTTTAAACTTAGGCTTGGAGAGATGTAATTGAATTGGATCATGAAATTAGTATTGGACTTTTAATATCGCTTGCGCAGAATATAAAGAGTACTTGAGATAACTGCAAAAAATTTGGACATTAGACATGCTCAATCTAAAACGTGTGCAATTATACCGCACAATAAGAGTAGAAGAGGCATCAAATCTCATTAGATCCATCAATTCTTCTTCAAGCGCAGGATTGCCGATCAGCTTTACTAAAATGATATTTTCATTATCAAATGACGTTACTGCAAGGTCGGCCTTCGGTGGCAGACACAGACAGAGGAGAAGTTTTTCAGTAAATGATAGAGCTTGGAGGAGTTTTCAGTCTTGCCGATATGCTCCCTTCAGTAAAATTGCTCGAGATGCTTAGTGGTATGACGTCTGAAACTAAGAGGATGCATGAAAAAGCAGATAAGATATTTGCAAACATCATCAATGACCATAGAGCATGCAAGGCAATGGGTGAAGCACATGCTCTTGTAAATGTTCTTTTAGATATTGAGGAACATGTAGACGTTCAATGTCCCTTAACAACTGATAACATTAAAGCGGTTCTCATGATGAGTTTACTTTTTGATATTATTATTTGTTGTGCACATAAGGCACAATCAAGTGCACTAAATAATTATAAGAAAAATAAAAAACACAAAATTTAACGTGGTTGGGCAATATGTCTACATCCATGGGAGAAAAAAAAATAATTGTATCATTAACAATTATTAGAGTACAATATTTGAGTAAAGAAAACCCCACTTCCCAAAACTTAAATACACACAATACTCTCACACACTTGAAAGGAAAAACCTCTCAATTACACGCTTTTCAATTGCTCACTCTCTTAACAATTTTACAATTGAATTGTTGTTCTCTTAAATATTGGGATGCATACAAGTGAAGATTGGTTCTCTATTTATAGGAGTGCAAAATTGCACTATTGCACCTACCTCTGGCAAATCGTCAAGATGATTGGTGTGTGTTGTATTCGGTGTCTAAACTTTGGCCAATATGTCAACATGTTTTGCCAATTTGTCAAGCTTTTTGACAAATTATCATAAAGCTTTGTCTTTGTCAAAATGCTTGTCTTGACTTTCGCATTATTATTATTAAATTTAATCATAAAAATTCTTTTAAACTAAAATAGAATGACATGTTATTAGATTTATTGTTGCTCAATTCAAATTTCTTTATTTATTTAATTAATATGTAGTAGTATATAATTCAAATAAAATTTAGTCACAAAACTTGAACCGTACTTTTTACGAACTTTTTTCATACACATTACTTTAACTCATCTTAGATTATGTTGTGCTTTCATCTCAAATTATGCTGTGCTTTAAAACCCACGTGCAAAAGAATTTAAGTCCAACTCAGCCTGCATGTGTGCTGTGACATGCTTCGTGCCTTGATGAAGTGTGATTGTGCTATGCCGTACTATAGCTACGTTATATGGATGAGTGTTGTACACATACCGTAACTCCTGATGCACGACCTGTTGACTTTCCTTATTTTTCTCTGACTCCCTCCTTTCTATTTAGGAAAAAGCTATTTGCCCCGAAATCGTGCCCCGAAATCGCACCCCGAAATTAAAACGCACCGTTTGCTCTGAGTTAATCACGTGTCTTGCTTTATAAAGGAAAAAGTTGGGGAAAGAAAAAGCAAAAGCTGTTTCTTCACGTTTCTTCAGTCAAACACGTGGGCCTAACTTGCTAAAAAGTTGGGGAAAGAAAAAGCAAAAGCAACGTTTCTTTGTTATTTCCTTTGAAATTTTGTCTCCACACGTGTTGTCCAATTTTGTCTTCACTTTCCATTTCACTTCTCTAGTTAGCAGCACTCTGAGCTTTCACTTTCCATTTCACTTTCCTGTTGTCAAATTTTGTCACGATTTCAAGTATGAAGATTTTGCCATGCAAGAACGTTATGTTCAAATTCCGCATGTACATTATGTCAATAAATTTCTTAGCTAGTTCCAAAATAAACAAGTGAAAACACGAAGGAAATTTCTTGGAAATTCACAAAACTAGAAATTGCCATGGGATAAAGAAACAATTGACATCAACTAATCAATTAATCAATTGCAAATTAATACATAGTACAAAATAATAAAACTTAAAAATAACACTTGAATAGATAACATATCACAACAATTACAAGTATTTTAATGTAATCATATTTTGGTGTCTGTCTCCTTCGAAGTTCGTTATCATATAATAATTGGAATTTAATGGACAAACACTCAATCTCTAATGCTAACTTTCTAACCTCCTCCACTAACAAATCAATTTTCTCTTCGCTTGGTTTACGATCTTCAGCCCATTGAAAATTATTACATCTTTTACAAAGCCAAAATTTACGATTTGGATTCTTTGTTGTACGTGACGTTAATAACTCCATGTAATTACCGCATCCGTTACATAGCTGCTGTGAGTTTCGAATTTCACTTGTGCTAGTTGACATTGTGGTTAATTGATTTTCGAAACTACGAAACAGAAAAAAAATCGAAAATAAATTAGAACATACAACAATTACAGCACCAGTTACACACAAATAAAACAGAAATTAAATTCCCAGGGTGTCAAAGTGTCCAATTCCTAGGGCTGAAGGAAAATAAAATAGAAACATGAGAAAAGCTCTCTCGAGATTGGTTGCTCATGTTGCTAAACAAGCATGGTATCTGTTGCCCATAATGATTCATGTACTGAAGCAATATTCGTCCATTAAAATATAACTACATCAAGTTCCTACAATAATAACAAACTATCATCAAATTTTCAATTCCTTGCTTCCACCATTTATTTAGCATTTTAATCAAACTCAAATAAGCCAATCAATTCAGGCATACATCAAAAACATACCAATCTAAACATTTTTAAATAATAAAAAATTAATAAAAAATAGAAGAAGCAAGAGTAAGTCAAACAAAAAATCACTATGTTCATAACCAAACACCAAGCAACCCTCTGTTTCAACCCTGAAGAAACAGAACACCACCTCCCCAGAAGAAATGACCAAAACAAGCATAACACAGATAATTAAGGATCTAAGCACAGTAGCAGCAAAGCACAACCGATATTCATCATTCCAAACATCCAAATCCAGTATCCGACTTGATAGCAAGCGAAATATGTAAAATCTGTCCAATTTAATTTTTGTAATTTACAAAATGTTATAGCAACCACACCCACAGTATCCGACTCGATAACTAATTCAATTAACCAAAAATAATTAAATAAATAAAGCTACCTCTACCACAAGAAGCCAGCATAAAAACCACCCATCAGATGATGATACATGCATCAAACACAATAATGAAAATTGAACGAGAGCAAGAGAACGAACCATCGAACAAGAGTTGAGTTCAGATCTGAATGACTTAAGTGACGAATCTGCCTGAAGAAAAAGAGTGCTGCTAACTGGAAAGAGAAATGAAAAGTGAAAGCAAAATGTTTACCTTGCTTTACGGGAAAGTGAAATGGAAAGTGAAAGCTCAGAGTGCTGCTAACTAGAGAAGTGAAATGGAAAGTGAAGACAAAATTTGACAACAGGAAAGTGAAAGCTCAGAGTGCTGCTAACTAGAGAAGTGAAATGGAAAGTGAAGACAAAATTGGACAACACGTGTGGAGACAAAATTTCAAAGGAAATAACAAAGAAACGTTGTTTTTGCTTTTTCTTTCCCCAACTTTTTAACAAGTTAGGCCCACGTGTTTGACTGAAGAAACGTGAAGAAACAACTTTTGCTTTTTCTTTCCCCAACTTTTTCCTTTATAAAGCAAGACACGTGATTAACTCAGAACAAACGGTGCGTTTTAATTTCGAGGTGCGATTTCGGGGCGCGATTTCGGGGCAAATAGCAGCACTCTTCTATTTATCTTCTCTCCTCTAATTTCTTCTGACCAAACACAGAGAAGTGCCATGATCAATGTTTAAAATGCGGAAGGTGCATTTATTTAGAAAACTGTCGATAATTTTAAAACAGTTTCATGAACCCCATTCTAAGTTGATCTATGAATGTATGTACTTAATGCAATTAGCAACTAGAAAGTTGGTTACTCGCCTATAAGTAGGAAAATCCTCTTGTTGTACGCAAATTGTGAGCATTAAAGGTTTGGAGACGTGCAAGTCGATATATGTGTCATTCATGGCCAGCCTGTCACGTTGGCTAACCACAAACACGAATTAGGGTAAAAAAGCAAATTAACGACAAGATAGTTCGAATTATGATCAATTCATGAATCATGGATAGAAGGCTGTGCAAAGTAGTTTCATTATTTTTTTTTTAAAATATTAATTTCCTATAAATGATTTTATTTAAGGACATTCTGATTTTTATTTTTTTACGAGAAAAAAAAAAATATATAACATAACACAAGCCGATAAGAAATACAATTCTACTAACTGGCTAAACATAAAATCTTACCCGCAATGTCTTCTTCTTTACACGTGGAACTTGGATTCTCCCTTCTTGCCCCTTCTTTCTGTTTGCCTACACTTTGCTGAAATTAGTGCAGAAATTCAAAACCAATCACAGAACTCCAAATCTACCTCCACCAGGGCCGTGGAAACTACCTGTCCTAGGAAATTTGCACCAGGTCGTTGGCTCTCTACCGCACCTCGAGCTAAGAGACTTGGCCAAGAAATATGGACCTCTTATGCTCCTACAACTCGGACAAGTTCACACCATTGTTGTATCTTCCCAACAAGTTGCTAAAGAAGAAGTGAGAACCCATGATGTTTTCTTTGCATCAAGACTTCATGTTCAAACACCACAAATCCTTTCTTATAATTATGGTGATATAATCTTTTCACCAAATCGTGAATCTTGGAAACAACTAGGAAGAATCAGTGTGTCCGAGCTGTTAAGCACCAAACGTGTGCAATCTTTCCGATCAAAAAGAGAAGAGGAGGTTAATAATCTCATTAATTGGATTTCTTCGAAGGGAGGATCTGCGATTAACTTTATTGAAAAAGTTTACTCATTAATGTATGGTATCACCTCAAGGGCAGCCTTTGGGAGAAGAAATCTAGAGAACAAGAAGCGTTTCTCATTTATGGAAGAAACTATAAGAGTGGTTAGTGCCTTTTGGTATAACTTATTTAATGACTATGAGTGCTTATTTAATTTCATAAATTTTTATTACAATTTTTGTTGTTGTTTGATTGTTTTTCTAATAGAGTTTTTGAAGCTTAAATAAGCTATTTTACATTTACTAGTAAAAACTCAAATTTTGGGTTTTTAGAAGTAGAGGTTGAAAAGTTTTTTTTAAATGTCAAAATATCTAAAATATCCTCTACTTATTTGACAATCTTATTTATTCTTTTCATAATATAACTTTAAAAAAGTTGTCTATTAAAGTAATTTTATAAAATTTTAATAAAAATTCTTATTAATAACAAAACAACTAAACTTTTCTTTTAGTAAAAACTCTATTTATAAAAGTTCTATTTAAATAAGTTCTACTTTAAAAGTTGTACCAAACGAAGACTTAATATTTCAGATATGCTTTTAGCTTATCCTTCAGTTGGGCAACTGTAAATTTTCTCCCACCATAAAAAAAATAGAAAATTAAATCGAAAAATTTACGGGTTTTAATATTTCAGAGGTGTTTCTAGCTATAAAATATCTTATTATCAGAAATATAGAAAATTTACTAGCTACAACTGTCAAGCTAGACACTTTTGCATGTAAGGTGTTTGGCTAAATTCTAAGCAAGCACAATTGGAGTGTAAACCAATAAATTCTTCTTTGGAGCGAAGAATTGTTATATTCCCATACTTTTATTGAGGAATGACACTTTGGTCTCAGTAAAATAATTACTTTTACCACTTATATATTCAATAGATTTTTAAAAACCCTCTCTTCTCAATAAGTTAAATGTCTTCCATTTTTTTTTTGTTTATCTTTTAGTAGAATCAAAATCTATTCCCATTTATGATATATCTAATCTAAATTCTATCTAATTTCATTAGAGGACATGACTCAAGGCATTACCTTTTCTATAGTAAAAATATAGGATGATGGTTAAAACAAAAGAGAAAATAACCATATAAACTACAAACTTGAAAAAGTAACACGAAAAAAAATAAAATTAATTATGTGAATGTTTTAGTTAACATCGTAACATATATGATATTACTACTAATATTTAATGCAATATAATAAATACAGTCGATTTATTCAATTTTAATTCAAAGAAACTTCATCCCACTATAGCTCTTTAATTTCTCTATATTCATTAATACAAATAGAGGCTCATGCATTTTTCATCCTCACACCTCTATTTCCCATTTAATTTTATTTATTTATTTATTTATTATTATTGTTATTTTCCTTCGTTTGTACTGACACGCATTGAAATCATGCTTATTTCAGTACAAGTACTGCCAAGGGCAAAGCTGCTCATCGATAGGGATGGGCCATATCCTAGCTACAATTTGGTAAATTTTTTTTTTCTACAATACTTGTGTTGTAATTTCACAAAATTACCATACGTTATTAACAAAAATGCCAATGTTATATTTACACAATTGCCACAATATTATTTTCGTGTTCATCGCTTAATATATCATAACAATTGGCAACTGACATTTTTCCTAACTTCTTCTTTCTCACTCTATCTTGTTTTAAAATTTTTTATTATGTTTCAAATATGCTTGTGATGGTAAAATATTTATTACTAATTTGACTTTTAATTCTTTAAAATAGGAGTCTCTGCGATTTTTTAAGAATAATGTACCCTACAATTTGAGCATCGTATAATTAAAAATCAACAAACTAAAATCATCTAACAGTGTCGCGTCGGGGAGTATAGTATCCATGACCATGAGTTACCATAGTCACATTTTAAAAGTTGATAGTTTTTACTGTTAAATAAACTTAATTCACAAGGTATTTGTCAAACCCAAAAAGTGTTGCTCTAAGGGTATGCTTTGATTTAACGGCTTTACTTAAAGTTTTTTTTTTTTTTTTTTTCACTTGAAAAAAATTAATCTAGCCCAACCTAGAAAAAAAGTTCCTAACTTCGTCCCTGAGTACTGCTGCTAATAGATCTGCGCACGTCTTAGATAAATTTATTTTCCCACTAAAAAAATGTATTTTCTTGTTTTCCCGCACAACTTTGACCTTACAGATACTTCAGGAAATGTTTACATCCTGGTCGGTAGGACAGCAAAATAATTTAATAATGAAACCCAAAAATTAATTTTATTGATTAATTTAAGGCCAAAAGTTAAAGGTTTCAACCAGAGTTATCGTTTCTTATTTATTTTGAATTGGTTTTTTTCCCCCTACAGGGTACCGGCGGTCTCCCGCGACTGATTCAATTTTCTAAAATATTTTAATAATGCAAACCAAAAGGTTTTATTGATTAATTTAAGGGCATGTCAAGGGTTTCATCAAAGAGTTGTTCTTTCTGCTTGTCTTGTTTTGTACTGTTTAATTTTTTTTCCCTGACTGATCTAATTTTCTATGTTTTTGATACTTTTCCGGCACGTTTTAAGTGATTGCGATCACGACGATGATAATTAAGAAGTAACCATCATTGAAAATATTAATGTGATGATGATGAAACTAATTGCATTTGGCTTAATGCTTGGCAATTTTATTTTTACACGTATCGTTCAACATCAGCCAGCCTGAGGATCAAGTTTGGATCCTAAATTTATATTTTGAGGTATTTCCTTCGCAATCAAGATATTATTTGTCACTTAAAATAAGAGATTTTATAATTTATGGATACTATTTATGAATTCATAAATTCTTCTTCTTATTCTTTTTAGCATGCACTCACGATGACTCACCTACCTATGCTACTTCCACTTGGGCACATTTATTTCAAATTGAACCTTAACCTTGTAGTTTTTTATTTTTTATTTTTATACATGAAAGCTCTAAAAATGTATAAACTTAATTATTTCATGGAAATATTCTTTATTCTTTTACTTTATTGTTCTTAAAAAAAATTCAAATAGCCTTTGCACTTTACGAATTCTCTTTAATTATGAAAGATACAGCAGAAATCCGGTCCCAGAGCAGCCATATAAGACTCAATCTTTTGCAACATCACATTTTATTTTTTATTTGTTTTTCCAAATATAGGATAGAGACAAATATCTTTGAATAGGTTAAAATTAAGTATAATCTCCAAAACACGATGTGACCCCATGACATACATACAAGGCCAATTGGCCAAATGGATTTAAAAAACTATTTTTTTTAGGAAATTAAAATACTGCCTTAAAATTAGCCGTTTGTTTTTTTAAATTAGAACTCTTAATTTCAAGAAATATTTTTTTAATAAGTGAAATTTATTTCATAAAAACGAAAAACAACTTTATTTCAAGAAATAGAATTTCAAAGATGATAGCATAAATATTATGGAAAATTTTCCACTTATACAAGAAAATTACAGCAGCTAAGAGAGCAAATTTAGATACCCATCAGCAGCTTGATTACACTTCCTTGAGACATGATAAATCCTCAAATCATGCTTTGGCAAAAATAAATATTGCACCTCTGAAACAACCTAGAACAGCTCAGTACTAGAATTACACTCACTGCCCTAAAACTAACGGAGTAACTCGTAACAAATCCGGCTCGACTATAAATAGAGATCAACCAATGCTTTGATTTAATAAAAAAGAAAGCAATTATTATTAATTTTATTTCCCCACGATATTCATGATGAAAGACCCCCGAGATCAAGAACTTAATTGTATATCAAAGAAAAACATTTCTACTAACTAATAACATTCCCCTAATCCTCTTTATCCTCTAATTTTCAAATGGCGCTTGGATTCTCCTTTTTCTTATCTATCCTTCTTGCCTTTCTTCTCTTTTATTGCTTCCTGAAATTTGGGAAGAAATCTAATAACAAAAACAAAATTCCCAATCTACCCCTGGGACCATGGAAACGACCTATCATCGGAAATATGCACCAGCTTGTTGGGTCCCTACCCCATCGAGCTTGAAGAGGCTTGGCAAAAAAATATGGACCTATTATGGACCTTCAACTCGGAGAAGTTTGTACCATCCTTGTATCTCCCCCGGAATTTGCAAAAGAAGTGATGAAACACATGATGTCATATTTGCATCAAGGCCTCAAGATGTAGCAGCCAAAATCATGTCTTATGATTATAGTGACATAATCTTTTCACCATATGGTGATTATTCGAGACAACTTAGAAAAATCTGCATTTCGGAGCTTTTAAGCATAAAAAGGGTCCAATCTTTCTGATCAATAAGGGAAGAAGAAGTTTCTAATCTCATTAAATTGATTGATTCAAGAGCAGGATCAGTGATTAACTTAAGTGATGAAGTTAACTCATTGATGTATTGTATCACTTCAAGCGCTGCCTTTGGGAACAAATGCAAAGATCAAGAACTATTTGTGGAAGTGGGTGAAGGAAATCTTAATATTGTTTCCTTCTATTGGATTACTTGAATCGATGAGTGGAATCAGGTCAGGGGCGGAGAGGGTGCACCAAAAAGTTGACAGGATTATTGAAAACATTATCAATGATCATAGGAAGGGCAAGGCATCATTGCAGATTTCGAAGACTGAAGAAGATTAAGATCTTGTTGTTATTCTTCTGAAAATTCAAGAACTTGGTGGTCACGATCAATTTCACTTAAGTACTGAAAACATCAAAGCAGTTATAACTGCAAGTAATTAATTACAACAAGCTTGTTCTTTTTTTTTTCCCCTTTTTTGGAAAAAACCCGAACGCAGGAGATAATTTATTTCAGTTATTAAGGGCGTTTTTGGTATTATATTTCGAATGATATATTTTTAATATAAGAATAATTAATTTTTTGTGAACGTAAAAAGGCCTAAATTTAATGAAAATAATAAAAAGCGGTTATTAGTTTTTTTGAAAATACAATTAATATCCAAGGTCTAGCTTGGAGTAGCTTCTTAATTAAGATCAGATCCTAGGTTTTTCATTGAGTACACAAGAGCCAAAAAAAAAAAAAAGTCTTTATCATTTATTTTGGGCCTTACGATACTTCATCCTCGAAATATTACTTGGTGACAAAAACCGTGGGGACCGTGCTTTTAACTAAATAATTTATATAGTTTGTTTTTCGTTATATTCTTAGTTGAATGCAAGTTGCATATATAGTGCTTTGAAACAAAATAGTACTGCATAATGGTTTAATTCACTCGTGCATATACACAAATGATAAATCCCATTTCAGGACGTTTTTACTGCTGGCAGCGATGCATCTGCCACAATTGTAGATTGGGCAATGAGCGAAATGATGAAAAATCCTACAATAATTCAAAAGGCACAAGCTGAGGTGAGAGAAATATTTAGTAGAAGAAAAGATGATCTACACATCATCCCCATTCCTTATCATTGTGCGCCTACTGTTGAATAAGTGGCAAGGGGCAAAACTGCAGCCATGTAGCGAATCTCATTAAGTGTTGCATTTGATGTCCTACAGGTCTCAGTGTTCCCTTTGTTTGTATGCCTTCTATATCAGTAGATGTGTGCATGAAAGCTGGAACTTAATTACTGAACATTTCACATGCTTATTAAATCATTGTAGTTTCAGTTTGCAAGCTTTTTTTAATTATTATTATTATTATTATTATTATCATCATCATTATTTTTTGCTTCGTATACCATGACCATGTCATAGTTAGTGTATGGTAAATGAGACAACATATGTTTCGCCATATTGAGGTGGTGTGTCGGTCAAATGGGATTCACAAATTCATAAATTTTATTTTTAATTTTAAAATTAAAAATTTGTGTGTCCCGTTCAAGAACACATTAGACATGCTAAATTATAGGTCATTATTGGGTAGATGCACCACCTTGTCAAAGAAAAGTAATATGCACCCCAAAAATAAATACCACCTAAACTCACTAAGGAAAAAAATAATAAACAAAAGTGTAAAAAAGAAAATTATACTTGAGTGGAGTTCAAGTGGAGTTAATTTTCGAGAAAATCTAGTGTGAAATGCCCAATATATCAAGGTTTGTTAAAATCATGTGTTAAAAACTATTCATAATAGGTTTAGGAGAAAAATGATCATTTCAATATTTTTGAGTTCTAGATGGATGAATGGATGTCATTTTTGAAATTTAGAGTGCAATCTATGTTATTTTTAGACACGAAGAATCAAATTAGTCTTTATTTCTTCTCTCATCTTTAACTTCATCAAGTTCATTAATGCGAGGTCTTTGAGCCATTATCCTATTACTCTTATCCTTATCTCCTGAGGTCATTTTGACGCTCAATTCAAGCGGAGGAAAATTTATGAGGATGGTGAGTGTTGACGCATTCGAATTTAGTCCATCCATTGTGAACTCACATTATTTTCATAATGAATTATTTCATCAACACATGGATATAATCATGTGCTATGGTTTTCACTCTAGATTGTGAGGACCAAAAGTTTCCTCATAAAAATCTCTATGCTGTGGATATTTATTTATTTTAATTGACCTAGATTAATGTTTATATAATTTATTTAATTGGTGGTGGAGTTTGGGATTTCACATACTTGAGATTCTTAGAAATGCTTATATGGAATATTCGTCGAGATGGATTTGTTGGGAATTTTTATTTTAAAGATTGTTGAGAGTGTTAATATTTTTTATTGTGATAATTACTTACTTGATTGTATTCGAATGTATCATACTCATTCAAAAGAGTTCTTTATTTCCTTTTGACAAATTTTCATAGCAGTTCTCCATGTTAAAATATCCTAGTTTTAACCCTGTGTTGTGATTTATTAACAACCGGAGAGGTTTTGATTTCCCGACACTTGATCCAATAACATAGAAGGTTGGTGGCGTAAGGTGTTTGATGTCACAAAGACTAAATAAATGAATTGTTATGAAACTGGTGGCTTTCTACGAGGCGCACACCGCTTCCATGCATGACCTCGTCTTACTCGATTCATCAGCCCACCAGTTCATATTAGCTAATTAGCTGAGCTAGTTGAAGTGCCAATACTGTTACAGCTGTTTTGTTAAGTCACCTATAAGAAATTAGATTAGATGTGGTAACTTGTATTTACATGTGGCTAACTTTCATTCGTCACAAATCACTGTAAATACGGGCAATAATCACTTGATTTGTGCGATTGCTGGGCCCAGGGCAGTGCATGAGAAGAATAAAAGCATTATTTTCATGGCTTATTTCTCTTAGCCCTTTATTATTTATACTTCCTATATTATAAAGATTTTATACTATAAATATCATTTAAATCGATAAAAGTGAAATATTCAGTGACATTCGAGATATATTACTCATCTATTTTATAGTGGCCAACCGATATTTAGCCATATTATTGTGGAAGTGTCAGAATAGGACACAGGTAATGCAACCAAACAGCGTCCTTCACCTTTTCAAATTGTATACTAATTAAAGATATTTTTGATGAAGAACACGACAGAGAATACCAGTTAAAGATATTTTTGATGAAAGACCACAAAAGATACACAACGTGGATATACTAACGGACTAGTAAAAATTCTATCCCCATTCTCCAGTTCATTTCACATGGAGCTTCTTGGGCTGTCTACCACCTCGTCCATCCTTCTGGCTATTCTCCTCTCTGCCTTAGCTGTGCTGAAACTAGAGAAGAGATCACAAACCAATAACAGAATCTCAAATCCACCACCAGGGCCATGGAAATTACCTGTTATAGGAAATTTGTACCAGCTTGCTGGCTCCCTACCCCATCATGGACTAAGAGACTTGAGCAAGAAATATGGACCTCTTATGCTCCTACAACTCGGGGAAGTTCCAACCATTATTGTATCTTCCCCAGAGGTTGCCAAAGAGGTTATGAAAACCCATGATGTTGTCTTTGCATCCAGGCCTCATTTTCCAGCAGCACAAATCTTGTCTTATAATTATCGTGATATAATCTTTTCATCATATGGTGATTCTTGGAAACAACTGCGAAAAATCTGTGTATCTGAGCTTTTGAGCGCCAAAAGAGTCCAATCTTTCCAATCAATAAGAGAAGCAGAAGTGTCTGATCTCATTAATTGGATTTCTTCAAAAGCTGGATCAGTTATTAACTTAACTCAGAACGTTCACTCATTAATGTATGGTATCACTTCAAGGGCAGCCTTTGGAAACAGATCCAGAGACCAAGAAGCGTTTGTCGCAGTTATAGAGGAAACAACAAAAGTGATATCAGGTTTTAATATTGCAGATGTGTTTCCGTCCATTGGATTGCTTCAGTGGCTTACTGGAAACAAGTCTCAGGTGGAGACGCTGCATCAAGAAGGTGTCAGAATAGTTGAAAACATTATCAATGAACATAAGAAGCGCAAGGCAACATTGAAGAATTGCAAAACTGGTGATGATGAAGATCTGGTTGATGTTCTGTTGAAAATTCAAGGGCACGGAGACCTTGATTCTTTCTTAACTACAGACCACATTAAAGCGGTAATCTCTGTGAGTAACTATACGTTTACTATCATCAATTGCACTTTGTTTTTCATTACGCTGTTTCTTTTAATGTTAGTTGTTGGGGGCTTTGGCGTAGAATTCGTAGTGACCTATCTTATTTATAAACCAAATAATTCTCGTCTATTAACTAACGTGGGACCCAAATCAACATTAGTTGAGTATTATGTGATAAGATGAGTGACACTATATTATTATCCGCACAAACTCATGCACATAAACCCACTTTCAGGACATCTTTGCTGCTGGGAGTGAGACATCTGCTACGACTGTGGATTGGGCAATGTGTGAAATGATGAAAAATCCAAGGGTGATGAAAAAGGCACAAGCTGAGGTGAGAGAAGTATTTCATAGAACAGGAAAGGTTAATGAAACTAGCATTGATGAAATGAAATTTTTGAAGCTAGTTGTTAAGGAGACTTTGAGGTTACATCCTGCTGCTCCGTTGTTGATTCCAAGAGAATGTGGACAGAGATGTCAAATTAATGGATTTGACATACCTGTGAAAGCCAGAGTCATTGTTAATGCATGGGCGATCGGTAGAGATCCTGAGTATTGGACCGAACCTGAGAGCTTTATTCCAGAGAGGTTCCTCGATCATTCAGTTGACTACAAGGGGACTAATTTTGAATATATCCCGTTTGGTGCTGGCAGGAGAATATGCCCCGGAATGTCATTCGGTCTAGCCAGCGTGGAGCTTCCACTCGCGATGTTATTATACCATTTTGATTGGAAACTACCAAATGGAATAAAGCATGAAGATTTGGACATGACCGAGGCCTTTGGCGTGACAGTAAGAAGAAAACAAGATTTGTGCATGACTCCTATCCCATACCATCCTTCATCTGTTGCATAACAAACTAAAGAAAAATTTTCGTAAATGAGGAGTGTTTCAGAGTGGCTACATGAGCAGAACCATAGGAACGTATTTTATTTGCTATCGTTTTAAATATGCTTTTTGTATTACTTTCTGTATGTTATATTTCAAAAAGGAAAATAATACTATTTTTGAATCCTATATTTTAAAAATGAAAATAATCTACAGGTTCCAAAGATAAATTTAAAAATGGTTAAATAATACATATATATTAACAGTTTTACTACGTGCAAATTAAATTTGTGTTTAAAATTTATATATATAATAGCTAGTTTATTCTTCAATATACCAACTTACAATAATAATGATAATTATTATAATTTTGATATACGTTATTAATTTTTTTAAATGACTACTTTTTGATAATGTGTTAACTGTTCAGTCCATCTTCCTATCTTATATGCTCGAGACTAGATCATTTGCCACAAAGATTTGAAAAGGATTTAGCAGGAGGAAAAAAGAATTTTATAAATATTAAATACAATTTTTCTTCTTATCAAAAATAAGAAAATCTAATTGTCCTTTCAACATTTTAATATTTGATCAGATAAAAAATTATTAAATATGGCGTTTCTAAAGAAAAGATTACATGCTTACTTACAATGAAGAACCGAATACCCAAATCTGCAAAGATTAGTGTAAATCTTTACAGATCTTTGGTGATTTTACCAACATAAAATTAAATAAATTGTATTAGAATCTAGAAATGCGTAAAAAAAGGCAAATAAAGAAAAGAGCTATAAACGAAAAATACCAAAAAAAAAAAAAAAGGAAGAAGAAAAGAAGAAGGAGATTCAGTTCATAAATTATAGGGGGAGATAAGACTTATGAGATAAGAGTACTGCGATAGAGGAGCTGTTAGAGTCTTAAAGATGGAGACTGTTTATTATTATTTATTATAACCGTGTTTATTATTATTAGAGTAATAACATACCTACAAACTCTTATAATTTTTTTTTTTTAAACAAATTGATATGACATGATTAAATTAATTAGATTAAATATATCTTGGTTCACATGATTTATTTTTATTATTTTATATTTTTATTCAACCAATTAATTGATCTCAAATCAGTTTGTAAAAGTGTTTGTGGTTGTATCATCACCTCTTATATTATTAGGGAAAAGGACTGCTACACCCCAACTGTTTAGGGAAAGTGACACAAAACTCAAACGTGTTAAAAAAGAAATTTAAATCCAATTTATTAACAAATTTTGTTAATTTTAACAGAAAATTTATTTTCAACTTATAATTACTATTATCTCCCTCTAACAAACAAATCAATATATTCACTTGTTTATTTTACCCATAAATTATTAATAAAATTACAAACATACCTTATTTATAAAGGTCTGAATTTTTCTGTACAAATCCAATTTAATTTCTTATTTTTCCCAATTTAACCGTTTGATTTTTAATTAAATTACTAGGGAACAGGTGAGTAAGCAATTGAGCGGGGAAATGAAGCGGCTGCTTGTATTTCCGCTATTCCTTGTTCTATTCTTCTCGTGCTTGTAATTGTGTGCTTTATTGTTGTTGGTTTGGTTTTGGGATATGAAATACTGAAAGGGGATGAAAGGTATTGAGTGGTGGTGAGGGAGTAACGATGATGATGGTGGTAAGTCAGAAGAAAGGAGAAGAAGGCACGATGATTGCTACTGGGTGATGGCGTTGAAACGCTGAAGAAAAGTCCAATTTCTTATAGAGAGAGAATATCAAGATATGCATAACGATATAGAGATAGAGATAGCTCTCTGGCTAATTATAACTCTCTCTCTTGTTAGTGAGATTATCACCAAACTCATGGCGCTAGCTTATTCATACTCCAGCTCTTGTTCTGTAAAGAAAAGTAAATTTGTACCTATTTTTATTTGAGCAATGCTAAAGAGAGAGAAAAACGGGAGAAAGACGAGAGAAAATGAGAGAATTTTACTCTCTTTCTCTACCCAGCCCACTTTCTCTCTCTTCCTTTTCAATACACTTTCTCTCGTGTTTCTCTTTCTTTAGCATTTTTCTTTTTATTTTCGTACGGGATACAGTGGGGGTCTGCGTGCGGCGGGGTCAACGTGTAGAATTTTGTTAAGGGTTTAGGCCGAATAGCGGCTGCAATTTTTCGCTAGGGTTTATAGTTTAATCAATTGAATTTAGTGCTTTAGGTTTATGATTTTTAGAAGAGGGTTTTTAAAGGAATGTACCATAATAATTTTTTTTAATTATTTAAACCGTTAACAAATTGAGATTTAAATGTTTTTTTCCAAAAAAATTTGTGTCCCTTTCTCTAAACGTTTGAAATTTATTTATTTTATAATTTATTTTAGAAAATAATTTAGACAAAGTACAATTTTAACAAGAAATTTATTCAATTAAAATATACTTTAACTGATATATATTCAGTTTCACAAAATATATCCTAGTAATAAAACTATAAAATGCCAATTCATAATGTAAACAATATTCTTTTCATATGTTTTATATTAAACTATATGCGTGACTTCACTTACCTTAATATGAAGTAATCAAAGAATAACCTCTATCACACAAGCTCGCCTATAATTATCAAGACAAAATTCTTATCAATAACATTATTAGTTCTAAACGTGATGGGAAACCCAAACATCTTTAAGCCGTTAACACTTAAGCATTTCAATTCGCTAAATTACAACCAACCATCCTACACAAGCTAATTTTTAACAAACTATAAATATGTTAAAAAATCACAAATATTACATTGAGCTGCTGTAAACATGCAAATATAAAATTTCATAAAATTAATTAGCGTTAAAAAATAATTCCCCGGAAACAGATTTTCCACAAAAATGTCAAACTATCCAATGGTAATATAAACATAGGTCTATTGATTCAAAAATTCATAACTTTAATTACATATGTTTAAAAATAGTAATTCAAGTTTTGACAATTAGAGGAAATAATAAGAAATTAGTATTAAAATTTGTAAGGTACTAATGATAAAAAATTAACTCAAATTGACTTCAATATCAGCCTTTGCAATTCTAAAAAACAGTTTTCAAGATTGCTAAGAGTCCAATAACATGATTCTTAATGATTTTTCTATAATGGTAAAAGTTACCAATTGACATATACAGAAAAAAGACATACATATGTTCCATAATAAAAATTCCCATAATATTCAAAACTCATTTGGGTTATGAAATAAAATATAGAAATGAGAATTGCTGCTAAAAATTAAAATTTTCCATCACCAGTGTTTCAATTTCAAAAAATCATTGCAATTAATAAACTATGAGTTTTTAAACAACAAAACACATCAATAGAACCTAATGATATCTAGTTTAATAAATTATAAAGTTTCTTGCATAAGACTCAATGAAAATAGTAGTTATATAGCATTCAATCCACATTGTTCATAGTTTCAAAATTACACAAAAGCACAACTTCCACTCAATAAAAACATAAAGTCAATATATATGATCATGCTTTCACAATTTCATTAATATAACACACAAATCATTATATTTAACACATAAAATCTTAAATAAACCATAAGTTCAAAAGGTTATCAAATATCTATCAGTTTTAACTTTCTTCCTTCAAAAGTATTATAAAAGTTCAAGAACTCCTTTCGTTGAAAACAAAAACACCACAAAAATCTTCTGCTCTTCCTTTTTTAAAATTGTGTGTGTTTATTTGTATTATGCTATATTGTTCCTTAGCCTTTAAGGTTTTGAAAAATAACATGGAAACAAGAAAGTTAAAACCAATAGGTAAATATGATATAAAAGAGTAAGAGATTTAATGTCGGAGCGGCGTAGCGGAAGCGGGATATGATAGATGTCATTAGATATCGTTTTAGTATTGAACCAAGCCAACACAATTAGATTACATTCTAATCGAAGCGTAATTAGATCATAATAAAAATTCTAAAGTTCTAAAATAATGTCCTACATAATTTAGAATTAATTCAAAATTTAAAACATTCGTAAATGTTGTTAATCTAAAATATCATATTCTATAAAATATGTATTGCAAAATAAAATGGAAAAGAAACAAAACACTACTATTACACCAACTCATCCTTTCTTCTCATCACCAAAGAAGAGTAGTCACATGAATCCTGGCCATAATTAACCAACAGCTCTAGTCTATCGGCCCTCAGTCATCGTACCAACCACCAGCACCAACTTCTTTTATGATTAATTAAAAACTTTACTATATTCCAAGTATTTGTTTTATGATTAACTAAAAGTTTTTCATAAATTTAAAATTCAATTTAGTTGACATCCATCATCAAATCATCGAAGAGAGAGGACCTAAAAAAAAAAGTGACTTTATCTTCTTTTAGTAAGATTTCAAGTTCTATATATAAAACATGTAAAGTTGCAAAGAGCCAAGAGAGTTTTTAGTTGGAGAAGAAGGAATGGGGCTAATTTTGGAATTAAATTGAAATTGAAATTAAAATGTAATCATAAAATTAGTGAGGTTATTTGAACTCATTAAAAATACTTATTAAATTCAATTACTTAATAAAATCACTTACAAAATTTAAAAATTTCTATTTTACTTTACAAACTCATTTTAATATCCATTATACCCTGATATGAAATTAATACAGTTTCTACATCTTTCTCTTTGTCTTTCTCCAACTTTTTATTCTTCACAATTTCATAAGCACATCTTCCCTTAAAATTGTAGAGATATAATATGAAATTGCTAGACCATTAAATATTATATAAGAGAAAACAACAATTATAACTTAGACAATATTTATAGTCAGCATTTACTTTCATCCATGGGTAATTTCTCTTACAAATAACGAAAGCCTGATTAGGAGAGAGAATTTTAGCCAATCTCAAAAGATTTGAAAAGAGAAAATTATTGGCTAAATTGAAGCCTTCACCAATAAGAAATTCTTGGCCAAATCAAAATATATAACGACATCATATAATCTTAATTTAGTTAAAAAAAGATAGGGGTTATGTTAGTAAATTGATGGGTGTAGCAGACACGCAACTAAAGTGAAATTGAGAAATAATGAGACACAAAATCACACAGGGACACAAGAAATTATGTGGTTCAGCTTTTAGCCCACGTCCACGGACGAAAACAGAAGGAAAATATTTTACTAGTGAAAAGGAGTTACAAATATTGTAGTATTTTAGCTCACTACCTAAAATCTCAATACACCCAAACTTTTAAATTACTAAACTCTTAAAATCACTCTCTAAATAAAGAAAAAGAATTGAAGAACTCAATGCACAAAATAAGGGAAACGCCCCTCCTTATATAGCTAAAATTCAGCTACTGTGCATTTTATTATTTATTATTATTTTATTTTTTTCTTTACGCGGCCCGCTGCTTTGTCTTTTGTTTCTTCTTCTTTTTCTTCTTTCTTCTTTATCTTTTTTCTTCTTTCTTTCTTCTTTTTCTTCTTCCTCTTTTGTTTTCTTTCTTCTTTTCCTATGCCCTTTTCGGTGGGGCATTGACATTCTCCTACTTAGAAATTTGATTGCGAACCAATCAATCTCCACACCATCCTTTCTGCTTCGCCATTGTCACGTTGCTCACATCTCTTCTAGGCCACAAGAGGATCTGCTCCAGATTAACTTGTCAGTATTGATCGGTTTGGTCAAAACATCTGCTAGGTTCTCCTTGGTATGAATTTTCTGCAAATCTACACTTCCATCTTCCACTATTTCTCGAACGAAGTGATACTGAACTCCTATGTGCTTTGTCCTGGAACAAAAGGTTGGATTCCTTGCAATGTGCAAGGCACTCTGACTATCACAAAACACATAAATTTTCTCTTGTTTGTGCCCGAGCTCCTCCAATAACTTTTGTATCCAAATAGCTTCCTTACAAGCTTGTGTAGCTGCCATGTATTCTGCTTCGGTTGTAGATAAAGCCACAACGGTCTGCAGTTTCGGAACCCAGTTTACAGCTGCTCCCGCAAGTGTAAACACATAGACAGTAGTGGATTTTCTTTTATCAAGGTCTCCTGCAAAATCTGAATCCACATAGCCCCTAACAGTAAATTCTGATCCTCCATAATATAATGCAACATCGGAGGTTCCTCTGATATATCTCGGAATCCTCTTTACAGTTATCCAATGTTCTCTACCAGGGTTCGCCATGTATCGACTGACTGCTCCCACTGCTTGTGCAATGTTTGGTCTAGTACATATCATAGTAAATATCAAACTTCCCACTGTTGATGCATACGGTACTCGGGACATCTCCTTCTTCTCTGCTTTATTGGTGGAACACATATTTGAGGATAATTTGAAATTAATAGGAAGTGGGGTAGAAATTAGCTTACAATCTTACATGTTGAAACGCTGTAAAAGTTTCTTCAAGTAGTTCTTTTGAGAAAGCCAAATCTTCCTGTTATTTCTGTCTCGGTAAATTTGCATCCCTAGAATCTTGTTTGATAGTCCCAAATCCTTCATTTCAAACTCCCTAACCAATTGTGCCTTCAATTCTTAGACTCGATCTTTATTGAGACCTGCTACCAACATGTCATCCACATACAACAGCAAAATAATGAAATCATTATCTTCAAATCTCTTGTAATATGCACAATGGTCTGAACTGAGTCTGTTGTATTCAAGGCTCATGATGAAGGAATCAAATCTCTTATACCAACACCTCGGCGCCTATTTGAGACCGTATAGAGATTTGTTCAACCTGCAAACCAAATTTTCGTTTCCTATTTCAACAAAATCTTCTGGTTGGAGCATATAAATTTCTTTTTCAAGTTTTCCATGAAAAAAATGCAGTTTTCACATCTAACTGCTCAAGATGTAAATCAAATGTAGCACATATCACCAAGACTACTCTGACTGTTGTGAGTCGAACCACCAGAGAAAATATCTCGTTGAAATCAATACTTTCTCTCTGAGCATATCTTTTCACCACTAATCTTGCACGATACCGCTTCACTTGGACATTGCCATCACGTTTGATCTTGTAGACCCATTTGTTTCCAATAGCTTTTCTTCCATGTGGTAATGGTATAAGTTCCCATGTCTTATTCATGTGTAGAGCTTCAATTTCTTCCTGTATTGCTGTTATCCACAAAGCAACATCTGAGTTGTTTAAAGCTTCATGGAAAATTGATGACTCTCCATCCTCTGTTAGAAGACAGTATGCAACATTGATCTCTGTGACATACTCTAAGTGCCATGCTGGCAGTCGTCTCTCACGAGTTGACTGACGAACTTCTGGAGCCTCAGACTCGACTAGTTCTTGTTCCTCGTGCTCTGGTGTTGCTTCAGAAGAATCTAAGTCTTTTGGATTATTTTCCACATATACCGGCACAGTCTCTGACTTTTATTTTACAATATCATCATCTTCATCTTTCCTTTGTAGTTGATATTCTATAAAAATAACATCTCTGCTGATGACGATCTTGTGGGCAGTGGGGTCCCACAGACGATACCCCTTTACTCCATCAGCATATCCCAAGAAGATAAATCTTTTAGATTTTGGATCCAACTTTGCTCTTTCTTGGGCATTGTACATCACGTACACATGACATCCAAATGCATGTAGGTAGGAGTAATCAACTGGCTTTTCAGTCCACATCTCCATCGTTGTCTTTAGCCTAATTGCTGTGGATGGCGACCGATTTACTATATAACAGGTAGTTTTAGCTGCTTCTGCCCAGAATGAATTGAGTAGACCAGCAGTCCTCAACATAGCTCTTATTCGTTCTGTAAGAGTCCTCTTCATCCGCCCTGCCACTCCATTTTGTTGAGGAGTGTATGCCACTATGAACTACCTCTGAATACCTTCTTGCTTACAGAAAGTAAGAAACTTGCCGTCTGTATACTCTCCACAATTATCTGTCTTTAAGCACTTGATCCTTTTGCCATATTCAAGTTCCACCCGCGCTTTGTATTCTTTAAACACTGGAAATACATCTGACTTTTTCTTAATTGGATACACCCAATATTTCCTAGAATAATCATCAATGAAAGTCACCATGTACTTTACACCTTAAGTGGACATATCCGACGATTCCCAAACATCAGAATGAATTAAGTCTAAAATGCATTTATTTCTAGTAATAGATCTATTAAACTTTAATCTATACTGCTTACTTGTAACACAATGCTCGTAAAATGGTAAGCTTACCGATTTGAGCCCTGGAAGCAATTTTCGCTCAGAGAGAATCTTCAAACCTTGTTCCGACATGTGGCCAAGTTTAAGATGCCACATCATCGTTGATTCTTCTCCATTTGACGCCACACACACATTAGCTTCCTGTAGTGTTTCTGCTTTAAGCATGAATAGATTAGCACCGATCTTTTCTACATTCATTAATACAAGGGCGCCTCTAGTAATCTTAATAATCCCATTTTCAATATGAGTTTTGCACCCATGGCTATCTATTTGTCCCAAGGACAATAGATTTTTTTTCAGGCTTTCGACATGTCGTACCTCCTCAATTGTGCGAATTGTACCATCAAACATTTTGATTTTGATGGTACAAATACCAACGATCTCCAAGGCATGATCATCTCCCATATATGCATATCCTCCTGAGATAGGTTCATATGTGTGGAACCATTCTCTCCGAGAGGTCATGTGCCAGTAACTCCTGAGTCTATGAGCCAGACGTCAGATAGCAGTTTTCTGCCTTCTGAAATAGTTGTTGCCTCATTGTAGAGAATCTCGCCATCATTCAAAGTACTTGCTACACAACCCTGAGCATTTGATGACTCAAGTTCTTTGTCTTCTCTTCTGTTTTGGTTGTTCCAACACTCTTTCTTGACATGCCCTTTCTTGCCACAGTTGTAGCACTTGACATTCTTCTTACTTCTGGATTTTGATCTACCATGATTGTGACTCCCACTGGGGCCACGTTTCGTTGATCTCTCTTTCGTCACCAATAGCGCCTCCGCTTGCTACAAACTTGCTTGTCTGTTTTCTTTATTTTTCTGCCTGCTCTCCTCATTTAATACGGAGGCTGCAACATCGTCGAAAACTAGACCGTCCACTGGATTGTTGTTCGTCAGGTTGATGATGAGTTGATCATACGAATCTGGTAGACTTTGAAGTAAAAGCTCTACACGTTCATTTTGCTCTATTTTATGACCCAACATTGTAAGTTGTGAAAATAGAGTTTTCAAGGTGTTGATATGGTCAGTCACCATTGTAGATTCCGTCATTTGAAGAGTATAAAGTTTTCTCTTCAAGAAGATTTTGTTGTGTAGTGACTTGGCCTCGTACAATTTTGTGAGAGTATCTCATATTTCCTTCGCTGTCTTTTTCTCCTCCACACTGGATAATACCCCGTCTGAAAGTGCCAGGTGTAGATCAGCAATGGCATTGCCGTCCATCTCATTCCACTTGTCATAATCAGTTATCTCCATGGGTCTTTCTCCAATAGCTGTTAAGCAATTATTTTTTCTTAGGATTGCCCGCATCTTCATTTTCCATAACGAGAAATTGTTCCCATTGAACTTCTCAATTTCATACTCCGCCGCTATTTTATTGATAAATACCACACACAAGCTAATGTACCACCGTGAATAGTTGTGAGTGTGTATGAGAATGCACACCAGAAAAGTTCATAGGAAAGACTAGAGGGGTCACAATGGTCCCACTTAAAACCCAGACTCCTTAGGTTCTTATCGCTTTTCTGACAGAACTTTCCTAAACATATACAAAATCACACAGTTGCTCTACTCACACCACTATTCCCTGCTTTGCACCACAAAATTCTTAGATCGCTCCCACCGTTTCTCGTGAACAGTACAGTTTATTTAAACAGTGCCGTATGCGTGAACAATATCGTATACATGAATAGTATCATATGCGTGAACAATACCGTATACGTGAACAGTACCCCTTACGTGAATAGTACCCAACTCAAAAAATTCAACCAATAGCTCTGATACCACTGTTAATAAATTGATGGGTGTAGCAGACATGCAACTAAAGTAAAATTGAGAAATAATAAGACACAAAATCACAAAGGGACACAAGAAATTACGTGGTTCGGCTTTTAGCCTACGTCCATGGGCGAAAACAAAAGAAAAATATTTTATTAGTGAAAAAGAGTTACAAATATTGTAGTATTTTAACTCACTACCCAAAATCTCAATACACCCAAATTCTCAAATCACTAAACTCTTAAAATCACTCTCTAAATAAAGAAAAAGAACTGAAGAACTCAATGCACAAAATGAGGAAAATGCCCCTCCTTATTTAGCTAAAATTCAGCTACTGTGCATTTTATTATTTTATTTTTTTTCTTTACGCAGCCCATCACTTCGTCTTTTGTTTCTTCTTCTTTTTCTTCTTTCTTCTTTCTCTTTTTTCTTCTTTCTTTATTCTTTTTCTTCTTCCTCTTTTGTTTTCTTTCTTCTTTTCCTATCCCCTTTTCGATGGGGCATTGACAAGTTAAAGGTGGAGCAGCAGGCAATTTGTTTTTGTAAAAATATTTGTTTCGGCTATAATAATATATACTTTAGGGCTTTTTTAGTAATAAAAAATTAAATTAAAGAATGGGTCTAATGAGCATTTTGGAGAGTTCGAATAGCTCACACTTATAAAATTTATTCTATGAGTTGCAGCAAGAAGATAAGTTTGGTTTCTTAAGGAAGTTAGTGGTGTGATAGAAGCACTACTTCCAATATATGGCATCGGTTAACAATGATCCGAGCCCATAATTAGAAAAGAAATATTTGGTGAAGGAAAAAATTTTGGTGCTCCTTTTCCTTTTACTCACTGCTATATATATATTTCAACTAATTATAATATTATATATATAAATATGTATATTTTAATCAATCATAATAACTTGTTTTATTAAATCACCTACGAAAAATTAGATTAAATGCGGGTGCCTTGCTTTATATGTGGCTAACTTTTAAATTAGATTAAATTTAATCGGTTGCGGCGAAATGTCTTAGATTACTCACTCTGCACATATCATTTCAGACAATTTAATCTAATTTAATTTAATAAAAATACCCCTATTAAATTTAATCTAATTTACTAGTTAGCCACATATAAAGCAAGGCACCCGCATCTAATCTAAGACATTTCACTTTGCTTTATATTGAATTGTCAAAATAGAAAAAGCTCACCACAATGTAAATTCAATTTAATATAAAGCAAAATGAAATTGTCTGTAATTGAAGTCACTTTGGGTATTTCAATAATTATTGCATCATCGGCGGCGCCGCCAGAAAAGCTCGCCACAATGTCCTCGTCACTGTATATATTGGGCAATAATCACTTGATTTGCATGACTGTTCGGCACACCTTAGCCCGTTTATCATTTAATTATTTGTACTTCCCATATTACCAATATTTAGCCGTATTATTGTGGAAATGTCAAAGTAGGACACAGGTAAGGCAACCAATCATCATCCTTCACATTTTCAATGTGTGCACTAATTGAAGATATTTTGGATGAAAGACGTACCACAAAAGATCCACAACGCGGATACAACAACGGACTAGTTAAAATTCTATCCCCATTGTCCTGTTCATTACACATGGAGCTTCTAGGGTTGTCCTCCTCCTTGCTGATCCTTCTAGCTATTCTTCTCTCTGCCTTCACTTTGCTGAAACTAGAGAAGAAATCAGAAACCAATAACAGAATCTCAAATCTACCACCAGGACCATGGAAATTACCTGTAATAGGAAATTTGCACCAGCTGGCTGGCTCCCTCCCCCATCATGGACTAAGGGACCTGTCCAAGAAATACGGACCACTTATGCTTCTACAACTCGGGCAAGTTCCAACCGTTATTGTATCTTCCCCTGAAGTTGCCAATGAAGTTATGAAAACCCATGATGTTATCTTTGCATCCAGGCCTCATTTTCCTGCAGCACAAATCATGTCTTATAATTATTGTGATATAATTTTATCACCATATAGTGATTCTTGGAAACAACTGCGAAAAATCTGTGTGTATGAGATTTTGAGCGCCAAAAGAGTCCAATCTTTCCAATCAGTAAGAGAAGCAGAGGTATCTGATCTCATTAATTGGATTTCTTCAAAAGCTGGATCCGTTGTTAACTTAACTGAGAACGTTTACTCATTAATGTACGGTATCACTTCAAGGGCGGCCTTTGGATACAGATCCAGAGACCAAGAAGCATTTGTCTCAGTTATAGAGGAAACAACAAAAGTGATCTCAGGTTTTAATATTGCAGATATTTTTCCTTCCATTGGATTGGTTCAGTGGCTTACTGGAAACAAGTCTCAGGTGGAGAAACTGCATCAAGAAGCTGACAGAATAGTTGAAAACATTATCAATGAACATAAGAAGCGCAAGGAAACATTGAAGAATTGCAAGATTGGTGATGATGAAGATCTGGTTGATGTTCTGTTGAAAATTCAAGGGCTCGGAAATTATGGTTCTTCCTTGACTACAGACAACATCAAAGCAGTAATCTCTGTGAGTAACCATACATTTAATATCATCAATTCAATTTTTTTTTCCGTTATGTTGTTTCTTTTAATGTTAGCCTAGTGTTATGTGATAGGATGAATGAGACCATATAACTGTCTGCGAAAACTCATTTACATAAACACCGTTTCAGGACATTTTTGGTGCTGGGAGTGAAACATCTGCCACCACTGTGGATTGGGCAATGTGTGAAATGATAAAAAATCCAAGAGTTATAAAAAAAGCAGAAGCTGAGGCGAGGGAAGTGTTTAATAGAAGGGGGAAAGTCGACGAAACGGGCATTAAAGAAATGATGTACATGAAGCTAGTTGTTAAAGAGACATTGAGACTACATCCTCCTGGTCCTTTGTTATTGCCAAGAGAATGTGGAGAGTGATGTAAGATTAATGGATTTGACATACCTGTGAAAGCTAAAGTCATTGTTAATGCATGGTCGATTGGAAGAGATCCCAAGTACTGGACCGAACCTGAGAGCTTTATTCCAGAGAGGTTCCTCGATTATTCTGTTGACTACAAAGGGACTAATTTTGCGTACATCCCATTTGGTGCTGGTAGGAGGATCTGCCCTGGAACGTCATTTGGTCTGGCCAGCGTGGAGCTTACACTCGCGATGTTATTATACCATTTCGAATGGAAACTACCAAATGGAATGAAGCATGAGGATTTGGACATGACTGAGGCCTTTGGCGCAACAGTAAGAAGAAAACAAGATTTGTGTATGATTCCTATTCCACACCATCCTTCATCTATTGCATAAGAAACTAAAGAATAACTTTTGTAAAAGAGGAGTGCTTCAGAGTGGCTGCATGAGCAGAACCATAGAAAGGTATTTTGTTTTCAATCATTTATTGCAGAGAGTTATTATGTGAGATTATGGCTCAGGTTTCAGCAAAGACTAATCTATATAAGGTTGAAAGCTTATCCCTAAAATCATCTTCCGTCATTGTTATTTGTCAAAGCTTGGGCTTATTCTGCTAGAGCTATAGCAGAAATTAAATAATACTTAATGCAACTTCCTGCAGCAAGTAGTATGTAGCACATAAAATGAGTTGAAGTTCATTTTTAATTCTTTTTTAATGTTAGAAATCATATCCTCCTTTTATGTTCATGCTACAGAGAAACAGAATACTAATTATTTTTATGAAATGTCTTAGATTGATATGTGTTAGTCTTAATACCAACGCCCAATATCCAGCTGTAACTGGTGGTACTGGAGTGCCATTTTAACAAGAAAGCAAAACCAAAGGTTCGGAAGATGAAAGCTGACTAATTTGAGCTAGATTTACATGAATCGTAAGTAAATAATGACATTCCTATGTTAGCATACCAGCAAATGAAGTTGGAAAAATCCTTGTAATTGTCTTCAAAGGTTCTGATATATAAAAAACTCATAAACCGTTGATGAAAAGTCTTTTATTGAATTGTTCTCCGTCTGCAACTTTTATGCATCATTGTATGGACATAAAACAAGTTTTCGGTAAACAAAAAAGCTTCCGCTGCATGATTAATTTCCCCAAAAAATATAAGGAATTTTTTACTTGGTAAGAAAGAATAACTAAGTATTGCTGCATGCATAAAATGTCCTCTGTTTTGTGCACTTGGGACAAGCTTTTCAAAATGAACCTGTTCTATTGCCGATAAGGGGACTAAATTTGAATAAATCCCATTTGGGGCTAGTGAGAGGATATGCAGCCCCCGAATGTTATCTGATCTTGCCACTGTTGAGCTTCCACCTGCAATGCTGCTGTACCATTTTGACTTGGAACCTTGAGCAATTTATTTGAACTTCAACGAGTCCTTTGATATGATAGTCTGGAGAAAAGATGATCTGCACTAAATCCGATTTCCTTGTCATCATTTATAACAAGGAAAATTGATGCATATAATCAAATATTAAACAATATCAAACTCTAATAATACTGGAGGGCAATACCACAGGTAAGATATCTTACAAGATATTTCATTGAATAATCTTGTGTTAATCTGTCCTTTGCTTTCTCCTCTGTTCCTGGAGGAGGGACTAGCCATGTGGTAACTATAGCAGGTCCACTTGCATGTTCAAACGCCATGGTTGACAAACTCAATTGAATAGTATAAGATTATCTAAAATAGTGCTGACGGCTGACCTCGAGGATCACTACATCGTATCTTTAATTTAATTCTCTAAGATAAGAGGTTTGGTTTCGAACACCATCCATTGACACTAGTAACAGAATTAAGTTGTCGTTGGGCTAAATAATACGAATAATAAGAATTCTCTTTATAACTAACAATTAAGGTAGGGAGAGCTGTAAGCAAGAGATTTGTTCTCTGAATTAATCTAATCATGGACCTCGAATTTCCCACCTTCCAAATCTTTCTTGCTTTTGTTGTCTTTGTTTGAAAGTTAAGATTTGCAACTGTAATATGTGTTTGGGAACTAAGAAAATGAAAGGAATACTTTGAAGTTTTTATTTTATATAATTCTCGATTACAAACAAAGTAAATCAATCTTAGCTTATATACAAAACTATAATCAGAGAGCTAAACTTATTAAGTAAGCTTAACTACAAAACAGAATGAAAAGCATGCTCCAACAAACTTGCTGAGCTGGCAAAGCTTCTTAACTGACTCTGCTGATTTCTGCTTTGACTCACACGTGCTGACTGAGCTGATCCTTTGACTGCAGCATGAGCTTCCTTAACATCCCCCCTCAAACTCAAGGGGCATGTTTGCACATTGAGTTTGGCTCGAAAATAATTGAAATGGATAAAAGTGAGTGGCTTAGTCAAGAGGTCTGCAATCTGCTCTTCACTGGGAATGTATCTGATTTCCAGTTCTTTGGCTAAGACTTTATCTCTAATGAAGTGCATGTCTAATTCAATATGTTTTGTCCTTGAATGATAGACAGGATTCTTAGCTAGTTCTATTGCACTGACATTATCACACCAGATCATAGGAAGAGATGAACATTCAATACCAAGTTCATCAAACAGTGACTGAATCCATGAGATTTCTGCACTTGCAGCTGCAAGGGCTCTGTACTCACTCTCTGCACTGGACCTAGCAACCACTGACTGTTTCATGGATGACCAAGATATCAAGTTACTTCCCAAATAAATGCAATAAACACCTGTTGATTTCCTGTCATCAATGTCACAGGCCCAATCTGCATTAGTGTAACCTGAGAGCTTCATTTCTCCTTCTGTGGAAAACTTTAAACCAAAATCTTCAGTCTCTTTTAGATATCTAAGAACTCTTTTGCATGCAAGGATATGTTGAAGTGTAGGTGCTGACACATACTGACTTAGCTTGTTTACTGCATAAGCTATTTCTGGTCTTGTTAGCACTAAATACTGCAACCCTCCAACAAGGCTTCTGTAACCAGTAGGATCTTCAACATACTGACCCAAATGACCCTTAGCTTCTTTCTGGAGCTTTACTCCTGTCACCATTGGAGTGTCACACCCTTCACACTCTATCATATCAGTTTTGTTCAACAGATCCCTGATATATTTTCTCTGAGACAGGTAAATATTATCTGCAGTATAAGAGACTTCTATACCAAGAAAATACGACAGTTTCCCCAAGTCTTTCAGAGCAAACACTTGACTGAGTTCCAAAATAAATTGCTCCAGCTCAGCACTATTAGGACCTGTGATCAGTATATCATCCACATATATCAAAACAAAGATTATTGAGTCCTGTTTTCCTTTACAGAACAAGGATGTATCAGCTCTTGATTTTCTGAATCTCCACTTGGTAATTAGAATATCTCTCAACTTATCATACCAAGCTCTTGGAGCTTGTTTTAAGCCATATAAAGCCTTCTTTAGTTTGCAGACATAGCTAGGCTTCTGCAGATCAACAAACCCCTCAGGTTGACACATATAAACATCTTCTGTCAGCTCCCCATTTAAGAATGCATTATTTACATCCACTTGCCTAATTGTCCATTTATGCATTGCAGCTAAACTCAACATAATTCTCACTGTAGAAGATTTCACAACAGGGCTGAATGTTTCAAAGTAATCTACACCCTCTGTTTGTTGAACACCTTTTGCAACTAACCGAGCTTTATACTTAGCTATGCTTCCATCACTGTTTTGTTTGACTCTAAACACTCACTTATTGCCTACAACTTTGTGTTCAGCTGAAGATGGAACTAATAACCAAGTCTTATTCCTGATTAAAGCCTCATACTCATCACTCATGGCTTGATGCCAGTTCTTATCACTGAGAGCTTCTTGGACTGTATCAGGTTCTTTATTGACTAAAGCTGCTGTATATAATTTTAGTTTGAAGATACCAGATTTGGATCTGGTAATCATTTGGTGAAAAGGTTTCTGAGTCTGGCTTGTGTTTAAGGCATCAGGGATAGTAATTTGTGGCTCAAATTGTTGTTGGGAAGCTATGTGAGGTGATGAAGATTCTGTTAAAGAATGATTATGTATCTCATGATGTAAAATATTTGTATGTAAAGATGATGAAGATACCTGTTCACTTCTTGCTGAGTCTGCTGAGATATTTTCTTCAAGGCTGCTATCAGAGGTAGAAAGTGTTGATAGATGAAAGATTTGTTGCTGAGTAAAGGATGACACAGGAATTTCAGATGAGGATGTGTTTTCAGAAGAAAAGATGTTGTTGGTCAGGTAAGGAAATGTAGTTTCATCAAAGATCACATGTCTAAGTATATGAACCTTTCCTGAACTTGTCAAACACTTGTAACCTTTATAAGATGGGCTGTATCCAATAAAGATGCATTTTCTTGTATGAAAATCAAACTTATGCTTGTTAAAATCCCTCAAATATAGATAACAAAGACAACCAAAACATTTTAGGAAGCTGTAATCTGGTTTGTGTTTGAATAATTTCTCATAAGGAGACACAAACTTTAGCACAGGAGTAGGCAATCTATTTATGTGATAAACTGCAGTGTGAATAGCATCCCACCAAAACTTAAAGGGCAGATCAGCTTGAGCTAATAATGTCAATCCCAATTCTACTATATGTCTATGCTTTCTCTCAACCAAACCATTTTGATGGTGAGTATATGGACATGAATGTCGAAATATGATCCCATTTTGATTCAAGAAATCAGTGAACACTCTATATTCTCCCCCCCCAGTCAGATTGCAACATCTTGACTTTAGTACTGACCTGGTTTTCTACTTGGATCTTAAAGAGTTTAAAAACTGCAAAAGCATCTGACTTAAGCTTGAGTGGATAAATCCAAGTGTACCTACTGTAGTCATCCACAAAACTGATATAATATTTGTATCCATTCCTAGAAATAGTAGGTAAAGGCCCCCAAATGTCAGTATATACCAGTTCCAGAACCTGTGTACTTTTAGTTTCAGTAATGGGAAAATGTTGTTTATGAGTCTTTCCTAATTGACAAGCATCACAGAGAGAAGATGAAAGAGTTTTAGAATAGACTTTAAATTGCTTACAAAGCAAATGCATTAATATTGCTGAATTTGGATGACCAAACCTTCTATGTAATAAGGTCAGATCATCTGGTTTTTGATTACAATCATTTGAAAATGAGTTATTACAAGTTGTAGTAAAAGCACTACAATTTTGATGAACAGAAGAAACATTTGAAACTGACAGCATAAAAACTGGCTTATTTATCTGAGATTGTGACAGATGAGATGTAGGTGAGGAAGACTGAGGCTTAGGTTTCAATAGTAGCTTGTAGAGACCTTTCTCAGCAGAGCCCTGCAGAAGAACCTGTCCCTTCATGTCCTTTACAAAACAAAAATTTCCACAGAATTCAACAGAGAGAGAATTTTCAGAGGTGAGTTTAGAGATGCTTAACAAATTTTTAGTTATTGAAGGAACAAACAACATGTCTTTAAGTGCTATAACAAGATGTGAAGAGTGACAGTTTGAAGCTCTAAATGATAAGAAAGTATGTCCAACATGAGAGATAAATAAGCCTTTACCATTTCCAATGATGAGCTGATCATATGAGCTGATCATTACCTTTATACTCCTCTCTGAGCTGCAGATTTTCCATATTGTTTGTTAAGTGGTGAGTAGCTCCACTATCCAAATACCAGCCATCATCAGCAACTCCTTCAAAATTTGCCATATATGCAGCTCCAGAATTGTAAGCATCACCTCCAGAATAAGGATAAGCTCCAGAAGTAGGATGAAAATTTGGTGACATATAGTTGAAACAATCATATTCTTCACAGCTGGGATGTGAGTTGAAACTCTCAAAATTAGCAAAGTATGCAGATCTTGGCCCTTTTCCCTTATTGAAATTTCTTGGGGTAGGAGTATAGTCTTCTATAAATCTATGCCAACAGATGTCAGCTGTATGACCAACTTTAAAACAGATCTGACAAGTAGTTTCTTCTATAGCTCTAGTAGATCCTGTTGATCCATTCATTCCAACAAATCCATTTCTAGTTAATGGAGTCATATTTCTTGGTGATTGAGAAGAAAAATTATGAGCACTATTTTGACCAGGAAATTGTCCTCTGCCATTTCCACTCCTGAAGTTTCCATTAAACACTCTTTGTGGACCAAAATTTCCTCTTCCAAATCCATGAGTTCTATTACTAATATTACCAAGACTACCACCAAAATATCCACCTCTTCTGAAATTACCTCTAGCTTGACCATAAAAAGCTCTAGGATAACATGTATTAGTATAGGCATAGTTTGCATTAAACAAATTCTTATCATCCTGTTCTTGTTCAAGTCTGGTTTCATGTGTTAACAACAATGCATAAGCATCATCAAATTCCATTTTAGAACCAGTTATGAAAGTTGCTATATCACGATAGCCTGATCCTAATCCATTTAGTATTGTTAACATCAGATCTTTCTCTGTTATTGGACTACCACCACTAGTGAGTTTATCAGCTATAGATTTCATCTTAATACAGTAATCTTCAATGCTTAATGCCTCTTTCTTTATTGTATTCAACTCATATCTAAGCTGAAGTACTCTAGCTTCAGATTGAACTCCAAACTTTTTCTCTAAGGTTCTCCATGCATCAAACGAGCTTACACAATTAATAACAAGACTAAGATTACCTTCATTGATTGCTGATAACAGCCATCCAAGTAAGGTTTGATCCTGTGACCTCCAATTTTGATATTCTGGATTATCTATTTCTTGAGCAGATCCATCAGCTCTAGCGAGTAGTAACTTTTCTTCTGGTGCTGGTTTGGTTCCATCTATGAAGCCTTCCAATCGATTTCCTCTGATCGATGCTAGCACTTGTGATCGCCAAAGCAGATAATTGGATCTATCTAACTTGATCGGAGTGTTGAATGAAAAATTGATCTGACTTATATTTGCTGCTGTTATATTTCTAGAATTCATTTGTTGATTACTAGAGCTTGCTCTGTTTGGCTCTGATACCATGTTTGAAAGTTAAGATTTGCAACTGTAATATGTGTTTGGGAACTAAGAAAATGAAAGGAATACTTTGAAGTTTTTATTTTATATAATTTTCGATTACAAACAAAGTAAATCAATCTTAGCTTATATACAAAACTATAATCAGAGAGCTAAACTTATTAAGTAAGCTTAACTACAAAACAGAATGAAAAGCATGCTCCAACAAACTTGCTGAGCTGGCAAAGCTTCTTAACAGACTCTGCTAATTTCTGCTTTGACTCACACGTGCTGACTGAGCTGATCCTTTGACTGCAGCATGAGCTTCCTTAACAGTCTTTATCTTTACAATGCTGAAACTAGAAAAGATATCCAAAACCAATAACACAATTTCAAATCTCCCTCCAAGCCCATGGAAGTTACCAGTAATCGAAAATTTGCACCAGCTGGTTGGCTCTCTACCCCATCATGTCTTAGAAACTTGGCCATAAAGTATAGACCTCTTATACACTTACAACTTGGAGAAGTTTCCACCATTATAGTATCTTCTCCGGAATTCGCCAAACTGTTTGGGGGATAAAAGCGGAGCACGACCAGAGGCTTGCTCGCATGAATCTTCCTTCCCTCGTCTAAAGCGAGAAGATTCACTCGAGGATAATTTTCCTCGACTTCGCAAAGAAAAAGATCGAGCACAGGTGGGAGACCGGACTGAAGCGATGAGATAACCTGCCCTAAGACACGACTGAGACTTGGTTAAAGGCCTACCCACGATTTCTCCCAAGATATCCGGGCACGAAACCAATCCACTAACAGTCGAGTAATGCATCCACTAACACTCATGTAGTATACCCATTAACAATCGCGCATCAATATTGGGTGTAGTGGTTTTGGCTGCCTATAAAAGCCCCAGCCACGTAAGTAAGTTTCTCTTCTTTTCTTTTTTTAGAAAATCCCCACTCTCTCTCTTTTAATTTTTAGAGATCAACTAAAAAAACTTTCTTATTAGAAAAGCAAACAAAATTAAAGCATGTGAGAGGTGGCAAAACTTTTTCCCAAAATGCCCAATTACTGACTTAGGCGTCGAAGTTTTCTTGTCGGAAAAGCATATGGCACCGTCTTCCTAATTTTTTATGAGTTCAGGTAATTGAGTAAGACAAGTTAGTGATCGATCATATCTGCTCGAGTATAAAGCAACAGTGTTAACCATCCCTGCGATAAAACAAATTTAAGTGTTGACGTAGACGCCTGGTCGCATCAACAACGACTAGATTTCAACATCAACATTTTGGCGCCGTCTATTGGAAATGAACAAAAAGTTACAACCAACGGAGCAATTTAAGAAAGAGAAAGGGAATGAACATGGATACGGGAGGAAATAATGCCTAAAGGGTGGAGTCTAGAATAAATAAGCCAATCACTTTGCGGGAAATAGAGAATGAAGCAAGGGAGAGAACAATCCATGAACGGATGGAATAGATGGAGAGACAAATGGAGACCCTCATAGCTGTTTTACATGAGTTGAGGGACGGGCAAAGAAGACTTGGTGGAGGAAGTCTAGGGATAATCAAGATGTTCCAGAACCCAACAATAGAGCAAATCGAGGCGAACGGAATCCAGGAATTAGAAGTCAGCTTTACTTTAAACCAAATCCTAGCGTTGGGAGTTAATTTCATATTGAGCAGAACCTCGAGGCAGGAAATAGTTCCATGAAAAACAAAAGCTGGATAATACTGGCAAAGAAAAGAATCTCAAGGAAAGAAATTGAGACAACATCTGCATGATGTAGAACGAGAGCGCGAATGAGTCGCTGTATGCAATCCTGGTCGAGCAATAAAATTAGAAGGAGAGGTGCAAAGGCTAGCTCAGATTATCGATGAGACGCAAGGCCGGGGAAAGCCTCCAAGCTAGAGGATCATGTTGAACAACAAGTCCCTTCTCTCCGCAGAAATTATGAGCACCACGATACGTAAAGATTTCCATTTTCCCAATCTCAAATTCTCCAGGAAAAGCAATCCTCTGGTACACATTGAACATTTCAATGACATGACGAAGGTACAGGGCTTGACACAGGTGCAAAGATGTAGAGCATTATGAGCGAGCACATGAATGGTATCGTTGGTTGCCCCGTGGGAGTATTAGGAGTTTCAAGCATATGCGTATAGAATTTGCAAAGTAGATTTAAGGAGCAATTGCATTAGAAGATGATATGATTGACCAGATGGGGATTAAGTAGGGAGATGATGAGCCCGTCAGGGAATTTGTAAAAAGATACCATGTAACACCCCAATTCCACTAACAAGGTAATATGGTGAAATTGAAGTGTAACTGCATTTCATTATTCTCATCTTTAAAACTTTCAAAGTAATAACCAACAATAAATGTTCTAAACCTCTAAAAGAATATAAATAAATTTTAAAATAACATATCCTTAAATAAATATCATCCCAAAAGAAACTAAATTGTTCTTATATTATCAACATAACATTAATCTCCAAAAGAAATAGAGCTCTTATTTTTCCTTCTAAGACTATGAGCTCACATCATCTAACTCTATCTACAAAAATATGATAATGATGGGTGAGCCATCAATTCGATAAGTAAATTCATGCACAATACTAAAAATCATTAAAATATAATTTAATAAAAAATTTTAGATATACATAATAATAAGAGAAATTACCTTTGTAAATCATCATTTAGGAAAAATAAATCACATCATCATAAAGTCATTGAAATCCTTTAAACATAACAAAAGCATTTTAAACACATAAAATATAATTTACTCATGCCACATAGTATCACTTGTAGACCCGGTGACCCGGCCATATAACATCATTCAAGGTATTGTACCCGTGGAAATCATTAACATTAACATCATATGTACATAAAATCCGGATAGCCTTCCATAACATAATATAACATAACTATGAACAATAAGCCAAAACATTTAAAATCATCCTTGAACTTTTAATCATTTGAAAACTTTCGTCAATTACATTTAGGGTGCGTTTGGTATTCTGTATTGTATTATACTGTATTGCACTATTTTAATGCCGGTGTATTGTATTATGTTGTATTGTGTTAACATTGTATTATAACAATGCTATACAATGTTTGGTGTTATATTGTACTGTATTAATTTTTAATTAGACTATATTTGGTGTTGCATTGTATTGTATTAATTTTTTGTGATTAATTAAATTAAATAACTAAAAAAATAATATTTATTAATACTTAGAAAAACAATAAATATAGAAATCTTAAATTGTAGAAATTTAACAATTTTTTTAGTAAATGTTAAAAATTAATGATTAAATTTCTAAAATTTGTATTATAATTATAATAAAATAAAATTTATAAAATTTAATATTATATGTAAATAATAAATTTAGATTATAATTAATATTATAATTGTTAATATAAATTAGTAAATTATTATTCAATAATATTAAATTATATTTTAATTTATAATATATTATTATTTTTACATTTTAATATATTAATAAATTTATAATTTAATATAAATATTTATAAATATTTAAATTTGTATAAATTTAAATAATATTAATTTTAAAATTAACAGTAATGTAAATAATATTAATATATTATTTTTATATGAATCATTAATAAATAAATAATATTATCATATAATTTATTTTTATATTTTATTCATTATATTAGTATTTAATAATAAAATACTTTATTTTTATAATATTTTAAGAAAATAAATTTACCTCAATTGAGGCAAAAAGCTACCGCATTACGCAAACCCAAGGTTCCCTCGGGTTTGCGCAATGCGGCCCCATGCCTCATTATGGTGCATTATAATGCAGAATAATGAGGTCTCAAATTTCGCCAAACATCTCTTTAGTAATAAACTAATGTGGACAGTATTATAATATAACACAATCCCATACACCAAACACACCCTTAAATAACTGATAATTATTTCAAAGTATTTGACTTAAATAATTTAATAAAGGTTTTCATTTTTAAGATAATATATAAAACAAGTTTTTAATAAATAAAGTTTTGCTATAAATAATTTTAAAGAATGAATTTTACTTAACAAAATATTGAAATAAACTAAACAAATCAGTTTCATATACTTTTCATTCAACATAATACATACCTTGAGTTAAAAGTATTTTAATAGTGAAATACATGTACCATGCATGAATTTACTTACCTTGATCTTCAGCAATAAAAAGAACGGTAACCTCAACCACAAGTTCACTCTTGTCCTAAAACATCAAGACACATTCTTATCAATATTATTGCTCATTCTGACCTTGAAATAAATCCAACATATTGAAGCCTAATCATAAGTACTAAACCATCAAAGCTAGTTTAAACTTCACCATTCTATATAAGCTGATTTTTACTAAGCTAATCATATGTCGGAAAATTGTAAAAATTCAAAAAGAAACCATAAAAATGGGTAACATTTCACATAAAAATTCAAAAAAATGAATAAAGGTCATAAACATATTGTAAAAAGAATTTTACATGTAAATGTCCACACTGTCCAGTAGTGATAAAAACATAAACAGTTGAATTAGAAAATTTGTAAAATATTTAATAAAACTCATAAAAATTAGACCACTTGATAATTCATAATTTTATACGAATATAATTTTTATAGGCCATTCTAAAGCCTTTTAATGGCCTAAACTAATTTCACCATCAACAATCCAATTCTGGAAAGCAGTTTCTAGAACTACAGCAGCCCAACATAATGTTTTTTAGTAATTTTTCTACTCATCCAAAAGTTATGAAATTAAACATGCAGTAAGTAGACATAATGAAGATTAGAAAAAAAAAAATCAACATAATTTTCAGAGATTATTTGGGTAGACGGAAAAATTGCAAAATCAGACATGCTGCTGAAAATCGAAATTTTCCACCACCACTGTTCCAACTTCGAAAATTCACAACAAATTGATTACTTGAAATCTCTTTGCACGAAATATATCAATGAAAAACCTTAGGATGTATTCTTTTGAAAGATTTCATGAAAGAATTGAATCAAAATAAAAGGAAAACAATAATTAAATCACAGTACTCATGCCTCATAATGCCTAACTAGTCATTCTTGATAAAGAGAACAAAGCATGCATTCCTCATCAAACACATAAGATCAGTGAACATGTATTAGAGAAGGATAATTACCTCAAAAATTATTTCAAACGGGCATAAAAGAAAACCCTAGAATTTTTTGCTTTTATATGGTTGTTAGGTTAAAGAGGTTTAATCGTAAGAAGATAGGAAGAGTTTAAGTTTTATAAAAATACTTGCTTTTATAAAAATATATTATGTGATTATTTGATTAAGATGATATTCTATGATAATTTTTAAAAATAAATAAATAAATAAAAGAATTATACTTTATCTCAAATAGTGCTAATTAAAATTGATTAACACAAACAACGACAAATAACTAAATAGGTAAGCATAAACAAACAAACAAAGAAACAAGGAACATGTGTTACATACCACCGAGCAGTTCTGGATCTTATAGCCTTCAATCATCCTCAAGCTTTGAAAAGACTAAAAGAATGAATCAAGATTGGGCAATTATGGTATAATATGATAAGTCCCGTGATACAGTCGTATTCTGTTGATTATGAGCAGACGAAGAGAGACATTGAAATCGAAGAGGAAAAAGCAACAAGGGTTAGAAGCGAGCAATTGGAGAGCTTAGGCGAAACGAGAAATGAGGGCAGACAAACACAGGTCTTGAAACGACCCACCCTGAACCACCAGGGTGAGTCTATCTAGTCTTATCAAAACTGACTTGATAATAATCTAATTAGTAAGGATTCTACCAAAAATTCGACAAAGTCTTCTCTTTAAATATAACACTCTCAATCCACAAATATGTAAATCAAGCACTCACAAAATAATTCAATATACAACCAACTCCAATGATCAACATCCTCAACGAAAATGCTGAATTTTACTCAAGATATCTCCAAAATATCAAAGGATTATATTATAACTAATATTAATAGACATTAGTTTATTCTTAATCCCAAAAAAATAATATAACAAAATTATACAATCCTCAAAAGAATGAGATGATCAGGATGTCCTAACAAAAATCATCTATATCTTCTAACACCATCACGTGGCCAAGATTCAAAATATATTTACAGTCACTGGGTCAATCTAGTGTACCTGCAACCTCCTATTGGGGGGGGGGGGGAATATAATAAAAACGAGATGAGTATAAAACTCAGTGAGCTCAGCGAGTGGATAGTAATTTTTTAAAATAAATTTTTACTATAAAAGAAATAATCATATCATTTCCAAACACGATTTCATCAAGCCATATGTAAGAAACCATTAATAAAACATTTAACATTTAAATCACATTACTAACCTTGAAAAGCATATATAATATCATACCTAATAACCATGGAAATCATATCACAATATCATATTGCATACACAAATATGAAAATCATCACTAAACAAGTACCCAAGGGAATAATCTCATCGTATCTGAACCTCAATGGACGGGCAATGACGTACTATCTAGGTACCGTCACGCCCCAGAGCTATACGGATAGACAGGAAAATATCATCTCATATCTCATCATATCTTTGCAAGTATAATCTAGTCCCCAAAGGACAAGAGCGCCCAGGCACACGGCCCAAAGCCTCTGTGTGTCTCAGACAGGCTCAAAGGCTTGTATCTCATCTGTATATGTATTATTGTTATCATCATATCACATGCATATGCCCCTAAAAGGCAGAAGCACCCAAACACACAGCCCAAAGCCTTTATCTGTGTTCAGACGGGCCCTAAAGACCTCTCATCTCATATGTATCACTATATCTGGAGGGAAAGGGTATATTGTCCAATGATTTAAAAAAAACAATATCTATACACATATTCATATACATTTTTACCATAAGTTAAGTCATGCTCTTCTTTTCATCATCACATCTAAATTCACTTTTCTTTTCTTTAAAAATACTATCATATTTTATTCAAAGTCGATACGAAAAACCATTAACCAAACATTTTAATATAATATCAATGCATGAATAAAATCGATTTCGAGAAAATCATTAAATCAAAACATTTAAAATACTTATTTCCCAAATATGCTTTACTATAATAATTAACTATGAAAATGTGTTTTATGTATTCCACTCACAGTGACGATATTCACGCTTGGTTATTGTCCACGTCCGCAGACTGGTTCTCGCTTGCAAATCCTCCGAAATTAAAGAAACGACATAATTATTTTCTGTAAATCGGAATTAGGACTAAATCTATGCAATAAACTCGAAACGAACATCTATCCATAATTTACAACTCTAATGTCCATAGAATTACCAAAATACCCTCGAATCTGTAAATCATTAAAATACTCTGAAATCGTAAATCACTGATTACCCTCGAAATCGTAATTACACCCAATCCTCAATTTAAAAAATACTAAAATCTCCACAGGGTCAGAAATTACAAAATCGTCCTCAAAATGTGAAATTATCGAATTGCCCTCATCGTTCAACGGTGGTCGAGAAGCTCCGGTTTGATAGTTCCAACCACGCTGAGTCTAATAGTGTCGGCTAGGGGTGGGCAAAATCAGGTTCGGGTCAACCCGATTGGGTTTTGGGTTTTTCGGGTTAGACAAAAATTAATCTGAACTTAACCCGAATTAGTGACCCGACCCGAATATAATTCGAGTCGGATCGGGTCGGGTCACTAATTCGGGTTAAGTTCGGGTTAGATTTAAATAACTAATAATTTAGCATAAATAACTATTAAACTATATATATATACCATGAAATATTGAATTTGAAATTATGAAACTTCAAATCTCAAAAATGAGTTCGGGTCACAAAGCCACAACACAAAGTCACAAAGGAGAAAGCTCGGGTCGGGTCGGGTTAGGGGCTTCAGCCACGGCAGCAGATGGCAGCAGCTCACGGCAGCAGCTCACGGTAGTAGATCGCGGCAGCATATGGCAACAGTTCACGGCACAGATCGCGGCAGCAGATGGCAGCAGCTCGCGGCACAGATCGCGACAACAGATGGCAGCAGCTCGCGGCACAGATCGCGACAGCAGATGGCAGCAGCTCGCGGTACAGATCACGACAGCAGATCGCGGCAGCAGATGGCAGCAGCTCGCGGCACAGATCGCGGCAGCAAATGGCAGCAGATCGCCTGTTGGGTGTCGGTTTCGGCAGCAGATTTGGTTTCGGCAGAGTCAGACTTCAGGCCTTTGGTTTCGGCAGCACTCATAGCAGATTGGTTTTGTTCTATGTGTTGTTTGTGTGTTTCACAGTGTGTGAGTGTGTGTGAATTGTTGTGAGCTATGAGGTCCGTCTGCGTCTGGTGTGCAGTGTGCGTGTGTGTTGTAAAGTGTAAAGTGTAATGGGTGAGTGATTTTTTTTTTGGGAAGACCCGATCGGGTATTCGGATCGGGTCGGGTTTAAACTGACCTGATCACAACCCGATCGGGTTGGCACTTCCTCATCCGATCGGGTTGCCATAACAACCCGATCCGACCCGAACCCGATCTTTTTCAGGTCGGATTGGGTCGGGTCGGATCGGGTCGGGTATTTTGCCCACCCCTAGTGTCGGCGGTAGGCTCCCACGCGCGGCAACAACGACGAATCAAGCTTCCCAAGCAACAAGCTTTCTGGAGGTCGCAACAATGGTTTCAGGTGGCAAGATTGGTCAGAAAATGATGAGGGTGAGCTGAGGATCAAGATCCAAGCAATGACGTCACCCAAAACGGATGGAATTAACAGCAATGGTGGTGGGTTGAGCCGTAGTTCTTTCAAGCTAAATCACTGACGTTATAGCTGTTTTCCGATGATGAGGACAATTGAAGTATGATGGCCGGTCCCCAAGCTTCAGATTGCCACCAAGCTTGGCCAGTGGGGTGGCCAGAAACACAAGATATGGCCGGGTTGATTTCAAGTCAAACGGGGTTGGGTTTTAAGTCGGTTTACAGCTTCTCTAACTCTCTCACACGTGTGTACATGTTCTCATGTTTCTAGCTTTTTCTTTTTCTTTTATTTATTTTTTAACCGCCTCACTTTTTTTTCACATATATTACAGGTCTTGTTAGAAGCAATGACAAGGTAGGAACAAGTAGAGGAGGACTAATGAGAGTTGCCCCTTATTCTCGTTTCATGAGACCACCGCCAGTTCACCAAGACAGAAACCTATCCTACCACCCACCAAACGAAAACCACCCGAGAGAACATAATCAGTCGCATAACAACCAAAGACACAACACCCGGATACACAACCAAACACAAAATACTCGATTCAATAGACCAAATCAATTACCCTCAGCCCCTGTTCATCATGATTTTTCAAGGGATAGAATGATGCAAATGATCCAAGGAGAGTAATGCTTATGCTCGTTTTACACCGTTGAAGATTCTGTTGAAAAAACTATTTCAGGTGATTAGGGATCGAGGTCTTTTGTATCCATTAACACCCATCTCAAAAGCTCCCAACAAACGAGATAGAAATAGGTTTATGAGTTTCACAATACCCATGGCCACACTACATCACAATGTTGTGATCTGAAGAACCAAGTGGAGGATCTGGTGAGAAACCGCTATATCGATGAGTATATTATTGGAGCATGTCCAGTAGTAGATCAACAATTCGAGCAGGAGAACACGAGTAAGGTAATTCAAGAAGAGCCTGTGACCAAGGTCATTGTAAGGAGCGAAAGATTCTAATAGAGCCTAGAAAAACTATGGAAGATATGCGATGACAAGTCAAAAGGTTCTCTTCAACGTACCAGTAGTAAAGAGGGTGAGAACAGACAAGTACCCATCATGTGGATTGAGGATTATGAGGAAAAGATTCTTTACCCACAAGAAGATGCAATATTCTTTACCCACAAGAAGATGCTTTGGCAATAAAGGCCAATGTGGCAGGTAAGCAAGCTCAATAGGATTCTGGTGGACTCAAGTAGTTCAGTGGACTTCCTCTTCAAAAACACCTTAGATGAAATAAGAATTGCATATTTAAAGATGGAGCACACTAGCACATCCCTAAAATGGTTCGGTGGTTGAAAATTAAGACCTCTCGGAGTAGTCTTGATGCTGGTGAATATAGGCATGAAACTGTTTGAGATAACTATTATGTTGGATTTTATGGTAGTCGAGGAAGATAACCCTTACTATATGATCTTTGGGAGACCATTCATGAGGATTAGTAAATGTGTGATGTCCAATCATTATATGGCGCTCAAGTATTAAGTGAATAGAGCTGAAGGTATGGTAAAAGGTAACTAGAGAATTGATAGGAAATGTTACACGACAGCAGCCAATGAGGCTATGCAAATAACCTCATTAGACACATGAGGAAACTCGTAGAAAGAAAGGCAGGAGCCGGTTGAGGATTTATAAGACATAAGAATAAAGCAAAACGATCTTAATAAAATTATGAAGATTGGCTTAAACCTTGGGCAAGAGTTAAAGAAAAACCTAGTAAATTGCGTGCAAACACATTCCAATGTGTTTGCTTGGTCACACGAGGACATGTCGGGGATTGATCTAAGGATTGCATGTCATAAGTTGGCCATAAGTAAGGATACAAGAGCAGTAAAATAGAAGAGGAGATGTTTTAACCAAAAGAGATATGACGTTATAAACAATGAAGTAGAAAAGCTGTTGCGAGCAGGGTTTATCAGGGAAGTTAACTACCCCAAATGGATTTCCAATGTGATTCTGGTGAAGAAGGCCAATAAAAAGTGGAGAATGTGCATTGGATTTCACCAACCTTAATAAAGCATGTCCAAATAATAGTTTCCCACTACCCAAGATTGATCAATCGGTCGATTCTACAGCAGACCATGGCCTGCTTAGTTTCATGGATGCACTTTCGGATTACAATCAAATACCCATGCTCGAGTAAGATGAAGAACACACTGCTTTTATCACTAATTAAGGTTTTTTTTTTATAGGGTTATGCCCTTCAGCCTAAAAAATATAGGCGTTACATATTAGAGGCTGGTAAATAAGATATTCAAGCCGCTGATCAAGCGTACGATAGAAGTGTATGTAGATGACATGATAACCAAGTCTAAAGACCCGATCAAGCATGTGATGCACTTGAAGGAGACTTTCAAGCTACTCAGGAAATACCAGATGAAACTCAACCTAGAAAAATATTTGCTCGGCGTATCCTTGGGAAATTTTTTTGGCTCATGGTGAGCCATAGGGGAATAGAAGCAAACAAGAAAAGATCTGGGCTACTCTTTAGATGAAATTTCCTTGCATATTAAAAGAGATCTAAAGCTTGTCAAGAAAGCTAATAGCCCTAAACTGGTTCATATCAAAGGCAACAGATAAATGTCACATTTTCTTCTGGGTTATAAAGAAAGAAAAAAAGACTGGTGGACACAGGAGTGCGAACAGGCATCAGTAACTGAAGGAATACCTGCTCAGGGTTGTACTGTTGTCCACACCATGAGAATGTGATACTTTGAGCTTATATCTCGCAGTATTTCAGTGGACCAAGAGCTCAATTCTGGTGAAAGAAGAGGCATAAACCCAACATCCGGTGTACTTTACTAGCAGGGTACTGCTGGATACTGAGACTAGATATCTGATGATGGAAAAATGGAGCCTTGGCTTTAGTCACAGCTATTTGTAAGTTAAAGCCTTAATTTCAGGCACTTTCAGTAGTTGTAATGACAAATCAATCACTGCGACGGGCGTTGCACAAACCAAAGGCTTCTAGTCACTTGGTGAAGTGGTTGGTGGAGTTGAATGATTTTGATATAAGTTACAAACCCCGAGCAACAATTAAGGATTAGCCGATTTCATTGCTTAATGCACAAAGTTAGGCAAAGAAGCTGGTTCTAATCAGAGAGCGAGGGAAGAGAACACTACTAGAGTGTGGATGGTAATAGTGGATGGATCTTGTAGAAAACAAGGATTGGGAACATGGGTGATTTTGGTTAGCCCAGAGGGTTTGAGTTCTCTTATGCACTAAAGGTTTGAGTTCAAAGCAACCAACAACTAGGCAAAATATGAAGTCTTTATCGCAAGATTGAAGTTGGCCCTGGCAATGCAAGCAGATAAGGTTAAAGTTCAAACATAATCCCAACTCGTAGCCAACCATGTCAATGAAAGTTTCCAGGGAAAAGGTGAAGGGATGGAGTTGTACTTAAAAAAAGGGTAAGCAATTGATGACGAAGTTTTAGGTTGTAAAGGTAAAGCTTATACCACGGATAGAAAATTTTCGAGCTGATATCCTGGCAAGGATGGCCACAATGTCAGACGCAAAGATGCTGATAACTTTATGAAATGAGAGTTATCATGGTACGTTTAGACTTAAATCAATGTTACTTAGATAATAAATGATAAGATTTCACGTTGTAGCATTATTGTAGCATTATTGTTGTAGCATCATTGCTGTAGCAATTCTGTAGCATTAACAGAGAAGATTTTGCGAAAGATACTTAGAAGATTGCAATCTGGAGTTTCTTAAAATGGAAGATACGCGACCTAGACTTCTGGTTGCCCTAATTCTAACCTATAAAAGGAGCACACACACAAAGAAAAGATGAGAGCTGTCATCAAAAGAGAAAAACTGAAAAAAAAAATTCAAGAGAAAGATTGAGGGCTGCACCAGAGGAGAAAACACAGAGATCCATTAAAAATCGGTCTTTCTTGTTCTTTTCTTGTTTTCTATTTATTCATGGGGATGTATTTAATGGTTAAAATTCTTTTATTTATTTTTCTTTCGCAAATCATGAATTGAATTTGATTGTGGTTAATTGATAAACGATCTTAATGGATGTTTGACTGACATATGCATGTTGCTCTGTGTTTGCTGCAGTAGTTTGTCTTAATTGTATTTATTTTACTTCCCTATTTCGGTTGATCACTCATTTAATGGATACTAGCTAAAAAGGAGCCTAAAAAAGGTATGACTTAGTGGAACAAATTAAGACAATACTTGGCTATAGATTAGGTTTACCAACTTGAGTTAATCTCGATTTGAATAGGGTCATATTTGATCTAAAATTAGTGAAGAACTAAACATAGAGATTCACCTTGTAGGGTAATTAGAACCTAGAATGCATAATGATATATCTAATGTTAGCATAACAACTTATCACTGTTATGTTACATATAGATATAAGATATCCAACAGGCGACAGCTGAGTATGCATGAGAGATTATGTCCAGTACTGTAATAAATGATGTAGCAACAGGTTTTTAATTAGAAAAATAGTCAAAACCATTAAGTGGGTTTAATCACTCAACTACTCTTTTCTTATTAATTGCATCTTCGTGTTTGATTTAAAATTTCTCTTATTGCATTTTTAATTTAGTTGGTTTATTAGTTTCTTTAATTATTTTATTTTAATTTAATCTAAACTGCACTGTCAGAATTGTTGTTGCAAATCTGATAACATCAATACCTGTGGAGACAATCTTGAATATTTATCATTATATTATTTATTGTGTACACTTATATATTAACACTCATAGCATTAGAATTTACACACCAAATGCCTAAGTATGTTCCAATGGAGGTCAAAACTTCGCCAAGCATCGAGCAAGAAGCCAAAGTAATGAATATTGATGTAAAGAGATCATGGATGGATCCTATTGTCTTGTATATCTGAGAAGGAACATTGCCAGCAGATAAAAAACAAGTAAGGAAACTCAAGTGCTAAGCAGCCAAATATATATTGATTGACGGAGTATTATATCGACGAGGATATACGTTGCCCTTTCTAAGATGTTTAGATGAGTATGAAGCAAACTACGTGTTGAGGGAGGTACGTGAAGGAATATGTGGAAACCACTTTGAAGCAAGATCTTTGGCCTTCAAAGTTTTAGGATAGGGCTATTTCTGGCCTACGATGTATCAGGATGTAAAAAAAAAAAAGATTGGGTGCAGCAAGAGCTGTGAAGATTTTGCTAATTACCCGATACAACCGCCAGAAAAACTCACCACAATGTTCTCATCAGTGTATATATGGGCAATAATCACTCGATTTGCGTGATTGTTCGGCACACCGAAATACGAGCAAAAGCATTATTCCCATGGCTTATTTCTCTTAGCCCCCTTATCATTTAATTATTTCTGCTTCCCGTATTACCAATATTTCCCAAGTACAAATGGCCGTCTCCACCGTATCCGTGAACAGTACCGTATGTGAACAGTACCGTATACGGGAATAGTACCGTATACGTGAACAGTACCGTATCCCCCCAAGTACGAACCGTCGGCTCTGATACCACTTGTTGTGCGCGGAATGCGGAATCAAGCGCACCAAATAATTACTGAAAAATAAAGGACACAAGAATTTACGTGGTTCGGTAATTAAACCTACATCCACGGAGGCAAGAAAGAATAATTGTTTATTAAACAATGAATAGAATACAATATTTGAGTAACGAATCTCACTTCCCAGAAACCCAAATATACCCAGTACTCTCACACTCTGCAGGAAAGATAAATTCCCCAGACACACTTCTCTCACTTCTCTCAAAAGCTTAGAAACTTATAAGCTTAACAATTTTGGGATTATTTAGAATGGAAGAAGTGCCATCTATTTATAGGAAAATTGTTGGCACTATGCAAAGAATAAAATAATTGAAAATATAATAAATTATTATTATTATTTTCAATACATCCCCTTTGACAAATTTGCCAACTTTCTATTTTTTCTTCAAATGTTTGGTAGCTCTTTGAAAAATTGCCACATGCTTGACAAATTCTCCAAATTTGAATTCAACATTTCGGCTAACCTTGACAAATTGTTAGCAAAATGCAAGTGGCTTTCTTATTTTTCAACAGACATAACAACAGACTATTTCAAAATTCTATCCCCATTGTCCTGTTCATTTCACATGGAGCTTCTAGGGTTGTCTTCGTCCTTGCTCATCCTTCTAGCTATTCTTCTCTCTGCCTTCGCTTTGCTGAAACCAGAGAAGAAATCAGAAACCAATAACAGAATCTCAAATCTACCACCAGGACCTTGGAAATTACCTTTAATAGGAAATTTGCACCAGCTGGCTGGCTCTCTCCCTCATCATCGGCTAAGAGACTTGACCAAGAAATTCGGACCTCTCATGCTCCTACAACTCGGGCAAGTTCCAACCATTATTGTATCTTCCCCAGAAGTTGCCAAAGACGTTATGAAAACCCATGATGTTGTCTTTGCATCCAGGCCTCATTTTCCTGCAGCACAAATCATGTCTTATAATTATCGTGGTATAATCTTTTCAGCATATGGTGATTGTTGGAAACAACTGCGAAAAATCTGTGTGTCTGAGCTTTTGAGCACCAAAAGAGTCCAATCTTTCCAATCAATAAGAGAAGCAGAGGTGTCTGATCTCATTAATTGGATTTCTTCAAAAGCTGGATTAGTTATTAACTTAACGGAGAAGGTTTACTCATTAATGTATGGTATCACTTCAAGGGCAGCCTTTGGAAACAGATCCAGAGACCAAGAAACATTTGTCTCAGTTATAGAGGAAACAACGAAAGTGATCTCAGGTTTTAATATTGCAGATATGTTTCCTTCCATTGGATTGCTTCAGCGGCTTACTGGAAACAAGTCTCAGGTGGAGAAGCTGCTTCAAGAAGCTGACAGAATAGTTGAAAACATTATCAATGATCATAAAAAGCGCAAGGCAACATTGAAGAATTGCAAAACTGGTGATGATGAAGATCTGGTTGATGTTCTGTTGAAAATTCAAGGGCACGGAGATCTTGATTCTTCCTTGACTACAGACAACATCAAAGCAGTAATCTTTGTAAGTAACTATACATTTAATATCATCAATTCCATTTGTCTTTTCATTATGTTGTTTCTTTTAATGTTAACCTAGTGTTTTTTGATAAGATGAATGAGACCATATAACTATCTACAAAAACTCATTTGCATAAACCCCGTTTCAGGACATTTTTGGTGCTGGCAGTGAGACATCTGCTACGACTGTGGACTGGGCAATGTATGAAATGATGAAAAATCCTAGAGTGATGAAGAAAGCACAAGCTGAGGTGAGAGAAGTGTTTAATAGAAAAGGAAAGGTCGATGAAACGGGCATCAATGAAATGAAATACTTGAAGCTGGTTGTCAAAGAGACCCTGAGATTACATCCTTCTGCACCTTTAATTCTAAGAGAATGTGGAGACAGTTGTGAGATTAACGGATTCAACATTCCTGCAAAAGCCAGAGTCATTGTTAATTCATGGGCAACTGGAAGAGATCCCATGTATTGGACTGAACCTGAGAGCTTTATTCCCGAGAGATTCATTGACCATTCTGTTGACTACAAGGGGACTAATTTTGAGTACATCCCATTTGGTGCTGGTAGGAGGATATGCCCTGGAATGTCATTTGGTCTGGCCAGCGTGGAGCTTACACTCGCGATGTTATTATACCATTTCGAATGGAAACTACCAAATGGAATGAAGCATGAGGATTTGGACATGACAGAGGCCTTTGGCGCGACAGTAAGAAGAAAACAAGATCTGTGCATGATTCCTATTCCACACTGTTAAGGAAGCTCACACTTGTAGTGTAGTCAGCAGAGCAGAGGATGATAGTAGCAGGATCAATCAGTTACACATTGATGATGTGGCATGCCACGTCATGCCTGGTGATTATGAAATTATGTGTACACGTGATTGATTAGTTAAAGTTGTTATATTCAGCTTAATATAGTTTGTTAATAGTTTAGTGACTAATAACAGTAATCAAGCTGAGCTTCAGCACTTGTATATAAGAAATAATTCACCACACATTATGTGTGTATTTGATTAATAAAGCATCAGAAGTTTCTCAGATCTATTTCTTAATTCTTTTCACTTTCTCTTATTTTCTAAGTAACCAAACATCTTTTTCAATCTTCAACTCACACCATCCTTCATCTATTGCATAAGAAACTAAAGAATATTTTTTGTAAAAGAGGAGTGCTTCAGAGTGGCTACATGAGCAGAACCATAGAAAAGTATTTTATTTTCTATCATTTATTGCGGAGAGTTATTATTTAAGATTATGGCTAAAGTTTCAGCAAAGACTAATCTATATAAGGTTGAAAGCTCATCCCTAAAATCATCTTCCGTCATTGTAATTGTCAAAGCTTGGGCCTATTCTGCTCTTTGTTAGTTCTTTTATTTTGTCAACTTTCAGCAAACGTAATAGTAAAAATAAAATAATTCTTTATGCAACTTCCTGCAGGAAGTAGTATGTAGATCAGTATTTTGACAGACCTAGATTATATGACAATTAATTAAGTATTAATGTGGTGATAGTGAAAAATAGAAATAATCATACAAAATATACAACAATATACTTGGTTCGGTTTTTTAGTCTACGTCAAGAAGAATATTTCACTATAAAAATAAAGAATACAAGCATTAGAATATTTATCTCACAACCCAAAGTACTAATACACTCAAACTCTCAAATCACTCGAGAACGCTAGATTTAGCTCTCTCAAATGCTAAGGAACTATTTGTCAAGACACTCAAATTTCTCAAATTGTTAGAGAACCTCACTCACATTCCGATGCCTAGCTTCCAGACCCCTCTCTATTTATTGGCAAAGTAAGCTTTCAATTATCAAATAATTCGGGACCAAATCCGCTGAAATAGCCTCCATTTAAGCTCGATAACCTTAGACTTTTATAAGCCACCAAATGAACATGATGATCGTCAACGTGATGAAAAATGAAGCCGAATTTTTCTTGCATGTCATCATGCATGAAATGAAATCAAGGAGCATTTATGGAAGCTTGACTTATTGCTTTCAAATGTTGGCAAAATGGCTATTCGAAAAATGTGAAGAAAGTGGTAAAGAGAGCTTGCTATAAAATGGCCGGTTACTTGTCAACCATTTGCCATAAATGGAAGCTTGACTTATTGCTTTCATTTCATGCATGATGACATACAAGAAAAATTCGGCTTCATTTTTCATCACGTTGACAATCATCATGTTCATTTGGTGGCTTATAAAAGTCAAGATTATCAAGCTTAAATGGAGGCTATTTCAGCTGAATTGATCCCGAATTATTTGATAATTGAAAGCTTACTTTGCCAATTAATAGAGAGAGGTCTGGAAGCTAGGCATCGGAATGTGAGTGAGGTTCTCTAGCAATTTGAGAAATTTGAGTGTCTTGATAAATAGTTATTTAGCATTTGAGAGAGCTAAAGTGTTATATGAGTGATTTGAGAGTTTGAGTGTATTAGAACTTTGGATTGTGAGATAAATATTCTAATACTTGTATTCTTCATTTTTATAGTGAAATATTCTTCTTTTCTCGGTGAATTCTAAATTTACATGAATCGTAAGTGAATAATGACATTCCTACGTTAGCATACCAGCAAATGAAGTTGGAAAAATCCTTGTAATTGTCCTCAAAGGTTCTGATTATAAAAACTCCTAAACCGTTGATGAAAAATCTTTTATTGAATTGTTCTCCGTCTGCAACTTTTATGCATCATTATATCGACATAAAGCAAGGTTTCCGTAAACAAAAATGTTTCCGCGGCATGATTAATTTCCCCGAAAAATATAAGGAGTTTTTTACTTGGGAAGAAAGAATAACAAAATATTGCTGCTTGTGTAAAATGTCCTCTGTTTTGTGCGGTTGGGACAAGATTTTCAATTAAGATTAATGCAATGAACCAGGAGACTAAATTTGAACACATCCCATTTGGTGCTAGTGAGAGGATATGCAGCCCTGGATTGGTATTTGATCTTGCCGCTGTCTAGCTTCTACTTGCAATGTTCTTGTACCATTTTGAATGGGAGCCTTGAGAATTTAATTGAAATTCACCGAGTCCTATGATATGATAGTCCGGAGAAAAGATGATTTTGCACTAGATCCGATTTCCTCATCATCATTTATAAAAAGTAAAATTGATACATATAATCAATATTAAACAATATCAAACTCTAGTAATACTGAAGGACAATACCATAGGTGGATATTTTATAAGATATTTCATTGAATAATCTTGGGTTAATCTGTCCATTGAATCTGCCCCCTGCTTTCTCCTCTGTTCCGGTAGGAGGGACTAGCCATGTGGTAATTGGATAGCAGATCCACTTGCATGTTGCTAGTGGACTACAGAATAGTATTTTGAGTTGTAATAATTGATTTCAGACGCTATGGTTGACTCAATTGAATACTATATCATTATCCAAAATTTTGCCGACAGCCCGACCTCGTGGGTCTGTACATTTTATCTTTAATTTAATTCTCTAAGACAAGAAGTTGGTTTGGAACCCCAGCCATTCACATTAGTTACAGAATCAAGTTGTCGTTGGGCTAAATAATAATGATACGAATTCTCTTTATAACTAACAATTAAAGAAGGGAGAGCTGTAAGCAAGAAATTTGTTCGCTGTATTGATCTAATCATGGAGCTCGAATTTCCCACCTTCCAAATCTTTCTTGCTTTTCTTGTCTTTGTCTTTATCTTGCTGAAACTAGAAAAGACATCCAAAACCAATAACACAACTTCAAATCTCCCTCCAGGCCCAAGGAAGTTACCAGTCATTGGAAATTTGCACCAGCTGGTCGGCTCTCTACCCCATCATGGCTTAAAAGACTTGGCCAAAAAGTATGGACCTCTTATGCACTTACAACTTGGAGAAGTTTCCACCATTGTAGTATCGTCTCCAGAATTCGCCAAACAACTGATGAAAACCCATGATGTTACATTTGCACTAAGGCCTCCTGTCCTAGCAGCAAAAATCATGTCTTATGACAATAGTGGTATAATCTTTTCACCGTATGGTGACTGCTGGAGACAACTACGGAAAATCTGTGTATCTGAGCTTTTAAGTGCCAAAAGAGTGCAATCATTCAGATCAATAAGAGAAGCAGAGGTGTGTAATCTTATTAATTGGATTTCTTCTAATGAAGGATCAGTGATTAACTTAACTGAGAAAGTTTTCTCATTGATGTACGGTATCACTTCCCGGGCAGCCTTTGGCAATAAATCCAGTGAACAAGAAGCATTTGTCTCAGTTATGGAGGAAACAACAAAAGTGATCTCGGGTTTTAATATTGCAGATCTGTTTCCTTCCTTTGAATTGCTTCAATGGGTCACTGGATTCAGGTCTCATGCAGAGAAGCTGCATCAACAAGCTGACAGAATAGTTGAAAGCATTATCAATGATCACAAGAAGTGCGAGACTAAGAATGAAAGCGATCGAGATCTGGTTGATGTTCTCTTGAAAATTCAAGAAGATGGTAATCTTGAATTGCCCTTAAGCACACACAACATCAAAGCAGTAATTTCTGTAAGTAACAAAATCTTATGCCAAGTTTTTGAACATCTTCTTTCCATTGCATACCCGATAGAACTTATATCAGTGTTGTATAATAGTTTAATCTCACGTACATGAACCCCCTTTTCAGGACATCTTTGGTGCTGGCAGTGAGACATCTGCTACAACTGTGGACTGGGCAATGTGTGAAATGATGAAAAATCCTGGAGTGATGAAAAAAGCACAAGCTGAGGTGAGAGAAGTGTTTAATAGAAAAGGAAAGATCGATGAAACGGGCATCAGTGAAATGAAATATTTGAAGCTAGTTGTTAAAGAGACTCTGAGATTACGTCCTTCTGCACCTTTAATTCCAAGAGAATGTGGAGAGAGTTGTGAGATTAACGGATTCAACATTCCTGTGAAAGCCAGAATCATTGTTAATTCATGGGCAACTGGAAGAGATCCCATGTATTGGACCCAGCCCGAGAGCTTTATTCCCGAAAGATTCATTGACCATTCTGTTGACTTCAAGGGGTCTAATTTTGAGTACATCCCGTTTGGTGCTGGTAGGAGGATATGCCCTGGAATGTTGTACGGTCTGGCAAATGTTGAGTTTCCACTCGCGATGTTATTGTACCACTTTGACTGGAAACTCCCAAACGGAATGAACCATGAAGATTTGGAGATGACTGAGACTTTTGGAGTGACAGTTAGAAGAAAACAAGATCTGTGCATGATTCCTACTCCATACCATCATTCATCTGTTGCATAGGCCAAAAATGAAAAGTCGTGGCAATTCTTGTCCAACATGAATAAGTGCTGTAATCTTCATATTCTATTTCATGCAAGGTTTTTCAATGCATCTTCTGCAATTGCTTACCTCAATTGCGCTGTGTTATTTTATATATATATATATTTTTTCACCTCAACTTAGAAAAACAAATGTCCACTGATATAACAAACGCAAAATCATCGCATTCGCTCCCCAGAGAGCCTCGTTTTAAGCCTTCAGCTTATAGCTTTCTCGTTTATGTGCAATTTCCTGGTGGTATATTTTACTTTAGGTACCTTGTGATGCACTTTACTGAATGCTAATAATTCCATCTCAAAGAATTGTATTTTGAAAGTGAATTCCAGTACAAGATTTACGAGGAGCGTTTACCGTGTTATGAATAGATAACATATCAATGATGAAGAACTTCCGGCTGACAGATACACCACAAATAAAATTATTCCAGTAACTAAACTATTGTTTAGTTATTGGTAAAGAAATCACACTCTATTCAATCATTAGTTAGCGTAGAACTCAATTTTTTTTTTTCAACTCAGAAAAAATTAATCCCGTTTGCTAACTACTATTAATTCTTTTTGTCAACCATGACTTGTCTTATTCGCTTATCCCTCAAAAATAGAACTTAATGGTTTGGAATTTTATGAAATAGAATCAGCCATTACAGATACTTGCTGGTCTAATTTTCATTTCACAACTGTTTGGGGGATGTACTTTGACGAGACCAGCCGTGATGAGCAGATAGCTATTAGCAGGGTTCCCACAAACAGGTATATCTTGCAGAAGTCTGGTAGCAGGAGAACAGGAGAAAGAATATTCTGCTCGTCCACGAATGCGCCATCAGCGAGGCTGGCCTCCTACTAATGGTTGAGCCTCCTGCTATGGTTGAGGCGAGGAGACCCGGTCAACGGCAGTTGGCGAGACGTGCACTCCAACATGAGAATCAAGGCACGAAGACCACGCGACCACCCACAATTACGGAAACGGAGCATCCACTTCCGAGAGATGGGAAAGTAATGGGCGTGGATTGAGGGAAGGTCTAAACTCAGGAGAAGCCTATAAAAGGGTGGCCAACGAAGGTAAAAGTGTTAGATTTTTTGAGATTGAAACTAAGAAAAAGAGAGCATTGAATAATCGATACTAAAAACAAGCCTTAAGATTAGTGGCTAAGGTTCCCAGGAAGACAAAACCTTCATATCTGACTTGAGCGTTTGAGGGTTTACGCCGGGAAAACAACCGGCGTACTCTGACTTGTTTCTGTGTATGCAGGGATTTTTGGGGAAGGAGTCATACGAGGAGAGATTCTGATCGTGGTCGAGTTGATCGAGCAAAGATCCTGGTCATAGTCAAGAGGATAACCAGAATCTCGCATCAACAACAACCTCTAGATATATAGTGAAAGAATCTGGAAATGGTATCAACCTTACCAAATTTCTTGTCTGCTTCGATACATTCTGCAGATAGGCAACAAAACCTAAGAGAAAAGGCACGAACTTTGAACGAAAACTTCAAGGCCGGCCACAGGGATATTTATAAGGTACTAATGTAATACATTTTTGTTAACAAACAAGCTAATTCTACTCTAAACTTCACGTCCCATGGATCTTGAACTGCCTCCCTTCTCAATTCTTCTGATCACCTTTCTTCTATTAATCTCCATGGTGCTGAAAAGAGAGAAGAGAATCAAGACCAACGGCAGTACTTCAAATCTCCCTCCAGCGCCATTAAAATTGCCTATTATTGGGAACTTCCACAACCTTGTTGGCTGTCTACCTCATCATGGGCTAAGAGATTTGGCCAAGAAGTATGGACGCCTAATGCACCTGCAACTTGGAGAGCTATCAACTGTTGTTGTTTCTTCTCCAAAATTTGCCAGAGAAGTGATGAAGAGCCACGACATTGTCTTTGTATCTAGGCCTCACAATCTAACAACAAGAATCATATCTTATGATTCTAATGACATAGCCTTCTCACCATATGGAGATTATCGGAAACAACTTCGAAAAATTTGCATATCAGAGCTTTTAAGCCCCAAGCGAGTCCTATCTTACCGATCAATAAGAGAAGAAGATGTGTTTGATTTTATTAATCGGATTGCTTCAAAAGCTGGATCACCAGTTAACCTTACCAATAAAACTTACTCATTGATATACGGTATTACTACAAGGGCAGCATTCGGCAAGAAATGCAAAGACCAAGACTTATTCATTTCTGCTGCAAGAAAAGCTATAACCTCAGCGGCAGAATTACATATTGCAGATCTTTTTCCCTCCATAGAACTGCTTCAAAGCATCACCGGACTCAAATCTAGGGCTAGAGAGGCTGCATCAATAGACTGACATGATATTAGAAAATATTATCAATGAACACAAGAAGAGCAAGAGTATATGCGGATCTGCTTGATGTGCTTTTGAAAGTTCAAGAGCAAGGTGATCTTGAATTTCCCTTTACCACCAATTGCATCAAAGCTGTAATCCTGGTTAGTAATTTAACTTCTTGTATGATGTCTCTGTTCATCCTTAAGAGTTCAGTAAATTCATTTCTCTTTCGGGGTGTGAGCTGAAAAATTCTAGACAAATCAATACTTAGAGTAGATTCGTTGAATGGCTGAGATAAGATTTTTCAGAAATCGTTTTTCAGGACATCTTTACTGCTGGCAGTGAGACATCTGCAACAACTATAGATTGGGCAATGTGCGAAATGATGAAAAATCCAAAACTGATGAAAAAGGCACAGATGGAGGTTAGGGAAGTCTTTAATAGAAAAGGAAAGGTCGATGAATCGGGCATTGAAGAAATGAAATTCTTGAAGCTTGTTATAAGAGAGACGCTACGATTACATCCTCCTGTCCCTATGCTACTTCCTAGAGAATGCAGGGAGAAATGCGAGATTAATGGATTCGAGATACCTACTAAGGCCACACTCATTGTTAATGCATGGGCAATTGGAAGAGATCCAGAATATTGGACAGAACCTGAGAGCTTCATTCCAGAAAGGTTCCTTGATTCTTTTATAGATTATAAGGGAACTAATTTTGAATACATCCCTTTTGGTGCTGGAAGGTGGATTTGCCCTGGAATTACGTTTGGTATGGCCAACGTGGAGCTCCCACTCGCAATGTTGTTGTACCATTTTGACTGGAAACTACCCAATGGAAAGAAACCTGAAGATATGAACATGAGCGAGGCATTTGGTGTGGCAATCAGAAGAAAAGATGACTTGTGCATGATTCCCATTCCTTATCATCCATCACCTGAAGCACAAGCCCAAGGGAAAGAAGTGTAGCAGTTTTAGTTTCATGTCATGTGAGCAATAGTTGTTGCATATGTTGTCCTGAAATTAAATTGCTTTGTCTCCATGTCCAAACCAAAATTTTATATCTTAAATATTCACTAGACGAGTGTAGAATCATTATATATTTAACATTGAGGGGAAAAAAAAGGCGAGAGAGAAAACTTACAGTGATTGTTAGCCTACAGAAAGAGATATCAGCTCTTTCCCACGCTTTCTAACTGTCTTAACAGAAATTTGACTTGGTCAGAATAAGTGACTCACGTGATCCGCACGCGTGAGGACTTAATATCGCTTAACACAAAACCGAGCTGGACTTGTTTGATTAAATTGCAAAGTATCAAAGCTGAAGACGATGACGTTTAAGGCTTTGCTTTGATTTACAAACTAGAGCCGGCCCATGAAAATGTTGCCATTTAGATATTGGCAATCTGGACCTTCCGTATGGCACATTCCAATACAAACACTGTCATTCAGATGATGGCACTCTGGAAAAAAACACGCATACTTCAAAATTGGTAAATATACTAATAGAGTAACAGGCATGATTACAAAATCTCAATGTTGTTAAAAAATTATCACATCATATCATATGATATGTTTGTAAAGCAAAGGTAGTTTTGAGTTGCAACAATTTTTGGTGCTGCTTGTGCTCATGAACTGTAAGAATAATAATAACAATAACAAGTCAACAACAAGAGCAATGAAGATAATAACTACAAACAACAATAATAATGATAATAACAAGAATAACTATGACAGTAAATGACAATAGCAACTAATAATCATCGTCATTATTGATTCTTTTAACATTACCTTCCCACAACATTAGCTGTCACCTAAATTTTCAATTTCTACATCCTCATGGAGCTTCAATTTCCATCTTTCATCCTCATCTCTAGTTTGCTTCTTTTCTTGTTCAAGGTTGCCAAGATATTACAACAATCACTAGCCACCAAAAGTACAAGCCAAAAGCTGCCCCCGGGGCCATGGAGACTGCCCCTTATAGGAAATTTGCACCAGCTGGTTGCTTCTCTCCCTCATCACAGCCTAAGAGACTTGACCCAAAAACATGGACCTTTGATGCACCTAAAGCTTGGAGAAGTTTCAACCATCGTAGTTTCTTCACAGGAGATTGCCAAAGAGGTTCTGAAAACACATGATCTCGTCTTTGCTCAAAGGCCTTTGCTTGTTTCCGCCAAGTTCACCTCTTATGATTATACAAATATTGGCCTGGCCCCATATGGCAGTTATTGGAGACAGCTACGAAGAATTTGCACCGTGGAGCTCTTAAGTACAAAACGTGTCCAATCATTTCGATCAATTAGGGAAGAGGAAGTGTCAAATCTCATCAAAACAGTACGTTCAAATGAAGGATCGGTGATCAATCTCAGGGAGAAAATTTTTACAATGACATTTGGGATAACAGCTAGGGCGGCCTTTGGCAAGAAATGCAAAGATCAAGAAGTGTTCATATCCGTTGTCAAGGAATTCATAAAGATAATGTCAGGTTTTTCTATTTCTGATCTGTACCCTTCTATCAAATTGCTCCAGGAGATAAGTGGAGTGAGGCGGAAACTTAAGAAGCTGCATCTCGAGAGCGACAGAATATTCGGAGAAATCCTTGATGAGCATAAGGAGAAAAGAACAAAAACAGCGCAAGCAGAAGCAGAGGAAGATCCAATTGATGTTTTTATGAACCTTCAGCAAAACGGTGACCTCGAATTCCCCCTAACTGACAACAACATTAAAGCAGTCATCTGGGTTAGTATGTTTATTGTTGGAAATTTTCAAAATAATTGTGTCTTATGGTAAAGACATGTCCTATTAATTGTGCCTTATAGAAAAGGTACCTTTCACTAAAGACTTGTCTAATTAAATGATGTCTTGTTGTAAGGACATGTCCATTTAATTGTGTCTTGTAGAAAAGGTATCCTTTTACTAAATGATATAACTTTTCATGGCAACATTTCACTTAGAGATGCATCATTTCATGGTGACATTTCATTTGAAATGGTGATGGTTCAATTTAGACCATTGATTAAAATCAAATCTAGATCCAATGGCCATGAATGAAGGGGTATCATGAAAGATGATAACCCAAATGAGGGGACACAAGTATATCTATAAATAGGGGTCATGTTTAAGCCATTTAGACATGAAATGAATGATCCTACACCACTCTTTTCTTAGCATTCATTTCTAGTACGAATCACAACACAAAACACCCATTTCTTTTGTGCATTCACATTCCAATATATTGTTTTCTGCAGGAACAATATATTGTTTCTTGGTAGGCTTGCAACATTCAAGAGTATTCTAGTTTGCTTTCGTCGATGCACAACGCAAGCAAACAAACAAGTGCTTCATTGTATCCTGGAGGCGTATTTGCTTAACCCATGTGCATCACTCAATTGGTGGGGGCAAATAACGTCTTAAGGAAAGCGACATTTGTAACGTGCCTTGAAGCACACAAAATTTCTGCAGTTTCTTCCTACATATAGAGTTAGTTGTAAACACATTATTTTACATAATAAAGTTCCACCATTATTGTTGTATTTCTCTACATTTGTCATTCCCCACAAAATTTACCACCAACATTTATTACTTTCCAAAAAAAATGTAAAAAAAAAAAGATAAAAAGATAAAAATGACTAAAAATGATGGGGATTAACTGTTTTTCAGGATATCTTTGTAGCTGGGAGTGACACATCATCCACTAGTGTAGAATGGGCAATGGCAGAAATGCTCAAGAACCCCAGGATTCTGAAAGAAGCACAAGCTGAGGTAAGAAGAGTCTTTAAGGGAAAAGAAAATGTTAATGAAGCTGCCATTCATGAATTAAAGTTCTTGAAATTAGTAGTCAAAGAAACGTTAAGGCTACATCCTCCAGCTCCTCTTTTACTTCCGAGAGAAAGCAGAGAGAGTTGCGAGATTAATGGATACGCAATTCCTGAAAATACTAGAATCATAGTTAATGCATGGGCGATTGGAAGAGATCCGAGTTATTGGAGTGAAGCTGAGGCACTTTATCCTGAAAGATTTCTGAATAGCTCCATTGATTATAGGGGCAAAGATTTTGAATACATTCCGTTTGGTGCTGGAAGAAGGATATGTCCAGGCATAACATTTGCGATACCAAATATTGAGCTACCATTGGCGCAACTGTTGTTTCATTTTGATTGGAAACTTCCAAATGGAATGAAGCAAGACCATTTAGACATGAGTGAGGTCTTTGGTCTCACTATAAGAAGGAAAAATGACCTCCTGTTGATTCCGGTGCCTCATTGATAATCGTCCTTTTAATTTCTCCAATATTGTTGAATAAGACCATCATCAAGAGGTCTAGTACTTGCTTACGAATTAATAAATGAATTCCTCTGTGTACTTGTAAAGTAGATGTTCTTTTAGTAGCCTGGAACTAAAATATCAATACCCACCCCTACTTAGTTATTTATTTAAAAGTTTATATTACATATAAAGTACTTCTCTAGCACAGAAACTTGTAATTTTTAAAATGTTGATTTGATCACAATAGTATCAAATGCTTTTATATCATTATAAAATGATTTTTCAGTAACTTACGGCGGTGCAAGAATATTTGACACCATTGTGAAACCCCAAATTTATATATTAAAAAATATGGGTGTTCATACCTAAAAATAATTAATTACGTATATACACATAAATTGTCAAATACATAGACCATAGTAGCTACCCATAAACTTAAGTTTATATTACATATATATGTTATAGTCTATAAAATTATGAGTTTGGTAAATAATCCAAATCACATTTAATTTCTCTAAATAAGGGAGATTGTCACATTCCTTATAGAGTTTTTAGTGTTTACCACTTACTCTTCTGCAAATTTTATAATAAGTTAGGCGTTGATGTTAAAACTTTTATTAAAAAAGACACCCCAATTCTCAACCACAAAACATTAGTTTTTTTTTTAAATAGAACAACGAGAAATTATAAAAACAGTAAAGAAGAGCACCCTTTTTTTTTAATGGTGATATTTGACCCCTCAATTTCTCTCACCAATCTCCACTATTCAATTAACAAATTATTCTTATTTAAAATAAAAATTAATTAAAAAGAAAATAATTCCAAGTACCCTAGCCACCTTCCACCATCATTGTCATCACCTCAAGCCACTATTCATTATCATTCATTCCAATCTCAATCGCTTTATTACTAACCCATTTCAATTAATCTATAATTTCTTGATTCGTATACTAAAATTATTTTTTTCCTTTTTTCATTTGATATTATTTTGATTTTGATACTATTATATCAATCTCCCTAAAATCAATTTAAATAAGCGAGGGGCTTTGGTTTACAACTATTAGGAAATTTATCAATCGACAACTATGGGCTAGTGGTATGGTGGCTTGAAGTAGTGAAAGTGGTAGTAAAAGATGGTTGTGGTAGATATTAATATCTTGATAGCATTCTAAAATTTTATTTGTTTTTTAATTATTTTTTATTGTTAAACAAGGATAATTGTAGAAATAACTAATATCAATTAGAAAGTGGGTACTTATAAGAGAAATTGAGTTGGTCAATTACCACTATTCTTTGTTCTTTTAATTAATATTATATATAATGTACAATTAATAAGTATATAATTTAATAGAAATAGGAGAACGTAGAATGGGGAGCCCCACTTCTATACACAAATTTTGACACAAGATGTTACTCGTTAAATCACAATAATTTTGATGGCGAAAATTATCACCGATAAGGATTATTTTATAAAGAAATAGAGTCAACTAATGGACACAACAATCTTCCTATCGATCCTCGTATTACCACTGTAAAATTTTATCTTGTAAACGCAGCTTACTGTGGTTCTTAAACCGAATATACTGTTTTGTTCTCATTGAAATAGGGTAGTAACGACGGGGTATTCTCAAAATTATTTAGTAGGTGATACTATAGAACTTGTGAGCTGTTGATCATTAAAGTTTGAGGCATTTGGTAAAACAATTTCGGCATGCCCTTGCTTGAAACATATTAGCTAGCCATTGTTATGAATTCTGAAACCAGGCCTAGCCGAGTGCAATATTGAGCATGAACATTCAGGAAACAAAATTGAATATAAAAATTACTTTTTCAACGATTATAACAATATTTGACGAAGTACCTTTCGACAAAATAGTTAAGGATAGTTGCGGAAATATGAAGCTTTGGTCCTGATCCTTTGGGTGAAAAATAGGGAAAGAAAAAGGATAATTTTTTTTACCTTGTTATTTAATTTTCTGATATATAAAAATAACAAAAGGAGACAGCATGGCTGGAAGAAGAGAGAGTGAATATATGAAGATCCGTTAAGTGTCAATAGGAGAGAAAATATGAGTGTTAATAATAGTTGTGGGATACATTATTAACTGACTTTGTTTATTCAAAAATTAATCCCTATAAAAAATAATCTTAGCCATTAAAATTATTGAGATTAACAGTACAATTTTATGTCAAAATTTGTATATCAAAAGAGGGGCTTTCGATGTCACCCCACATAAATAAGTTACATTTAAGGTATAAAGCCGAACATATAAAGGTCAATAGAAACTTAAAAGTAATATAATAATAAATTCTCACAATTATACTGGAAGACTCAAATCCTTCACAGCTTCAAGGATGAAGAGAGGAGGTGCCACCCATTTCTAACTATAAGATAAACTATAAATAATCACAAATAATAGATTTAAAAAAAATCTAAATATATTAGAGGTAGAGAAAATTTCGTGTGAAAATATTGTGAATTTAGGAAAAAAATTTAATCATTATTATTTCTGCCAATCATAAATAACCCTTCTCGATTTTCTTAACTTGAAGAAAATTGTCAAAATTATCATATCAACTTTCTTAACTGAACAAGCTTAGGAAAGATAAACATAGTCATCAAAAAAACTTATATTTATGTAAACAAATATGGTAGATATAGACGCGGCAAACATAGCTATATATAGACATATTCGTGGCAAAATCATGTCTGCGGCACCTAAGCAAAGCTCCTTCTTGTACGTGTCTCTCACAGTCCACGCCTTCCCTGGAAAGACGCCATTGTATTAATTTGCGCCCCTTTAGCTGTCGTCCGAAACTCCGGTCCCGGCCAGCAATCCCTTCTTGGCGTCTTTGACTCCCTCTCTGTTATATATATATATATATATATATATATAATTGCAAATAACAGAAAAAGGATCTTTTACTTCTCAGACATCAGCCAGAATCATGGAGCTTTTTGATTCATCAAAGCATGTTTTGTCAACTTTCTTCACATTCTCATCATCTTCACTAATAATGCTTTTAGGTGCTGATTTTCTTCTTAAACCAATTTTCCTACGTTGGTTTTCCTGTTCATTGCATTTAGTTTTGCTAGTTGGGCTGCTTGTCTCGTGGGGTTGGAACAAAATAAAAACTGGTGAAGGTGATCATAATGGAGGTTCGAGGGAGATGTTCAAGAACAAGAAGGCTTTGTGGTACAAGCTGACTTTGGCTTGTTGTTTTGGTGTTTCATTGTTTAATATTGTGTTCTCTTTGCTGAGTTACTTTTATTGGTATGAAAACGGCTGGTCTGATTATCAACTGGTGACCCTTTTGGATTTTGGGGTTAAAACACTTGGCTGGAGTGCAATTTGTGTTTGTTTGCATACCGTATTTCTTAATTCAAGGCAACCAAAGTTACCAATTTTGTTGAAACTTTGGTGGGCCTTTTATGTGTTTATCTCATGCTACTGTCTAATTGTTGACATTGTTCTATGCGAAAAACAAGTATCTTTGCAAATTCAGTACTTAATATCAGATGTTGCATCCGCTATGACTGGATTGTTTCTATGTTTTGTGGGAATTTTGAGTAAAATTGAGGGTGAAGATGCCCTTCTCCTTCGAGAACCCCTATTGAAAGCTGATTCTAATGAAATTGATGGTACAGTGCCATCAATCAAGTCCGAAGGGGCTGATAAATTGACACCTTATTCAAGAGCTGGTGTACTTAGTGTTATTACTTACTCATGGATAAATTCTCTAATTGCTCTTGGCAATAAGAAAACCTTAGACCTCGAGGATGTTCCTCAGTTAGATAGTGGTGATAGCGTGAGTGGGGCCTTTGCTAATTTTAAAAATAAGCTTGAGACTGAAGGTGGTGTGGGGAGTGGACTCACAACAGTGAAGCTGATCAAAGCAATGTTCTGCTCAGTTTGGAAAGATGTTCTTGTTACAGGTTTTTTAACTGTTCTGTACACTTTGGCCTCGTATGTTGGCCCTTATCTCATTGACACTTTCGTTCAATATCTCAATGGAAGGCGGGATTTTGAAAATGAGGGGTATGTTTTAGTTTCTGCCTTTTGTGTTGCTAAGCTTGTGGAGTGCCTCTGCCAGAGGTTCCGGGTTTTCCGGTTGCAACAGCTTGGAATTAGGATGCGAGCAGCACTTATTGCAATGATATACAATAAAGGTTTAACACTTTCATCTCAAGCAAAGCAAGGCCAAAGTAGTGGGGAAATCATTAATTTCATGACTGTTGATGCTGAGAGGGTTGCTGACTTCAGTTGGTATATTCATGATCCTTGGTTAGTCCTCTTTGAAGTTGCTTTGTCCATTTTAATCTTGTACAAGAACCTTGGGATAGCATCATTGGCAGCTCTTTTCGGAACGGTAATTGTTATGCTGGTAAATATTCCTTTGGGTAGAGTGCAAGAGAACTTTCAAGACAAGTTGATGAAATCAAAAGATGAAAGAATGAAGGCAACTTCGGAGATTTTAAGGAACATGAGAATTCTCAAGCTTCAGGGATGGGAAATGAAGTTTCTTTCTAAGATTATTAATCTCAGAAAGAGAGAGACTGGATGGCTGAAAAAGTATGTTTACACTTCAGCCATAGGTTCATTTGTTTTTTGGGGTGCTCCCACTTTTGTGTCAGTGGCCACATTTGGAACATGTATCCTTTTAAATGTCCCACTTGAGTCTGGAAAGATGCTATCTGCAATTGCAACATTCAGGCTTCTTCAAGTACCAATATATAATCTTCCCGACGTAATTTCAATGATAATTCAGACAAAGGTTTCACTCCAAAGAATTGCCTCTTTCTTTTGTCTTGATGATTTGCAGCCTGATCTTGTTGAGAAGCAACCAAGTGGTAGTTCTGAAACAGCAATTGAGATAGTTGATGGGAATTTTTCCTGGGATATTTCTTCACATAATCCAACGTTGAAACATATAAACTTGAAAGTGTTTCACGGCATGAGGGTTGCAGTTTGTGGTACTGTTGGCTCTGGCAAATCAAGCTTGCTTTCTTGTATTTTGGGAGAAGTACCCAAGATATCTGGTACCCTGAAGTTGTGTGGTACAAAGGCCTATGTGGCACAGTCGCCTTGGATACAGAGTGGCAAGATTGAAGATAACATTTTATTTGGAAAGGAGATGGACAGGGAAAGGTACAACGCAGTGCTTGATGCGTGTTCCCTGAAGAAGGACTTGGAAATCCTGTCATTTGGTGATCAGACAGTTATAGGAGAGAGAGGAATCAACTTGAGTGGAGGACAGAAACAAAGAATACAAATTGCACGTGCTCTTTATCAAGATTCTGATATCTATCTGTTTGATGATCCTTTTAGTGCTGTGGATGCTCATACAGGATCTCACCTCTTTCAGGTAAATCTATTCTGAATCCAATAATATTAACAATTGTGAAAGTTTCTCTTCGTAGTATAGTCTGCCATGCTCTTCATAAGTCCTTAGTTTTAATGGCACCTCACTTACCTTTTGTGTAATATTTTTTTCAGGAAGTTTTGTTGGGCCTTTTGAGTTCTAAAACTGTATTATATGTTACTCATCAAGTGGAATTCTTACCTGCTGCCGATCTGATCTTGGTAAGAAATATTAAATATGATTTCTTTTCCTATTGGCATCCATTTCCTGTAATATCCCATAACTGTCCTCATACCTTATGTTTAGGTAATGAAAGATGGAAAGATCACACAAGCTGGAAAGTATAACGATCTAATAAACTCAGGAACTGATTTCATGGAACTTGTGGGTGCACATGAGCAAGCTTTATTGGCACTTGGTTCCATTGAGGGAAGGCCTGCTTCTGAAAGAGCAAGTGGAGAGAATGGCGGTACAGTTATTGCTAATAGGATTGTCAAGGAAGTAGAAAATAACAAAGGGCAGAATGATAAAGCTGATGAAGTAGCAGTGTCAAAAGGTCAGCTTGTACAAGAAGAAGAGAGAGAGAAAGGTAAAGTCGGGTTTTCAGTATACTGGAAATATATCACCACAGCATTTGGAGGAGCTCTTGTGCCCTTCATATTGCTAGCACAGACGCTTTTTCAGATCCTTCAAATTGCCAGCAATTATTGGATTGTTTGGGCAACTCCAGGTACAAAGGATGTAAAACCTGTAGTTGCAGGCTCTACACTATTAATTGTTTATGTAGCTTTGGCTGTTGGAAGTTCTTTTTGCGTCCTTGCTAGATCCACACTTCTTGCAACAGCTGGGTACAAAACAGCCACACTGCTCTTTAATGAAATGCATTTTTGCATTTTCCGTGCCCCAATGTCATTCTTTGATGCAACCCCAAGTGGAAGAATTATAAATAGAGTGAGTTCTTAGCCATTGAACTTCAATTGGTAAATCAACATTGGCATCTCTTAATTTTTTTTGAAAAAACAAGATAATATCAATAAGTGTTTGCTTAATCAATTTTGCTTTTCCCTTCTAGGCTTCTACTGACCAAAGTGCTGCTGATTTGGGCATTCCTTCTCTTGTTGGGGCCTATGCCTTCTCAATAATCCGAATTCTTGGAACCATTGCAGTAATGTCTCAGGTTGCGTGGCAGGTTTTTATTGTTTTTGTCCCAGCAGTTGGTAGCTGCATCTGGTATCAGGTAATCATTGTCCTCTTTGCAACTCTTTATAAGCTATGTGCGCATCATAACCTTGGGACATCAAAATTTCAGGCCAAATATTTGATACCACCTGCTGCTTTTTGTATTCTATTTTATTGTTTTAATTATTTCCATTTTAATATTATATTTTTTTATGAGACATCTTATGTTACTTGCAATTAAAGGACCATATTTTCTCTTATTGAATGTAAACTAGTGTTGCTCCTAATTTTTATCATGTTCTTGGTCCTTTTTTTATTGCTTTTTGTGTTAATACACTGTGACTACATTTAGTCTTGCACTCATTGAATAACATAGTGTACCAATTTTGGAACAGAAGTTTTCTAACTATTTCGGGTATATGCAGCAATATTACATATCTTCAGCGCGAGAACTTTCACGGTTGGTTGGAGTATGCAAAGCTCCAGTGATACAACATTTTGCAGAAACTGTTTCAGGGTCAACAACTATCAGGAGCTTTGACCAAGAGTCAAGGTTTAGAGACAGAAATATGAAACTGATGGATGAATATTCCCGGCCAACATTTCATATTGCTGCTGCCATGGAATGGCTAGGCTTGCGCTTGGATATGTTGTCTTCCATCACATTCGCCTTCACTTTGGTCTTCTTAATCTCTATTCCAAAGGGATTTATTGATCCTGGTTAGTTGTTCACATATGGTATCATTGATTATTCTTCTTGCAATTTGAAGTAATAGTTAAGCAAGAAACAAGCTTATTTTTTCTTTTCCTTTTCTGAAGCAATTGCTGGCTTAGCTGTGACATATGGGCTCACCCTAAATACTTTACTAGCTACATTAATATGGTTTGCTTGCGATCTGGAGAATAAGATTATATCAGTCGAGAGAATTTTTCAGTATACATGTATTCCTAGTGAGCCCCCTCTTGCAATCGAAGAAAGTCGCCCGAATGATTCTTGGCCATCACATGGAAAGATTGACCTGCTTGATCTCCAGGTAAGTTTACTTGCTTAATGAGTTTTCGGTATGTTTGGCCTTGTTGTACTTCTGCTTCAGTTTCAATGCACATCAACTAAACTGTTTGGAAAACATCCACTCTACTGGTCATACAAACTACCCACAAAGCATATAGCTTTGACCACGAGTAACTCCATTCTACAACAGTTATGGAGTAAAATGCCATGGCATCTTCATCCCCAACACTCCCTTAGCCTTTATCATTTTTACATATCAATTATCGCGGTTGTGATGTAGGTCCGCTATGCACCACAAATGCCCCTTGTTTTGCAAGGTATCTCATGCACTTTCCCCGGAGGGGAGAAAACTGGCATTGTAGGGAGAACAGGAAGTGGTAAATCAACTCTCATTCAAACACTGTTCCGGATTGTTGAACCTGCTGCTGGTCAGATTCTGATCGATGGCATTGATATCTCATTAATTGGACTACATGATTTGCGATCAAGACTAAGCATTATTCCCCAGGATCCTGTCATGTTTGAAGGGACTGTTCGAAGCAATCTAGACCCTCTTGAAGAGTCTACGGATGAGCAAATTTGGGAGGTAGGCAGAAGCTTATGCAGTGTTTTCAGGCTTGCAATTGGTGATGGAAGTTGGATTGTGCTAAAATTTCTTTAAATGGTTTTAGGCTCTGGATAAATGCCAACTTGGAGATGAAGTTAGGAAGAAGGAGGGGAAGCTAGATTCAAAAGGTCCGTCTTTCTCCCTAGTCTGTTATATGTAGTGATTTTTTGCAAATATTTTTGTGGCTAGAGTTTCCATTATCTTTTTTCATTTGAATGCTGCAGTTACTGAGAATGGAGAGAACTGGAGTATGGGCCAGAGGCAACTGGTCTGTCTTGGCCGTGTGCTACTCAAGCGAAGTAAAATCTTGATGCTTGATGAAGCAACTGCATCCGTTGACACTGCTACTGATAATCTGATCCAGCAAACTCTTCGGCAGCACTTTTCTGACTGCACAGTCCTAACCATTGCCCATCGGATAACTTCTGTTATTGACAGTGATTTGGTTCTGCTTCTAAATCATGGTTAGTGTGTCCAATTAATTCATATATGCTTTCTTTTGTAGCATGCTCATCATCAGATGTAAGTAACATTTCGAGCCCTTGTTGCAGGGCTTATCGTGGAGTTTGATAACCCAGCAAATTTGCTAGAGAACAAATCATCGTCTTTTTCACAACTTGTTGCAGAGTACACTCTCAGGTCGAGTTCCAGTTTTGAGAATTTAGCTGGGAATTGAAGGCCATACCTTATACCATTGCACAATTAAGTGAGGTAAGTTACTTGATGACTAAGTAACTTTAAGTTACAGGTTCATTTTGACATTATTGTTAATGTATTTATGGATTCAGTTTGTGTGTACTACTTGACTTAGACTTCCGATTCTGATATTGCATTCCTCCAGCAGAATCAAATGTTCATAATGGCAAAAATAGTTTCTTCCCCAGAGTCCAGAGATTTCTAAAAGAGGTTCCAAAAATCATGACATTATTTTTTGCTTGTATGCTCTCTCCTCCTCCTACCTGACTCATCGTATCATCGTAAATGATTGACTTTGCACCAAGTGGCATTTATCTGAAACATCTGCGAATATTTTGCAAGTTAGGAGCTGTTGAGTACCACAAAGAATGCAATCATTGGGATCAAACAAGGTAGAAGAACTGTCAAAGTTGATCGAGAGAATGTATTCGAATGAAGGAACCGGGTCTGGTTAATCTCATTGACATTTTTTGCTTGGACCCTGTAGCAACCAATGCGAAGATAGAGAATCATCCATATATGTTTTGTAATCATAATTATCATAGCTTCATGTTTCTCCATTAGGATTTAGAATTACATGAAGTTAAGTTTTAATTTTGGCAATTTCAAGCACTTTTTTTTAAAAAAAAAATTATTAGGATATTGTGATGCTCATCGTTATTAACTAGTTATTAACAACTCCTTAAAGTTCATAATTTTATAAATACAAATGTCTGCATAACAGAGCGATTCTAGATTTCAAAGCATTTACTAGAGAATATTTATTCTCACTTAAAAACAAAAGATAATTGTATATATAGAGAGAGAAAAAGAAAAGAAAAGAAAAGAAAGCAAGCCGTGACCAATTATAAAATGAAAGTCTCAAGGTAATGATACCGAAATTGAGGTGTATATATATATATATATATATATCAAACCACTCAACCTACATTATAAAAATTTACCCTAGCAAACTTTTATAAAAACTTTATCAATCAAAAAGTAAAATAGTCACAAGAGATGATCATTCATAGCTAAGAGAACCAAATATTTGGACCAATTCCAAGAGCCCTCATATAAATTCTTATGAGTGTAAAGTGGTGAATATCCCACAAAGTCAAAGCATCATTACAGAAAAAGGTCATGGTCTTTAACCACTGCAAAACAATTACGTCGTCGAGCATGCAGGAGTATTATCGCAGAGGTTGAAAAGCTATATCCTAATTAATTGCTCATGGTCGAACAAAATATTGCACAACTCTTCTATGAGAAAACATTGCAGATTTCCTTATTTTTATTAAAGAGCTCCAATTTGTTTCTAACACATATTTTTCAGCAAAAACGATAGTTACACCCCTAAATTTTGAAAAAAAATAAAAATAGTTATGAACTCCTCAAGTTTTCAATAGAGGATAATAAGAGGCCTTTTGATTATTATATTCTTTATAATAAAAAAAATTAATTTTAATATTTTATAATAAATAAAAATATAACATTAAGTAAATATATATATATATATATATATATATATATAATATCAATATTTTATAAAATAATTTTAATATTATTAATATTCGACATATGCTTTGTTAATATTGTGACCCAAATATTTATTTAAGATCTTCATAACAATAAAATACAAATATATTATAAAATGCACACATTCGCAATGCGGAAAGACTTGAGAATTTCAAATTGATTTGAAAAATTTGCCTTGGTTATAAGTTTCTTAAAAGAACTCCATTAAATCGGATTGTAGGAGCAGTATTTTTTTTTTTAATTTTCAATTTCATTTATTCTTAAACAAATTTTTTTTATAAAAAGTCTTACATAATAATAATGACCAATATAAACTTTTCCTTATAATTATAGCTTTTGTTCAACAACTGAAACTAGCACCTCCCGATTAAATAAGTCTGAGCTTTCAATATTTTGTGTATATATATAACCATAATGAAATGAATATTTTAATATTTTTCTCATTTGAAAAGACAGGAAATAGAAATGTAAGAAATTTTACAAAAGACAGGAAATAGAAATGGAAGGAAAATAAATAAATAAAAGGAGAGACATAGAAAGCAAGTGGACGGTGGAAAATCAAATGCAAGAAAAGTCTAAGGATAATGATTATAGAATTGATTTGAGGCATCAGCTTCCCATTTAGGTCAATTATGAAATTGGAAAATTTGTACCAATCTTTTAGATCAAAATGTCTGCATTACTCTATTCCTTTACATTTATCAGTGGCAATCTACTCAAACAATGGCTGGAGAATTTTTTACATCCAACTAATAGCAATTTTAAGACAGAATTATTTGTTTATCTTGCGAATATTTTGTTTTAGGATCTAAGACAAAATTATTTCATTACTGTTAGAAACAATCAATCATTCAAGATAACACAAATGATCATGAACTTTGTCAAAGAAAAAAAAAAAAGCAATAAGTTCCACCAAATTTATGGGGTATCGATTTTTCAAATATATTGAACAAAATGAATCATACTTAGTTTAAATTTTGAATAAAGCATCATAAAAATGAGGGAAGGACATTTTAATTAGCATTTTTAAAATCATTGTTGAAATTTTTATATGGTTAGAGATTTTGTAATATTAATATAATTTGACAAAATTCCAATGAAAATTGCACATAAATATATAAATACCATAACATATAATAATCTATTGAAAAGTCCCAATGAAAATTGGGATGAAATGAGGTGCCACTTTCTCAAAGTTGGTCAAACACGGGTTTGGAAAAATTTCATCAATTGATTAAAATGAACTCATTTCATGGCAATTATTGGGTTGTGGCCAACGGCTAGCTAGCATTCACTTACGACAATTTTACCTCGCAAATTCCAATAGAAAGTCATACTGAAACGAGACAATCAATATGTCATCAAATAAGGACTTAAATGTAATGCAAATCCAATCAAATGTGTCCTTACAATTTTACACGATGTCACACTCATTCATACAAATAAAGTAGAGACACATTTATGGTAAACTGAAGCTTCTGTGTACTCTCCCTATGGCTTTCTGACAGTAAGCGTTAAGACGGATGCAGTGTTTTCTTGTTTTATCTGTATTTGGCTCATGGAAACAACAGTATTGCTCGCTCACATGTTAATATCCTCTGTTCTCTCGGCCTCTCCATTCCAAGTCTCCACGTCAACTCTTCCCCTGGAAATCCATCTCTTTCTCTCTCATTTGTGCCTTCAATCCTCTCATATATAACGTTAAAAAAAAAAAAAAAAGTACCATTAACTTCATAAATGTGTTACCTATAAAACCTCAGAGCACACTCATTTTTCATCTTCAAAAATGTATTCAGGGACTGATTTTCTTCTTAAGCAAGCTTTCCTTCGTGGGGTTTCTGGTTCTTTGCACTTATTTTTGCTGCTTGGGTTGTTTGGATTGTGGGTTTGGAAGAAGCTGAAAGTTGGTGAAGGTGATCATAGTGGAGGGTCCAAGGAGAGGTTCAAGAACAAGAAAGCTTTGTGGTATAAGCTGACTTTGGTTTGTTGCTTTGTTGTTTCACTGTCTAGTCTTGTGTTGTGTCTGTTGAGTTACTTTTATTGGTATGGAAATGGCAGGTCTTATGATCAACTTGTGATCCTTTTCGATTTTGGGGTTAGAACACTTGGTTGGGGTGCAATTTGTGTTTATTTGCGTACAGTGTTTCTTAATTTAAGGCAACCAAAGCTCCCGATATTGTTGAAAATTTGGTGGGGCTTTTATGTTTTTATTTCTTGTTACTGTCTGATTGTTGACATTGTCCTGTACCAAAAGCAAGTAAACTTACCAATTCAGTTTCTACTATCTGATGTTGTATCTGTTATCACTGGATTGCTTCCATGTTTTGTGGGTTTTATGAGTAAAAACGAGGGCGAAGATACCCTTATCCTTCAAGAACCCCTTTTGAAAGTAGATTCTGGTGAAAGTGAAGGGACGGTAGCATCAATCAAGTCCAGAGGAGCTGATACTGTGACTCCTTATTCAAATGCTGGTCTATTCAGTGTTCTTACTTACACCTGGATAAATTCTCTAATTGCTCTTGGCAATAAGAAAACTTTAGACCTTGAGGATGTGCCTCAATTAGATAGTGGTAATAGTGTGGTTGGGGTCTTTGCAACTTTTAAGAATAAGCTTGAGACTGAAGCTGGATTGGGAAGTGGACTCACCTCACTAAAGCTGATCAAAGCAATGTTCCGCTCCGTTTGGAAAGATTTTCTTCTTACAGCTTTAGTGGCCGTTGTGTGCACATTGGCCACTTATGTTGGCCCTTATCTCATTGATACTTTAGTTCAATATCTCTCTGGGAAGCGGGATTTTGAAAATGAGGGGTATGCTTTGGTTTCTGCTTTTTGCGTTGCTAAGCTTGTGGAGTGCCTCTGCCAGAGATTCTTTGTTTTCCGGTTGGAGCAGCTTGGAATTAGGTTGCGGGCAGCTCTTATTGCAATGATCTACAATAAAAGTCTGAAACTTTCATCTCAGGCTAAGCAAGGCAATACTAGCGGGGAAATCATAAATTTCATGACTGTCGATGCTGAGAGGGTTGCTGAATTAAGTTGGTATATTCATGATCCGTGGTTATTTCTCTTGGAAGTTGCTTTGTCCTTTTTAATCTTGTACAAGAGTCTTGGGATAGCATCGGTTGCAGCATTTTTTGGAACAGTAATTTTTATGCTGGTGAATGTTCCTTTGAGTAGAGTGCAAGAGAAATTTCAGAACGAGTTGATGAAATCAAAAGATGAAAGAATGAAGGCAACTTCGGAGATTTTAAGAAACATGAGGATTCTCAAGCTTCAGGGATGGGAATTGAAGTTTCTGTCTAAGACTATTGATCTCAGAAAGAGCGAGAGTGGATGGCTGAAAAGATGTCTTTACACTTCCTCCATAACATCCTTTGTCTTTTGGTGTGCTCCCACTTTTGTGTCTGTGATCACATTTGGAACTTGTATACTTCTGAAAGTCCCACTTGAGTCAGGAAAGGTATTATCTGCAATTGCAACATTCAGGCTTCTTCAAATACTAATTTATAAGCTGCCTGCCATAATTTCAATGACAATTCAGACAAAGGTTTCACTTCAAAGAATTGCCTCTTTCTTTTGTCTTGATGAGTTGCAGCCTGATCTTGTTGAGAAGCAACCAAGAGGTAGTTCTGAAACAGCAATTGAGATAGCTGATGGGAATTTTTCATGGGATATTTCTTCACATAATCCAACATTGAAAGACATAAACTTGAAAGTGTTTCACGGCATGAGGGTTGCAGTTTGTGGTACTGTTGGCTCTGGCAAATCAAGCTTGCTTTCTTGTATTTTGGGAGAAGTACCCAAGATATCTGGTACCCTGAAGTTGTGTGGTACAAAGGCCTATGTGGCACAGTCGCCTTGGATACAGAGTGGCAAGATTGAAGATAACATTTTATTTGGAAAGGAGATGGACAGGGAAAGGTACAACGCAGTGCTTGATGCGTGTTCCCTGGAGAAGGACTTGGAAATCCTGTCATTTGGTGATCAGACAGTTGTAGGCGAGAGAGGGATCAATTTGAGTGGAGGACAGAAACAAAGAATACAGATTGCACGTGCTCTTTACCAAGATGCTGATATCTATCTGTTTGATGATCCGTTTAGTGCTGTGGATGCTCATACAGGATCTCACCTCTTTAAAGTATAATCTATTCTGTTTCTAATGCTATCAATTTTCTTGGAAGTTTTACCCTGTAGAATGTTTAAAGTTTGCTATGTCATTCATGAGTATGAGTCCTTCGTTTTTAATTGTTGTAATAAGTCATCCATGTAATACCATTGGTAACCTTTGTACAATAATTTTGCAGGAAGTTTTGTTGGGCCTTTTGAATTCAAAGACTGTATTATATGTTACTCATCAAGTGGAGTTCTTACCTGCTGCTGATCTAGTCTTGGTAAGCAATATAAGTATCATCTCTTTTTATGTTGGAATGTGTTTCCCCACTTCATTAACCCATAACTCTCCTTATATCTTATATTTTAGGTAATTAAAGATGGAAAGATTACACAAGCTGGAAAGTACACTGATGTTATAAACTCTGGAACTGATTTTATGGAACTTGTGGATGCACATAAGCAAGCTTTATCAACGCTTGATTCCATTGAGGGGAGGCCTCTTTCTGAAAAAGGATCTGCCAATGGAGAAAATGATGGTACAAGTGCTACTGATGGGGTTGTCAAGGAAGTAGAAAACAAAGAAGTTCAGAATGATAGAGAAGATAAAGTTGCAGAGCCGCAAAGGCAGCTTGTTCAAGAAGAAGAGAGGGAGAAAGGTAAAGTTGAGTTTTCAGTGTACTGGAAATATATCACTGCAGCTTACGGAGGAGTTCTTGTGCCCTTCATATTGCTGGCACAGACGCTCTTTCAAATCCTTCAAATTGCCAGCAATTATTGGATCGCTTGGGCAACTCCAGCTTCAAAGGACATAAAACCTAGAGTTACAGGCTCTATGCTATTAATTGTTTTTGTAGCTTTGGCTTTTGGAAGTTCTTTTTGCATCCTTGCCAGATCCACACTTCTTGCAACGGCTGGATACAAAACAGCCACTCTGCTCTTTAATAAAATGCATTATTGCATCTTCCGTGCCCCCATGTCCTTCTTTGATGCAACCCCCAGTGGTCGAATTATAAACAGAGTACGTTCTTGTCTAATAAACTTTATTAGGGAATCAACATTGGAATGTCTTAAAAGTTTTGTGAAAACCAAAACCATACCTAGAAGTATTTGCTTAACCAATTTGCTTTTGTTCTTCAAGGCATCTACCGACCAAAGTGCTGTTGATTTGAGCATTCCTGCTCTCATTGGGTCCTTTGCATTCTCAATCATTCGGGTTCTAGGAGTGATTGGAGTGATGTCTCTGGTTGCATGGCAGGTTTTTATTGTTTTTATCCCTGTGATTGCTACCTGCATCTGGTATCAGGTAATCCTTGTGCTCTTGGCAACTCTTTATAAGCTGTGCCCACATTATGACATTGGCACATCAAAATTCTGGTTAAATATTTAATATCTATTATCACTTGATGCCTTTTTGTATTCTATTCCATAGGTTTAATCGTTTTCCATGTGAATAATAGATGTTTCTTACATCAACTTTTGCACTTTTAAGACCAACATTTGTTAGTTGACAGTCAAATGGAGTTACTTCGAGCTTTGATATCTTCTTGGTCCTCACTGTACTGCCTTTCTTTAAGTTATAGAACTTTCAAAGAAGCAAGTGTCAATACATTGTGTTCTCACTAACCACCTGTCCCTCTTCGAAATATTTTCTTCATTTAGTCTCATTCTCATTGAATAAGAGACCAATTTTGGGGTAGAAGTTTTCTTACTTTTTCAAGTTTATGCAGCAATATTACATATCTTCAGCACGGGAGCTTTCTCGGCTGGTTGGAGTATGCAAAGCTCCATTAATACAGCATTTTGCAGAAACTGTTTCCGGGTCAACCACTATCAGGAGCTTTGATCAAGAATCAAGGTTTATAGACACAAACATGGAACTGATGGATGGATATTCTCGACCAACATTCCATGTTGCTGCTGCCATGGAATGGCTAGGCTTGCGCCTGGATATGTTGTCTAACATCACATTTGCCTTCTCTTTGGTTTTCTTAATCTCCATTCCGAAGGGATTTATTGATCCAGGTTAGTAGTTCACATATGGTGTCATTGATAATCCTTCTTGCAACTAAAAATAATTAGTAAAGGAGCATGAAACAGCTTTTTTTTTTTCTCATTTCCTTTTCTGAAGCAATTGCTGGCCTAGCTGTGACATATGGACTCACCCTAAATAACTTACAAGCTATGTTAATATGGCTTGCTTGCCAAATGGAGAACAAGATTATATCAGTTGAGAGAATTTTTCAGTATACTTGTATTCCTAGTGAGCCCCCGCTCGAAATAGAAGAAAGTCGGCCCAACCATTCTTGGCCATCACATGGGAAGATTGACCTGCGTGATCTTCAGGTCATTTTACTTGCTTAACAACTTTTGTGAATGTTTTTGTTTCTGTTGTGCTTTTGCTTATTTTTCAAAGCACGCAAACTAATGTATTTGGTAAACACCCACTTTTAGTTGGCTGTTAGTGATGTTTAAAATCTACCCACTGATAATGAGTTCTCCATTCTGAAACAGTTATGGAATAAAAGCCCAAGATCTAAATCCCAAATACCCTTAGAGTTAACAACGATTGCTGTTATGATGTAGGTTCGCTATGCACCACACATGCCCTTTGTGTTGCGAGGTATCTCGTGTACTTTCCCAGGGGGAAAGAAAACTGGTATTGTAGGGAGGACGGGCAGTGGTAAATCAACTCTCATTCAAACACTGTTCCGGATTGTTGAACCTGCTGCTGGTCAGATTCTTATAGATGGCATCGATATCTCATTGATTGGACTACATGATTTGCGGACAAGACTAAGCATTATTCCCCAGGATCCTGTCATGTTTGAAGGGACTGTGCGAAGCAATGTAGACCCTCTTGAAGAATATACGGATGAGCAAATATGGGAGGTAGGAATAAGCTTTTGCAGTGTTTTCAGGCTTGCAATTGATGATGGAAGATAGATTATGCTAATATTTCTTGAAATGGTTTAGGCTCTGGATAAATGCCAACTTGGAGATGAAGTTAGGAAGAAGGAAGGGAAACTAGATTCAAAAGGTCTGTGTTTTTTCCTATTCTATTGTATGAGCTGTAGTGAAGTTTTCCAAATTTTAGTTGCGACTCAGAATTTCCTTTATATATGGTCTTGTGGATGCTGCAGTTACTGAGAATGGAGAGAACTGGAGCATGGGCCAGAGACAGCTGGTATGTCTTGGCCGTGTGCTACTGAAAAGAAGAAAAATCTTGATGCTTGATGAAGCTACAGCATCTGTTGACACTGCTACTGATAATCTGATCCAACAAAGTCTCCGGCAGCACTTCTCTGACTGCACAGTCATAACCATTGCTCATCGGATAACGTCTGTTATTGACAGTGATATGGTTCTGCTTCTCAGTCATGGTCAGTATGTCCAATTCCTTTTATAGCCTGCTTATCATCGAATATAAATAACATTTTAAAAATATATTCTTGTAGGACTCATCGAGGAATATGATTCCCCAAGAAAGTTGCTAGAGAACAAGTCATCCTCTTTCTCACAACTTGTTGCAGAGTACACCCAGAGGTCCAGTTCCAGTTTAGCTGGGAATTGAAGGCCATAGCTTAACAAACGAAATTGAGCCGAGTTAAGTTGCTTGACGACTAAGAAACTTGAGTTTCAGGCTCGTTTTGACTTTGATATTGTCATTGCTTTCTAGGCATGTGTCATTACAGATTGTGTGCACTGCTTGATTTCTGACTCTGACGTTATATTCCAACTGCAGATCAAATGTTTACAATAGGAGAAGCATTTCATTCACCAGTGGTCACCGAAAGAGGCTCTGAAAATCCAAGACAATAAATTTTTGTTCGGAGGCTCTCTGCCCCTCCTGCCTTGTTCATTCTTAAGACAGGAACAGATTTGCCTTCCACCGTATTGCAGTTTCCGGTAACATCCGCAAAAGTATTGCAAGTTTAGAGCTATTTAGTGCTTAATCCCTTCAGCCAATAAACAAATGTCACTTTATTTAAGATTGTAAAAGTTAAAATATTCGTTGAAAAGTTTAGCATCACTCTATCCTAATATCCAAGGGATTGTTTATCATGTTTAAAAAAAAATTAATAAATTACTTTAAAAAATAAATGATTAGCCTTTTACATTTTCAATAATACTCTACATGTGAAGCCGGAATATATATATATATTGAAATGATGTGCCGTTTAGCATTCATTATCATATATGAAGATTAATTATTCATTATCGAGGTGCTAATCGTAAATAATATTTCATATCTCTTATCTTTTTGAATATTTCAAAATCCACACCCGCAATAGCTGCTCTGTCTCTTAAATCTTAATGAATGACTTCACTGTTCAGAATTCGTAACGTGGGAGGCAATGCCAATCGCAGGCTCATCGCTCAATAAATCTTGTTTGGATTCCAAGAAATTCCAAAATTTGCAGTAGAAATAGATGCTACGGTTGAACAAAATATTGTATTCTCCGACAAAAGCATTGCACATTCCAAGAAGAGTTCTGATTTCCTCCTTTCCATATTTCTTTTTCCCGATAAATGTTGCTCAAGAAAGTTCGATATAAATAAATCGAGGCTAATGTTAAGTTACATGCATGTAATTTAGGGAGATTCATAAATCGAATATGTAATTAAAATTTCAATGTGTCGTGCAAACTCTTCAGATATTTAGGACTAATTTTATAAGTAACAGCTGAAATTACCTTAAATTAATTAAATCAGATTTCAATAATAATTTTTACTTGGGTGCGATCGCCTTTTTTTGTTTGGTAATTTAGGGCCGTGACGTCTCACATCTGCATTATGAAGAGATTCTAGAATTTCAAATTGATTCCCAAAATTGTCTTTGGTAGTTGTAAGTTTCTTAGAAAATGAAATTCATGAAACCCAATTTACGTTAGTTTATATTGAGGCACTTAACTTACTATAACTTGAAAGTGGTTACTCAACATAAAAGAGAATGATGGTACTTGAAATACATGAGAGGTCATGAAACCCTTATATTGAATCAATATTTAAAAAATTAAATCATAATGAAATAAAATGTTTTAATCTTTCTTTCTTTTTTCTTTTTATCATTTGAAAAAGAAAGATAAATCATACCAAGTGTGGGAAGAAGGAAAGGAACAAAAAACTAAAAGCAGGTGGACAATGGAAAAGCAAATGCATGAAAGTATAAAGTTTGGAAAAAATGAATCAATCATTTAGATCAAAAATCAAAATGATTAAATCATAATAAAACAAAATGCCTTCGGTTTATTTTTTGCCCCTTATTCGAAAAATAAAGATAAATCATAACAGGTGGGGAAAAGAACAGGAAGAAGAAAAACTAAAAGCAAGTGGACAATGGAAAAAGCAGCAAATGCATGAAAGTAATAAAATTTGGAAAAAATGAACCAATCATTTAGATCAAAAATCAAAAGAGTAATCATAAAGAGAGATAATCAAAAGAGTAATGATAAAGAGAGATAAAGATGAGAGAATTTTACTCTCATTCTACCCAATCCACTATTTCTTTCTATTTTCGACACACTTTCTCTCATCTTTTTTTTTTTTAGTATTTTTCTTTTGAAAAATGTCATACCATTATCACGTTACACGTGTAATTTGCAAAAGAAATAAAACTTAAAAGAATTAAAGACATGTGACAATTTATATACGTTAAGTCAATTTATATAAAATTTTATATTTTGTTATTTTTATCTGTTAACTATATATTTAATTATTTAAAAGAGAAAAGAGAAAAAAAAAATGTTTCTTGTGAACGTATTTATTTGAAAGACAAAATCACTTCATCACTGTTAGTGACTTATAACAACCATTCATTTGCCTCATGTGAATTGTTCTTAGAAACTAGAAGTCAATGAATGGTTGTTAAACACGTTCGGATGGAAATGAGGTAACACTTTCGCCAAATTGGTCAAACACGTGTTCGGAAAACTGCATCAATTGTATTAGGGGAAATAATTAACATCAAAATGAGTCCATTTCATGCCAGTAACACTTGCAAAAACCTCATTGCGTGTGCCTCAAGCTTTCACTCTGTGGACCTTAGGCACTCACTAATCACGGCGACAAATTTTCTCGGAAAATTCCAAATAAAATCTTGAAGTGGAAAACTGGGAATCCTCAGGATCCCATAAAAGTTATTTTCCTTGTTTGGCTTCCGGGAAAACGCCCAATAAATTAAAGCTTCCTCATTTTCCTTGCCCCGCACACATATCGAACTCAAGTCAAACGTGGCAACCGACACGTCGGCAGTTTTTTTGTTTTTATTGATTGATGGGGAACCAAATTATAGCCGCGGCTAAGTTCCATTAATCTGTGACCAATAGACATGCATTTTGATTCGTTGGATTTAAAGACTGAAACTGGACGGTTGGGATTAACGGCCGGAACAGAAATCAATTGTGGGCAACTGGTCTTTAACACAAAGGAGGGTTCATTTCCATCGACTCCCCCAAATGTTCTGACAAATGTCAGTACCCACCCATTCGTTTTTGATGTATACACAGCCAACCGACCAGCTTTTCTACTATTAGAATTAAAAGACCATGATGCCTCACAATTAAATTAATTTGATTACGCAAAATAGCTCTTATAAATCTTTACAATAAAATATACGAATATTTTAAAAATTTAGCAACCAGACCCTTTTTTTTTAAAAAATCAAAAATAAATTTAGGTTGTATACTGACCAACTAGTTTATTTTATATTCAAACTTTTTTTTTAACTAAAATATCTTTTGATAGAATTACTTATAGAGACATGCTAGTATTAATATTGCTTCATAGTGTGAACTTTTTAGTTTGTATTAAAATATAAAAGTTGGTTAGAGCAATCAAATTCAAGTTTATAGGTAAATATATTTTCTTGGCTCTACATGCATGGTATATCAATAATACAAGATGGAATTACCTCTTAATTTTTTATCTCGTAGAGTTTATGTAAAATAAAAAGAAACACTTGTTGATCCTTTGCAACCTTTTGAAGAGATATTTAAGAACACACAAGTTTCTTCTTCTCCTTTCTAAAAAAAAAAGAAGAATATTTAGCACAAATCACAACCCAAAAAACCGATTTGATGGTTCAAAAATGATTTAATTGAATATGGTTAATTGAAATTTATCTTTGCGTGATGCAAACATTCTTCAATTTAACAAAAGTTAAGTCTCTTCGTTAAATCAAATCAAGAACAATTAGAAAAATATTAATGTACAAAAATTCTATTAAGATCTATTTTTGGAATTCTCAAGTTATAGAGACTAAATAAATAATTTTAAACTAATTTAGAGAGAAACTTGAGGGGTTCAAATAAGTTGTGAATTTATCAAGAAAATAGATTTAGAGAGGAACCGAGGGGTTCAAATAGCCCCATCATTCTTTTAATTATTTGGTGTTTGAAATATATATAGAATAGTGACACAGCTACAAACTCTTTTCTACAAGCTATCTTATATAAACTAATATGGCATCACTCGAATAATTGAAAGAAAACATCACTTAGCCAACAAGATATATTTTTATTATTTGATATTTTTATTCAACTAATCATATAATGTCATATTAGTATGTACAAGAGTTTATAAATATAATATTACTCATGTAATAATAGTGTAAATAAATATGTTATTCTCTTGCAAAATCAATCTAATAAAAAAATTCACTAAAGGTTATATTGTCTTTTTATTGATATTTTAATGACATTGATGGCATATATGTACAATCATCAATCAATTATTATTAACAATTTAAGGTAATTAAAAAACTAATTACGTGGAGGTAAAGTAATGAACTTTTGAATTACTGGGAGTTGAATAGTAGTCGATTTATTTGAGTATGCAGTGAAATTTATTATCATTTTTTCGTAAAATAAAATATAACTTTTTCTTAATTATACTATTAATTTGCATAAATTTTAGTTTTTTTTTTCAAGAATGAATTTCTATCTATTTACTTCAAATCTTTGTTTTCTTGAAAAATAAATTTGTTATTTTCTTACATTGACCTAATATTTAATTAAGGGCAATAGTGTCTTTGCGTTGGTCAACAATGGTCAGCAGTTTAACTTAACCGTATCGGACAAGAATTTGGCGGTGGATTGATGAACTTGTGTTAAAGTTCGGGATACTGATGATTAATGATAATAATGGGGGTTTATTTGAAATTAACGCCCAAACTCTGTTGTTTTTCTTTACACCCCGATAATACGTGGCATGCCTTATTTGCTAACTTGTCACTTCAGTTTCTGTGACGTACAATTTCTGAACTCAGCAAGACCCGCCAAATTACATAATAAAGATATAAAAGTTGGACTTTGGGGGGTTGTTTGCCTCGTAATGTTGACTGGCTTCTGTTTCCTCTTTTCCACTTTATAAAAAGCTCATTTTTTTTTTTTTTTAATGAATGACGGGAAGCGCATTTTGGGAAACAAAAAGTCTTCGTACTTTGTACTGTAATTATCCAAAAAACAAATTTTTAATGCTTTTACTTTTTCTTTTATAGTATAGTATGGCTCCAATTTAAAAAAAAAAAATTATCTCAAGGGTGATTTCATTAAAGTTAACAAAATGGATCATCCGGTTGTATTTATATCGTGTCAATTTCGTATTATATCAAATTTAGGCCGATACAAACATGATCCATTTAATAATTTTGTTAAAATTTTGAGACCTAAATCCAATACTAAGAATAAACAAATTACCTAATAACCCATTTAATATCTACAAGTTTAACAAAATTTAAATATTATATATATATATATATCTACTAAAATATTACACATTTTATATTATTGAAGTTTTAATTATATATATATAAATAATATTATATATCAATATTATAAAATATATATGTCTACTAACATTTTACATATTTATACTATTGGAGTTCTAAATCTAAATAAAATTTTATAAATGAAATATTGTATATATGTTAATCCTTAAAAAAAAATAGAGAATCATGTCTAATTTTTTAATTTTGATAACAAAAACTTACAAATTAATTTAGAATAAAAAATATAATTGTTTCATTGATTTAGTAAATGGGTCAAGAACTTTAATCCTAACTCAACATAGAAAAAAAAATTATGTTAATTCGGACCCAATCTATTTAATAATCGTGTTAAATTTGATGACTCATACATAAAATTTTACCATCTCTAGATTCCATGGAGCTTACAATTAAACCAATTAAAAAAAGATCATTGATTTTTAAAATCTGTTTAAACATAATTAAGAGTTTGAATATATATATATATAGAATACAGTCCGACCAGAATATAAACACATATGATCAATTCAAAAAAAAGACTAAATAATTGCTCGACCAAGTCGGGGAGCCCCTTGAATTGGGGTGTGGGGCGGAGACCTCATTGACTTGACAACTCCCATTAAACTAATTTATTGTTGGTGTTTATTGATCGGGAATATACTTGTGAAAATAAATCATTTATTGTTGGTGTTTATTGATCGGGGAATATACTCGTGAAAATAAATAAATATAATTTCAGTAGATTGAAATCTTCTGTGTCCATTCAATCAGGTTTTCTCAGAGATACAGCCTATCATTTCCTTGTTTTTTCTGTATTTGGCTCAAGAAACGTGTCCTTTGTTCTCTCCGCCTCTCCATTCTTACCCTCCACGTTAACTCTTCCCCAAGAAATCAATCTTTGTTTTTTCTCATTTGTCATTTTCCTTTTATTCTTTCTCATTCATCATTCTGCCTTCTATTCTTATATATATATATATATATATATATATGCACCCGCACACACAAAACCAAGTGCCACTAACTCCCCGTGCATACACTGGACTACTTGAATAAGCCCTCCAAAAATGTATCCAGGTACTGAATTTCTTCTTAAACCAGCTTTCCTTCGCGGGATTTCTGGTTCCTTGCACTTAGTTTTGTTACTTGGGTTGTTTGTCTCCTGGGTTTGGAAAAAGTTGAGAGTTGGGGTTAGTGATAGTGAAGGGTATAAGGAGAGGTTTAAGAAGAAATCGGTTTTGAGGCATAAGCTGATTCTGTTTTGTTGTTTTGCTGTTTCAGTGTTCAACCTTGTTTTGTGTTTGTTAGATTACTTTTCTTGGTTTGGAAATGACTGGTCTGGTGATAAACTGGTTACTTTAGCTGATTTAGTGCTTAGAACACTTGGTTGGGGAGCAATTTGTGTTTATTTGCATTCCCAGTTCTTTAATTCAGGTCAACAGAGATTCCCACTTTTATTGAGACTTTGGTGGGGTTTTTATTTATGTCTTTCTTGTTACTGTCTTGTCAGTGATATTGTTCTGTACGCACAGCATGTGTCTTTATCAGTTCATTATTTAGTATCTGATGTAGTCTCCGTTATTAGTGGATTCGTTTTCTGTTATGTGGGATTTTTGAAGAGAGACAAGGGTGAAGATACCCTTCTTCTTCAAGAAACCCTTTTGGATGGTGATTCTAGTATAGGTAATGGTGAAGTGTCATCAATCAAGTCCAGAGGGACTGATAACGTCACTCCTTATTCAAATGCTAGTTTATTTAGTGTTCTTACTTTCTCTTGGATGGGTTCTCTGATTTCCCTTGGGAATAAGAAAACTTTGGACCTTGAGGATGTTCCTCAACTAGATAGTGGCGATAGTGTAGTTGGGTGCTTTCCAATTTTTAGGAATAAGCTTGAGGCAAATAGGGTTGAGGGGAATAAAGTGACTGCATTCAAGTTGACGAAGGCATTGTTCTTCTCTGCTTGGAAAGAGATTGTATTTACCGCAATCTTAGCGCTTTTATACACATTGGCCAACTATGTTGGTCCATATCTAATTGACACATTCGTTCAATATCTCAATGGGGAACGAGAGTTCAAAAATGAGGGATATGTTCTGGTATCCACCTTCTTTGTAGCAAAGATTGTGGAGTGCCTTGCCCAGAGACACTGGATGTTTCGGCTGCAGGTGGCTGGAATTAAGATGCGCTCGGTACTTGTTTCAATGGTCTACAATAAGGGTTTGACCCTTTCATGCCAAGCGAAGCAGAGCTACACTAGTGGGGAAATCATTAATTTCATGACCGTTGATGCTGAAAGGATTGGTGACTTTGGTTGGTATATGCATGATCCGTGGTTGGTCATCTTGCAGGTTTCCTTAGCCCTTTTGATCTTGTATAAAAATCTTGGGCTAGCATCAATTGCGGCACTTTTTGCTACAGTATTAATTATGTTAACGAACTTTCCTTTGGGTAGACTGCAAGAGAATTTTCAAGATAAGTTGATGGGATCAAAAGATAAAAGAATGAAGGTCACTTCCGAGATTTTAAGGAACATGAGAATCCTCAAGCTTCAGGGCTGGGAAATGAAGTTTTTGTCCAAGATTATTGAGCTCAGAAAGATTGAGGCTGGATGGTTGAAAAAATTTCTTTACACTGGGGCGATGACCAGTTTTGTCTTTTGGGGTGCCCCCACTTTTGTGTCTGTTGCCACCTTTGGTGCTTGTATGCTTTTGGGAATCCCCCTTGAGTCAGGGAAGATCTTATCCGCTCTTGCAACATTCAGGATTCTTCAAGAGCCTATATATAATCTTCCTGACACAATTTCAATGATAATTCAGACCAAGGTTTCCCTTGACAGAATTGCATCTTTCCTATGTCTTGATGACTTGCAGTCTGATGTTGTAGAGAAGCATCCCAGAGGTAGCTCTGAAACAGCTATTGAGATAGTTGATGGGAATTTTGCCTGGGATATTTCTTCCAATAATCCAACATTGAGAGACATAAACTTGAAAGTGTTTCACGGCATGAGGGTTGCAGTTTGTGGTACTGTTGGCTCTGGGAAATCAAGCTTACTTTCTTGTATTTTGGGAGAAGTACCCAAGATATCCGGTGCCCTGAAGTTGTGCGGTACAAAGGCCTATGTTGCTCAGTCACCTTGGATACAGAGTGGCAATATTGAAGATAACATTTTGTTCGGTAAGCCGATGGACAGAGAAAAGTATGACAGAGTGCTTGAAGCATGTTCCCTGAAAAAGGATCTGGAAATCCTGTCATTTGGTGATCAGACAGTTATAGGCGAGAGGGGAATTAATTTAAGTGGAGGACAGAAGCAAAGAATACAGATTGCTCGCGCTCTCTACCAAGATGCTGATATCTATCTGTTTGACGATCCTTTTAGTGCTGTTGATGCGCATACTGGGTCTCACCTCTTTAAGGTGAAATCTATTCCTCTCTCTTGTGCTTTTACTTTTGGACTTCCTGCTTTTTCTTTTCCTGGTATATTTGGAACTGGAGGTATGCCACTCATGAGGGTGGACTCTTGTATTCAAGTACCACTACTCACTCCGATGTTATCATCTTCTTCCTAATGAAAACTTAGAATTTGTGACTTATTTTTTCATAATATTTGTTTGGTAGGAAGTTTTGTTGGGCCTCTTAAGATCCAAGACGGTGATTTATGTTACTCATCAAGTGGAGTTCTTGCCTGCTGCGGACCTTATCTTGGTGAGCAATTACATTGCATTTCTTTATCTGTTGGATTGCATATCCCTTGTTTATACATCCCTTAACAATAAACAAAACCTTGTTTTTAGGTTATGAAAGATGGAAAGATTACGCAAGCTGGAAAGTACAATGACATCCTAAACTCAGGTACTGACTTTATGGTTCTTGTGGGCGCACATCAGCAAGCTTTATCAGCACTTGATTCCATTGAGGGAGGACCTGTTTCTGAAAGGATAAGTATGAATAAAGAAAATGGTGGTATGGATACTACTAATGGGGTTACCATGAAAGAAGGAAATGAAGATATTCAGACTGATAAAGTAGACGAAGTAGCAGGACCAAAAGGGCAGCTTGTTCAGGAAGAAGAGAGGGAGAAGGGGAGAGTTGGTTTCTCAGTGTACTGGCAATATATTACAACAGCATATAGAGGAGCGCTTGTACCCTTTATATTGTTGGCTCAGATTCTCTTTCAGATCCTTCAAATTGGCAGCAATTATTGGATGGCTTGGGCAACCCCAGTGTCAGAGGATGTAAAACCCGCGGTCGGGAGCTCCACACTGATAATTGTCTATGTAGCTTTGGCCCTTGGAAGTTCTTTTTGCATCCTTGCAAGATCTACACTTCTTGCAACTGCTGGATTCAAAACAGCTACTCTGCTCTTTAATAAAATGCACTTTTGTTTATTCCGTGCTCCTATGTCCTTCTTTGATGCAACACCTAGTGGACGACTTCTAAACAGGGTAAGTTAGCGTCTGTTCAAATCTAGTGCACTTCATTTTTGTCGATTAGTTTTTCTGAGAACCAAAATAAGGCAAGTAAAAGTAATTGCTTATTTAATCTGCTTTCTTTCATAGGCTTCTACTGACCAAAGTGCCGTTGACTTGAACATTGCATCTCAAGTTGGGGCTTTTGCCTTCTCAATGATCCAGCTTCTGGGAATCATCGCGGTGATGTCTCAGGCTGCATGGCAGGTTTTTATAGTTTTCATCCCTGTGATTGCTGTCAGCATCTGGTATCAGGTAATCTTTCAACTCTTATCTCTTCGTTTTTCTAATTTTTATTTTCAACTTTTGCAAGCGTTAGATGTTCTAGGTTGTGCATCAAATGCTGATTGCTCAAGATGACAAGTAGTTGGAAAACCTAAACTTTTTTGCGTTGCCAGTGAGCTTACTGCATATTTCATAAAAATTGTGCTGATTATTGTCCTCTACAAGATGGTTTTTTAAGTCTATCAATGTGAGATTGATCTCTTGATTAAGAATGTACCTTTATTAAGCCATTGCTCAGGTGGAACCAGACAACACTTTTTATTTCCCCCCCTTTGTCGGCCCTTGCCGCCTTTCTTAACAAGCCCTTGAGCTCCTTTGCGCTGCTTCCTCAAAGAAGCCATCTGGTTGGCCCCGAAGGCTGAATTCTATGGTAGAGAATGCTGTGATAATAATTGGGCCATGAGATTTTTTTTTTTTTTAAGTCTATCAATGTGAAATGGGTCTCTTGATTAAGAATGTACCTTTATTGGCCCATTCTTATGTTATCCAAATCACCTAAGGCTTCTATTAAACATGCTTTCACAGTCTAAGAGAATCACTGAAAGACTCTTCTAATTTAGCTCTTCAAATACTTATTTGCTTACCCATGTGGTAGATAGAAGCGTGAAAAAATTAGCCATCTCCCAAAAGGCTCTTCAAATAAAAATATGTTCATTTTATTTGATCAAATTTTTTTCCACCAAAATAATAACAATTATAACACATCTCTCCTTTCAAGAATGAGAAGATAAAAAATAATATAATACTAAATTGAAGGCTCCAAAAGGCTCTCCAAATGAGATTCTTCAAATGAGATTGTCTTTTTCTCTCTTCAGTATTGAAGAGAGAAGGACAATCTTATTTGAAGACTTTTATTTGAAAGCCTTTTGAAATACTTTTTGCTTATGCTACTCTTCAAATAATAAGTAAAATCTCATTTGAAGAGATTTTTGGTGATGCTCTAATGTTGCATATTGAAGAGAGAGAAGAATAATCTCATTGAAAGAATCTTATTTGGAGAGCCTTTTGAAATGCTTTTTGCTTCTGTGGCTTTTCAAATAATAAGTAAACTTTCATTGGAAGAGCCTTTTGGTGATGCTATAATGTTGCATATTTTGGATAACTAAGTATGATGGCCCTTAAGCAGTGAATGACTCTGACATATCAGCATAAATGAATTCTGAAATTCTCTCTCCAACAATAGCTTTTACCATAGGACTGCAGCAGTATTCATAGCATATCTAAATAAAGATTTTAAAGTATATAGCAGTCAAGAATTAGAATTGCTGTCTTTGTTTTGCACCTATTGGGGGATTGCGTATCTGGTTATAAATTGTGTTTTCTCATCGAACTTAGCAAGGAAATGTTAATTGATGTATTATATTCTGTCCCCCACTCATTCCAATATTCAATATCTTGATTTTAGTTTCCTTTTCCTGGAAAGAAGATTTCTCATGTTTTTACAATTATCCAGCAATATTACATACCTTCAGCACGAGAACTTTCACGGTTGGTTGGAGTATGCAAAGCACCAGTGATACAACATTTTTCTGAAACAATTTCGGGTTCAACAACTATCAGGAGCTTTGATCAAGAATCAAGGTTTCGAGACACAAATATGAAGCTGGTAGATGGATATTCTCGGCCCAAATTCCATATTGCTGGTGCAATGGAATGGCTTTGCTTCCGCCTGGATATGTTGTCTTCTCTCACATTTGCCTTCTCTTTGGTTTTATTAATCTCTATCCCAAAGGGAGTAATTGAACCAGGTACGTGGTTAACCACTTACTATTCCTTATTGCTATTGAGAGTGAATAATGAAAGAGAGTTAAAAGTTGTGGTCTTTTTACCCTCTAGCAATTGCGGGTTTGGCTGTCACATATGGACTCAACCTAAATATGTTACAAGCTTGGGTAATATGGAACCTTTGCAATTTAGAGAACAAGATTATATCGGTTGAGAGAATACTTCAGTATACGTGCATTTCGAGTGAGCCCCCGCTTGTGATAGAAGAGAGTCAGCCTGACTGTTCCTGGCCAACACATGGAGAAGTTGACATTCTTAATCTACAGGTATATTTGCTTGTTCTATATGATTACATCTCTTATCCTTTTATGATGCTTTCATAATCAATGATTATGGTTGTGCCATAGGTCCGTTATGCTCCACACTTGCCACTTGTGTTGCGAGGTCTCACATGCACTTTCCCAGGAGGGATGAAAACTGGCATTGTAGGGAGAACTGGCAGTGGTAAATCAACTCTCATTCAGACATTGTTCCGGATTGTTGAACCTACAGCTGGTGAAATTGTGATAGATGGCATCAATATCTCATCAATTGGACTGCATGATTTGCGATCAAGACTGAGCATCATTCCTCAGGATCCAACCATGTTTGAAGGGACAGTACGTAACAATCTGGACCCTCTTGAAGAATACAAAGATGAGGAAATTTGGGAGGTGGGTTCATATTAATTTGATTTCAGAAAGAAGCTATGATAACCATGTTTATTCCTAAATCTATCATGCTGTGTTTTTAGACTCAATTGTTGAAGATTGGGATGCATTTGCTAATTGCTAAAATAACTATAAATTTTTCTTTCTAGGCTTTGGATAAGTGCCAACTTGGGGATGAAGTTAGAAACAAAGAAGGAAAGCTAGATTCAAGAGGTCTGTCTTTTCTTCTCTTCACTTGAATTTTCCCAAGTAAAATTTTTATACTTAGTTATGGTAGAAATTTAGTTGTCTATATTCAAATGGATGATGCAGTTACCGAAAATGGAGAGAACTGGAGTATGGGCCAGAGGCAGCTGGTTTGTCTTGGGCGTGTGCTACTCAAGAAAAGTAAAGTATTGGTGCTTGATGAAGCTACAGCATCTGTTGACACAGCTACCGATAATCTGATTCAGCAAACTCTTCGACAACACTTTTCTGACTGCACGGTCATAACCATCGCACATCGGATAACTTCTGTTATTGATAGTGACATGGTTCTGCTTCTGAGTCATGGTTAGGATTGTTATGTAATCTATGATATGTTCCAAATAAATTCCTTGGCCTTTTTTTTAAAAAATTTTTGAATATTTTGGTCTAGGGATTATCGAGGAATACGATTCTCCAACAAAGTTGCTAGAGAACAAGTCATCATCTTTTGCACAACTTGTTGCAGAGTACACACAGAGGTCCAGCTCCAGTTTAGAGTAGCGGGCAGAGATTGAAGCCATACCGTTGCAAAACACAATTTTGCTTAGTTTCTTGATGATGATGAAAATTGAGTTTTTCCGGAAGACTTTGACCATGTCACGCTACAAACTGGTAGTGAAATTTTCGTGGCTAAGTGATTCAAATGCAGTACTTGTAATAAAATTATGTATTTTTCTTTGCTTGAGGTAATAAAAGTTTATCTGTTTCCTGTGAAAAAATAGTTTCTATATGTTGATTTTCAGTTTTAGAAAGAATGAACAGTGTGCATTGATGGTTGCGGTGTTTCGTGTATTTTGCATTGTTGAAGAGTTGTAAATGAATCTGAATGTTGAAGTAACTGTTCTTTGTATAGAGGATTGCATAGCGAGCCAATTGCGCCCGGTACACCTCCATACTTCAAAAATTATCTCAATACCCTAAAATCTATTTTTGCCGAAATTTTCATCGATACCCTTTAAAAACGGATAGGAAATTACTAAGTTATCCTCATTTTAAAACATTTCAACTCAACGGACAGCACCTCTCCCTTCTCTACTGAAGCAAACAAACACTCATCTGCTGCAATTCCCTCAATTATCAAACTCAAACAAACAAACACTGCAATTCCCTCACTGGCATCACCTCTACTGAAACAAACATTCATTCTCCATATATGGTAAATCGAACTTCAACACGAGCAAACTAAGCCTGAGAAGGAGAAGCTGCCACAACTGAGAAAGTGAAGCATAGTTCGTCACTACATAATCGCCGGAGAGAGTTGATCATTTACTGCAAAATTGTCAGAATGTAACTAGTTGAGACAAGTAATTCCATGTAATTAGTTTTCTTGTTACTATTCAAGGGAAAAAAAATAAAAAGTTAGGGTTTTATATTGAAAAAATAGATTAATTAGTTGTGGGTCTCTCATAACATGTTCGAAAACAAATTTCTAGTTGTTTTGCTGCATGCAAATTGTGAAAAATTAATGGATTGTGCTGATTATAATTTTGTTATGTAATACAAGATTTGGTCGTGTAAGGTTATGTAAGATTCAAGGTTGTGTTTTACACGACCTTCATGTATTGCACGATTACACGACCTTCATGTATTGCACGATTACACGACCTTCATGTATTACACGTTTACACGACCTTCATGTATTGCATGTTTATACGACCTTCATGTATTATACAATTATACGATCTTCTTGTATTACACAATTACACGACCTTCAATTCCACATTTTGTTTCTTGTCAATAGAATCTGCATATTACATTTAGTTTAATTAGGCTCACAATAAATTGGAATTGTACATATACCTTTACCTTGTGAAATGTCATTAGTTAGAGAGATTCTTAATTTCCAATTATAAGTCATGGTAAGTCATGATATGTCTAGTTATGAGTGAAAATATTTTATCACTGCGAATGGTGTTTTTATGTGTATAACATTACATTAATTTCCTATAGCTGATATTTTTTTTCTTAATTGATTTCATGGATTAATTATATGCAAGCATTCCTCATGTATGCTTGTATGCTTGGCCAGAGGAAGAAAGCACTTTGAAGATAAAAAAAAAAAAGAAAAAAACTTTTTAAATGGCTGTAATATGTTTAATTGAGGACTTTAAAATTACACGAATTTTCCATTAATCATTAGATTAATTTAGTTCTTTAAAGACTTAATTTGTGCTAAGAATTTATATTTGCTGCTATGCAGAAAATGTCAATGAAAATTATTAAAAAAAGAAGTGAAATTAAATTGGAATTTAAAAAAATTCCACATTATCATTGGTTTGAATTGTAACTGGTGGCATAGGATCAGATGTCTTAAGTTTGAACTTCGTTGTGATTTTGAATTCCGAAGTATCTATATCAATAACTTCAGCTATCTTCTCCACCAATGCGGCATATGTTGTCGATCGTGGTATCATTATCCCTTTAGCCTTTGAACTTTTGAACTTATACTCGTCATTTTGTTTAATCCATTCACCATTGAAGAGAATAGACACGCGTACCAAAACCATATTTGATAATACAATAAAAACAATAATATTAAATTTCATATACAAGTAACTACACGACCTACATGACCTACACGACTATATTACTTACACGACTTACACGACTATATTTCTTACATGACCTACACGACTTACACGACTATATTACTTACACGACTTACACGACTAACTATATGACGTACACGGTATCAAAAGAATGCACGACTCGAAATATTTTCGCCATAAATAAGTTATATTGCTGAAAAATATAATTAAACAACCTACGTTGCATATATTTCTACGTATAAGAAAAAATGGTGAAAATAAAATATTGTAATGTGAGGAAAATTTCTAAATTTTCCTAAAAATTAAAAAATTTAAAACCCAACAACATTAACATACCTTATTGGGTTGTTTAATAAGCAATGCACCTTTAAAGAACGAGTGGGTGTTAAAGAAATGAATACATAATTGTATTTGTGTAAGAAGTTATGAGAGATTTTGAGAGATTCTAAGAGATTTTGAAAGAATCGGCAGCAAAAATAGATTTAAGTGAAAGAAATGAGGAAAGAAATATGAAGACAATTCATTGAGTGCATTTGATGCATTCATTAAGGGTATTTCCGACTTTGCTCACATTTGTTAGGGTATCCATGAAAACCAAAAAGGGAGGGGGTATTTAAATAATTTTAAAACTATTAAAGGGTATTTAATTAAAAACCCCTTGCATAGCTGCCTTTCCTTGAATGAATGATTCAAAAGTAAATTATTGCGCAGTCGGGTTGGTAACAGCACGAAGCTTATAGCAGCTGATCCCTGGGTTCGAGTCTTGGAGGAAGTAAAGAGAAAATAAAAATTATTTGAGTTTAATCTACCCTTTATTTTTTATTTAAAAAAAAAAACTATTGATATTATTTGGGATGCAACATTCTTAGTCCATAAAAACTTTTCCCTCATTTTTTCTTCTAATAGTACATAAATATAAGAAACTAAAATCCCTTGACAATCTTGATTTTATTGGGTTTTCTTTTTATATTTTCTTTTTACGAATTTTCCGCAAATGAAATTGTCCATATATTCTGTCAGATTTGCAGGCATTGCATCGGAAGCTAAGTCGTCCGAAGAAAAAGCCGTCAGACCTATGCGCCAAGTCTGCAATAATGCCCAGGACCTTTTTGATCGATCCTTTTGTAATCTTGTTTCCTTTTTCTCTTGCAGAGTCCATGGAAGTGCTGTAGATATTTCTATTTCATAATAACACTGTAACAATTTCGAGTCGCGCCGCATGGCGTTCCTTTCCAGCTACCTTTCACTAACGACGGAGAGAAAAAATCCCCCTGGTGACCTTCTCTAATTCTCACTCAGGAAAGAGAAAATCATGTCTCTAGAGTCCCCGAAATCCCAGCTTACATATTCCCCCTGCATTTCCAGAAACTGTTACTGTTAACATAATTAATTTAACAGCCTTCAAGTGGGACCCATCAGGATACCCTTCTAACTACCATAACTGATTTTTTCTTTTTCTTTTTTAACAACCACAGACTCAAGTGATTGGTGTCTTTAATCATTTGATTACAGCTTTTTCTTTTTCTTCTTCTTTCCCCACACGCCATTTCACTCGACCCCTATTTTTCACCATTTAACGGAGTATTATAATAATTGCAGTAGATAAGTTGTAAATCTGAAAAACCGTTGGAGGTTACTTTAATTTTTTTCTTATTTTAGAATACAATACACTTTTTGTATCTGAATGACACAGCACCATATAAATTCATTTCTTAAATAAAAAATGATAAGACTCAATAACTAATAATCACATGATTTTACGGGATAATACTATATCATCAGCCATAATTAAAACACAAAACTTTGCATATCAACTTGATAAGTATATTATGGAAACAAATATTAAATTTCTGATCATCTGGAAAAATTAAAAAAAAAAATTGAGTGACAAAAATAAAAATATAACAATAAGTCAACACAAGAGACATTCCTCACATGGAGCATGAACCTAAATCCAGGTTTGTTTGGTAAAAGATGTGATAGAATAAGATATAATAGATTAAGATATAATTGAATTAGATTAGATATATCATTGTATTGTGTTTGGTATGTCATCGGATTGGATTGGAATAAGAGTGGTTAGTAACTAATATATTTTATACATTAAACTTATCTTAAATTAATTGTTACTGCAAAATTTAAAAAATACTTTTGCAAAAACAAGAAAAAATAAGTTTAACTCATTAAAATTATAGCTCTTAACATTAAATGTTGGAAATAACTAAAAATAAAAAAATCATAAATATAATCAAAGTCAAAGTTGTTTATTGATAAATTCAAGAATTGAAGAAAAATGACAAAACATTCTCTTATAACTGCAGTTCTCATAGGGTTGATTTTTTTAATTATATGCACGGATTAATTGGCGGGACCGTAGGGCCACAACTTTTTTCCTTGCTTGGCTCCCAAGAAACGGAAAAAAAAGAGAGAGAGAGAGAGAGAGAGAGAGAGAGAGAGAGAGAGAAAGACAATATTAATATAATGTCTATTGACTGCTTGCTCATCACACACGTGAAACCCAAACGTGGGCAATCAGCATGTCACCAATTTTGTTTTATTCATTGGTGGGGGCATTCGGAAGTGGAAAGGAAACCACCAAACGCACCATAAAAATAAAGAAAATATTTGTCATTGACTAAAGCTGCAGTAAGTGACCTCTCTCTTTGTCACGCTGTGAATTAACAGAAACTGAATTGACAAGTAACAAATAAGGTACTGCCACGTATACAGATGTGTGGCACCGGCTCTTATTAATTCTAGACAAAGATCCCTTTTGACATGGACGGAAACTTCTCCGTCCCACAAACAAATACTACAAAGAAACCTAAGTAAACCAGCAGACTTATAGGGGTCAATTTCATATAACCTCCATCATTGTTATTAATCATCAGTACCCCAAAATTTAATGTAAGTTCATCAACCCACCCCAAAATTCTTGCTCTGTATGGTTAAGCTCAACTGCTGAACATTGTTGACCAACGCAGAGACATTATTGCCCTGAATTAAATGTTAGGTCAATTTAAGTAAATAAATAAATCTGTTTGTCAATAAATCTAAGATTTAGCGTAAATAGATAGAAATTCATTCTTGAAAAAGACTAAAACTGGGCTAAATTAACAGTGTAATTAATGAAAAAAAATGAATTTTACTTTATGTGAATATCAGGAAAAATTTCACTCTATACCCAAATAAATCTACTATTATTCAACTCCTAATAATTCAAAAATCTATTACTTCACCTCCACACAATTAGTTTTTTAGTTACCTTAAACTGTCAATAATTATTGATCGATAATTGTATATGCTAAATATTGATAAAAGGACAAATATAACCTTTGGTGATTTTTTTTATTAGATTGATTTTGCAAGAGAATAACATGTCCATTTACGCAATTACTATATGAGTAATGTTATATTTATAAACTCTTGTACAAACTATATGATTCGTTGAAGGAATATGTTAAATAATAAAAATATTACATTATATGAAAATTACTATATGATATAATATGATTGGTTGAATGAAAATATAAAATAATAAAGATTATATCATGTGGGCTAAGTGATGTCTTCTTTCAATATTTCATGTGATGCCACATTAATTTATATAACATAGTTTGTAGAAAAGAGTTTGTAATTGTATCGCTACTCTACATATATTTCAAACACCCAATAATTAAAAGAAGGATGGACTGTTTGAACCCCTTAGATTCCTCTCTAAATCTGTTTCTAGATAAACTTATAACTAAAATTTAAAATTTATTTATTTATTCTCTATAACTGTGAGAATTCCAAAAATAAACCTCAATAGAATTTATTTACATTAATATTTTTCTAATTGTTCTTGATTTGATTTAACGAAGAGACTTAACTTTGTTAATTAAATTGAAGAATATTTGCATCATGCAAAGATAAATTTTAATTAACCATCCTCAATTAAATCCTTTTTGAACCATCAAATCGGTTTTCTTGGTTGTGATTTGTGCTAAATATTTTTTTTCTAAAGGACAAGAAGAACTTGCATATTCTTAAACATCACTTCAAAAGGTTGCAAAGGATCAACAAGTGTTTTTTTTTTTAATTTTACATAAACTCTACGAAAAAAAATCAAGAGGTAGTTCCATCTTGTCACACAAGCTTTTCATTAAAACCATAAAAAAATTATTTTGATATACAATGCATGTAAGCTCAATAAATTATTTTATCTGTAAATTTGAATTTGATTTCTCTAACCAAGTTTATTATTTTAATACAAACTAAAAAGTTCACACTAGATTAAATAGATAGACGTTGAAATATGAAGTAATTTTAATACTGACACGTCTCTATAAGTAATTCTATTAAGAGATATTTTAGTAAAAAAATGATTTAATATAAAATAAACTAGTTGGTTAGTATACAACTTAAATTTGGTTTTAGAATTCTTTTGTTAAAAAAAAAAGAATAAGGTCTGCTTGCTAAATAAAAAATTATATTTGATTTTAAAATATTCGTATTTTTTTATTTTACAAATTTATAAGAGGTCTTTTACCTAATCAAATTAATTCAATTGAGAGGCATCATGGTCTTTTAATTCTAATATTAGAAAAGTAGTAGGTTGGGTGTGTATACACAAAAAACAAATGCGTGGCTACTGGCATTTGTCAGAACATTTGGGGGTGTAGACGGAAATAAACTCTTCTAAATGTTAAAGACCAGTTGCCCACAATTGATTTCTATTCTAGCCGTTAATCCCAATCGTCCAATTTCATTCTTTAAATCCAACCAATCAAAATGCATGTCTGTTAGTTACAGATTCATGGAACTTAGCCGCGGCCTTGTATGTTTTCAACTTTTGCCAATTCAGTCTTGGTCTCCACGTCAACTCTTCCCCAACAAATGTACCTTTGTCTTTCTCATTTTGTGACTTCATGTATCTATATATGTGTGTGTGCAAGAACAAGTTCCCTTTAACTTGACATATATAACTTCCACACTTCAAAAGCACATTCATTTTTTAAACACAAGCTCCTCAAAACTTGGAACCTTTTGATACTGCAATGGAACTATTGCTAACTATCTTTGCAAACTCATCTTCCGTTATGTATTCAGCTACTGATTTTCTTCTTAAACCAGCTTTCCTTCGTGGTATTTCTAGTTCTTGGCACTTAGTTTTGATAGTTGGGTTGCTTGTCTCATGGGTTTGGAAAAAGCTGAAAGTTGGCGTTAGTGTATGTGAAGGGTCCAAAGAGAGTTTGAGGAACAACTGTTCGGGGTATAAGCTGATTCTGTTTTGTTGTTTAGGTGTTTCAGCGTTCAATCTTGTGTTGAGTCTGTTGAACTACTCTTTTTGGTTTAAAAATGGACTGTCCGAAGATAAACTAGTTGCTTTTGCTGACTTAGTGCTCAGGACAGTTGGATGGGGAGCAATTTGGGTTTATTTGCAGACCCAGTTCTCTAATTCTGGTGAACAGAAGTTCCCATTTTTATTGAGACTTTGGTGGGGATTTTATTCTTGTTTTTCTTGTTATTGTCTTGTCATTGACATTTTTCTTTGTACAATGCATGTGTCTTTACCAGTTGATTATGTAGTGTCTGATGTTGTCTCGGTTATTAGTGGATTGTTTTTCTGTTATACGGGGTTTTTGAAGAAAATTGAAGGTGAAGATACCCTCCTCCTGCAAGAACCCCTTTTGGATGTTGATTCTAGTATAAATAATGTCGAAGTGTCATCAATCAAGTCCGAAAAGGCTAATATTGTAACTCCTTATTCAAATGCTGGTCTGTTTAGTATTGTCACTTTCTCTTGGATGGGTTCTCTAATTGCTGTTGGAAATAAGAAAATTTTAGACCTTGAGGACGTTCCTCAATTAGATAGTGGTGATAGTGTAATGCAGGGCTTTCCAAAGTTTAGGAATGTGCTTGCGGCAGATACTGTTGTGGGGAATAGAGTGACTACACTCAAGCTGGTGAAGGCATTGTTCTTCACTGCTTGGAAGGAGATTGTCTTTACAGCAGTACTAGCTCTCATATACACATTGGCCAAATATGTTGGCCCATATCTAATTGATTCGTTCGTTAAATACCTGAATGGTGAGCAGGAATTCAAACAAAAGGGATATGTTATGGTTTCTACCTTTTTTGCGGCAAAGCTAGTGGGGAGCGTCTCCTTCACACAGTGGATATTTCGGCTGCAGGTGGCCGGAATTAAGATGCGCTCAGTGCTTGTTACAATGGTCTACAATAAGTGTTTGACCCTTTCATGTCAAGCGAAGCAGAGCCACACTAGTGGGGAAGTCATTAATTTCATGACCATTGATGCTCAGAGGGTTGGTGACTTCAGTTGGCGTATGCATGATTCATGGTTGGTCCTCTTGCAAGTTTCTTTGGCCATGTTGATCTTGCATAAAAGTCTTGGGCTAGCATCAATTGCGACATTTTCTGCTACGGTGTTAGTTATGCTAGTGAACTTTCCTTTGGGTAGATTGCAAGTGAAATTTCAGGACAAGTTGATGAAATCAAAAGGTAAAAGAATGAAGGCAACTTCTGAGATTTTAAGGAACATGAGAATCCTCAAGCTCCAGGGCTGGGAAATGAAGTTTTTTTCGAAGATTATTGATCTCAGAAAGATTGAGGCTGAATGGCTAAAAAAGTTTCTTTACACTGGGTCAGTGACTGGTTTTGTCATTCGGAGTGCCCCCATTTTTGTGTCTGCTGCCACCTTCGGTGCTTGTGTGCTTTTGGGAATCCCACTAGAGTCAGGGAAGATCTTATCTGCCCTTGCGACATTCCGGATTCTTCAACAGGCTATAAATAATCTTCCTGAAACAATTTCAATGATAATTCAGACTAAGGTTTCCCTTAACAGAATTGCTTCTTTCCTATGTCTTGATGACCTGCAGTCTGATGTTGTAGAGATGCATCCCAGTGGTAGTTCTGAAACAGCAATTGAGATAGTTGATGGGAATTTTGCCTGGGATATTTCGTCCAATGTTCCAACATTGAAAGACATTAATTTGAAAGTGTTTCATGGCATGAGGGTTGCACTTTGTGGTACTGTTGGCTCTGGGAAATCAAGCTTACTTTCTTGTATTTTGGGAGAAGTACCCAAGATATCCGGTGCACTGAAGTTGTGCGGTACAAAGGCCTATGTTGCTCAGTCACCTTGGATACAGAGTGGCAATATTGAAGATAACATATTGTTCGGTAAGCAGATGGACAGAGAAAAGTATGACCGAGTGCTTGAAGCATGCACCCTGAATAAGGATCTGGAAATACTCCCTTTTGGTGATCAGACAGTGATAGGTGAGAGGGGAATCAATTTGAGTGGAGGACAGAAGCAAAGAATACAGATTGCCCGCGCTCTGTACCAAGATGCTGATATCTATCTGTTTGATGATCCTTTTAGTGCTGTAGATGCTCATACTGGATCTCATCTCTTTAAGGTGAAATCTATTCCCCTCTCTAGTGCTATTACTCATGAGGTTGGGTTCTTGTTAGGATAACTGTGAAAATTTTAGACTTATATTTGTAAACTATTTGTTTGGCAGGAAGTTTTGTTGGGCCTTTTAAGATCCAAAACAGTGATATATGTTACTCATCAAGTAGAGTTCCTACCTGCTGCTGATCTAGTCCTGGTGAGCAATTACACTAACATATCTTTCCCTGTTAGATTGCATTATCCTTGTTTTTAAATCCATTATAACAAACCAGATCTTGTTTTTAGGTCATGAAAGATGGAAAGATCATGCAAGCAGGAAAGTACAGTGACATCTTAAATTCAGGAACTGACTTTATGGATCTTGTTGATGCACATCAGCAAGCCTTATCAGCACTTGATTCCATAGAGGGAGGGCCTATTTCTGATACTGATAGTATGAGTAAAGAGAATGGTGGTATTGATACTAATAATGGGATTACCAAGAAAGAAGGAAGTAAAGATATTCATACTTATAAAGTAGACGAAGTAGCAGGACCAAAAGGGCAGCTTATTCAGGAAGAAGAGAGAGAGAAGGGCAGAGTTGGTTTCTCAGTGTACTGGCAATATATCACAACAGCATACGGAGGAGTGCTTGTGCCCTTTATACTGGTGGCTCAGATTCTCTTTCAGATCCTTCAAATTGGCAGCAATTATTGGATGGCTTGGGCAACTCCAGTGTCGGAGGATGTAAAGCCTGTGGTCGGGAGCTCCACACTGATAATTGTCTATGTAGCTTTGGCCCTTGGAAGTTCTTTTTGCATCCTTGCAAGATCTACACTTCTTGCAACGGCTGGATTCAAAACAGCTACTCTGCTCTTTAATAAAATGCACTTTTGTTTATTCCGTGCTCCTATGTCCTTCTTTGATGCAACACCTAGCGGACGAGTTCTAAACAGGGTAAGTAAGCATATGTTCATATCTAATTGACTTAGGCTTTTCAAGCATTAGCTTAATTCATGGATTTGAAATACTATCTATTTGCTTCTTTTTTTCTTTTTCAGGTTTATCTATTTAGCTTAAATCAACATTTTCCTTTATTTTTTTACCTTAATTTTTCAGAAAACGAAAACAATACAAAGTAATAGTAATTTCTTTTTTAATCTTCTTTCTCTCGTAGGCTTCTTCTGACCAAAGTGCAGTGGACTTGAGCATTGCGTCTAATGTTGGGGGTGTGGCCTTCTCAGTGATACAGATTCTGGGAGTCATTGCAGTGATATCTCAGGCGGGGTGGCAGGTTTTTATTGCTTTTATTCCGGTGATTGCTATCAGTATTTGGTATCAGCAATATTACTTACCTTCAGCACGAGAACTCTCGCGGTTGGTTGGAGTAAGCAAAGCACCATTGATACAGCATTTTGCTGAAACCATTTCTGGTTCAACAATTATCAGGAGTTTTGATCAAGTTTCGAGGTTTCAAGACACAAATATGAAACTAGTAGATGGATATTCACGGCCCAAATTCCATATTGTTGCTGCAATGCAATGGCTGTGTTTCCGCATTGATATGTTGTCCTCTATCATATTTGTCTTCTCTTTGTTTTTCATAATCTCTGTCCCAGAGGGAGTTATTGATCCAGGTAAATGGTTAACCTATGTATTATTCGTTAGCCTTGTCGCTGTTGATAGTAAATATTGAAAGAGAGTTATTTATTTATTTATTTTGTTCCCATTTCTACAGCAATTGCAGGCTTGGCTGTGACGTTTGGACTCAATCTAAATATGTTACAAGCTTCGCTTATATCAAAGCTTTGCAATCTGGAGAACAGGATCATATCAGTTGAGAGAATACTTCAGTATATGTGTATTCCCAGTGAGCCCCCTCTTGTGATAGAAGCTAGTCGACCCAACTGTTCCTGGCCATCACAAGGAGAAGTCGACATTCATGGGCTTCAGGTATGGTTACATGTTTTATATGATTACATCTCTTGTTCTTTTGTGATTTCAATGATTATGGTTTTGGCATAGGTACGTTATGCCCCGCACTTGCCACTTGTGTTGCGGGGTCTCACGTGCACTTTCCTAGGAGGAATGAAAACTGGCATTGTAGGGAGAACAGGCAGCGGTAAATCAACTCTCATTCAGACACTCTTCCGGATTGTTGAACCTACAGCTGGTCTGATTGCGATAGATGGCATTGATATCTCATCAATTGGTCTGCATGATTTGCGATCAAGACTGAGCATCATCCCTCAGGATCCAACCATGTTTGAAGGGTCAGTACATAACAATCTGGACCCTCTTGAAGAATATGCAGATGAGGAAATTTGGGAGGTGGGTTCATATTAATTTGATTTCAGAAATAAGCTATGATAGCCTTGATCATTGAAGATTCGAATGGGTTTGCTAACATAAATTTAAATCTAGCATGCTGTGTTTTTAGACTTGATCATTGAAGATTCGAATGGGTTTGCTAACATAAATTTAAAAATCTTTTAGGCATTGGATAAGTGCCAACTTGGCAATGAGGTTCGGAAGAATGAAGGAAAGCTAGAATCAAGAGGTCTGTCTTTTTCTCTATTCATTTGAATATCCTCTAGTAAAATTTTCGTACTTTGTTATGGCATGGATGTTTAATTGTCTGTATGCAAATGGATGATGCAGTTACGGAGAATGGAGAGAATTGGAGTATGGGCCAGAGGCAGCTGGTATGTCTTGCACGCGTGCTACTCAAGAAAAGTAAGGTGTTGGTGCTTGACGAAGCTACAGCGTCTGTTGACACAGCTACTGATAATCTGATTCAGCATACTCTTGGACAACACTTTTCTGACTGCACAGTCATAACCATTGCACATCGAATAACTTCTGTTATTGATAGTGATATGGTTCTTCTTCTAAGTTATGGTTAGTAGGGTCACATAATCTAATAATTTTGTCATAATTTCCAGTTAAACTATTTTTTTCTGATTTTTCAAAATTTTTACCTAGGCCTTATCGAGGAATTTGATTCTCCCACGAGGTTGCTAGAGAACAAGTCATCATCATTTGCACAACTTGTTGCAGAGTACACACAGAGGTCAAATTCCAGTTTTGAAAAGTGAGAAGGAATCGATCAATGATGATCAAAATCATGTTTTAAAGGATGACTTTGACTTCGTATCGCACTATAAACTTGCAGCAAAATTGCTGAACAAGTTGTTCAAATGTTTCTTTCGAATATTTTATTTTAGATTTTGTATTCCGGCAGACTCCTGATCTTGCAATATAATAATCACCTGCTTGTAATAAAACAAAGTATTTGGCTTAAAGAAATAGCTTTTACATGTTAATCTTCAATTTTATCACTTGAAAAGAATGCTTGATGCTGATTATCGCTGTGGTGTTCGCTGTTTAGCGCATTGCTCGGTGTGTTAAAGAAAGAAGAGATAATCATTGTCTAATGGTTAGAGTTGGTGGTGGAATAATTATAAAGAGTTTTTTTGCTCTTTTATCTCTCAAAGTTTTGTCGAATCAAATCATCAATGACCCTGGAAGAATTAGAAAGAGTTTCTGTTACTCATACACTCGGCTCAAGTGTTCATTATTTAATTCTTAACGTGGCTGCTTAAAAAGATTAAATGCTATCGGTCTCTGCGATAATGGCTCTTTTAACTTTTCATTTCTTTTAATGCCTTCCATGAGTTTCATATGAGCTGTAAAGTTTCCGTGCTTTGAAAATTTTTGTAGTTTGGCCTGAGCAATTGCCCATCATGTTCTAAATTCTCTTGATATGCAAGAGAAGTAACATTTTGAGGTTCACTCAAACAGATAGGTCAGCCTCTGCTTACTAAAACAGTAAAATGTTCTATAATATATTTAATTACTCATTCACATCTAGGACTATGATTGGTGCTAATTCCTTTCTTAATTTCTCATCATGCTTGGACACCATTTCTCTTGTGTGTGTATATATATAATCATATCAGTTCTTGTGATTTCATCCGAAAAATACATGGATGCTTAACTTTGTCTTGTCAGCTTTTCTGCCTCCAGTTGCTTCTCTTGTACTCTCAGAGTGTGCGCGAAACTGTGCTTTTATGAACAGACTTCTGCATTACTCCTGTTTAAGCAACTTTTTTCCTTCAAGAAAGAAGCTTCTTATCTTTGCAATGAACGGGAGGTTCCTGCTTACCCAAAGATGATGTCTTGGAAAGATGATACTGATTGTTGCTCATGGAATGGCCCCGGCGTTAGTTGCAATTTGCCTTCACGGAAACATCCCTTCCATCAATAGCCTTTTCTTCCTTCCTCACTCGCAAAACCTCAATCTCTATGGCAATGATTTCAATTACAATATATTAAAATCAATAAAGGTGTTTGGTAAATGAGAAAATGAAAGAAAACTTTAGCTGAGAAAATTCTTATTGATTAGAATCTTGAATTACATCGTTATAATTATGTTAACCACTATTTATAGTTACAGTGAAAATTGATTACAAAAACAGAGCTCAAAGCTGCAACGTTAACTAACTAATAAGCCTTCCAATCATAACGTGCCAGCTGGACAAATTGTTACAACTAAATCAAAACCAAATAACCACCCAATCCAGCTCAGCAGCTCAGTACGTCATCAGCCAGCTCAGCAGCCTCAACTTATACACTTAACATCCCCCCTCAAGCTCAACCTGGATTGGTAAGGGTGAGCTTGTCTCTTAGATAATGAAAAGGGTGATAAGCTAAAGCTTTAGTGAGGATATCAGCTGAGTTATGGGAACTGGGAATATAACTAATTTGGAAGCTCTTATTAGCAATCTTTTCTCGCAAGAAATGAACATCAAGTTCTATGTGCTTAGTTCGGGAGTGGAATTTGGGATTACTCGCTAAGGCAGCAGCACTCTGGTTATCACACCAAATGACAGGAGTAGAGGCAAGAGAAATACCAATTTCAGTCAGCAAGGACTTAAGCCACAAAACTTCAGATGCTGCCATTACTAGAGCTCGATACTCTGACTCAGTACTAGACCTGGAAACCACTCCTTGTTTCTTTGAACACCAAGAGATCATATTAGGACCAAAGTAAACACAGTATCCAGTAATTGATTTTCGATCATCTCTATCAGTTGCCCAGTCTGCATCACTGAAACAATCTATATGTAAGGGCCCTTGATTGGAATACTGTAATCCCATATGCAATGTACCCTTTAGATATCGAAGAATCTTTTTGCATGCTTGCCAGTGATTGGTTGTTGGTGCAGCTAGAAATTGGCTGAGTTTATTGACTGGAAATGCTATCTCAGGTCTGGTCAAGGTAGCATACTGAAGAGCTCCAATTGTGCTTCTATACAAAGTTGCATCAGCAAATAAGTCACTGTCAGTTTTGGTAAGTGGAACATTGGCAGCCATGGGAGTAGAGCAAGGAGTACAATCTTGCATCTTAACTTTGTTGAGAAGATCTGCTATATACTTTGTCTGAGAGAGATGTAACCCTGTGGCAGTTTTGGTAACTTGAATACCAAGAAAATAGTGCAATTCTCTAAGGTCTTTGAGAGCAAAGGTAGTCTGCAGATTAGTAATAACTTGCTGAATCTGTGCAGAATCTGAACCTGTTACAATGATGTCATCAACATAGACTAATACCAGCAAGAGATGACCTTGAATCCTCTGGAAAAACAGAGAGTTATCAGACTTGGAATTCTTAAATCCCCATTGATTAGTCAACATTGTTCTTAGTCTATCAAACCAAGCTCTAGGAGCTTGTTTAAGACCATATAATGCCTTTTGAAGTTTACAGATGTGAGTAGGTTTGGATTGATCCACAAAGCCTGGAGGTTGCTGCATATACACCTCTTCAGTAAGATAGCCATGGAGGAAAGCATTGTTTATGTCGACTTGTCTTAGTGACTAGTGATTAAGAATAGCCAAACTTAAAATAAGTTTAACTGTAGAAGCCTTCACCACTGGACTAAAGGTTTCATTATAATCAATACCTTGAATTTGATGGAAGCCCTTTGCTACAAGTCTGGCTTTATACTTGGAAACATTACCATCTGCATTGTGTTTAATTCAAAATACCCACTTGTTTCCTACAACTTTGACAGGTGATGTAGGCTGAACAAGTGTCCAAGTCTGATTTTTAACTAAGGCTTGATACTCTTCTTGCATTGCTTGAAGCCACTTTGGATCACTGAGAGCAACTGAAATTGTAAGTGGTTCTGTTGGCTTAGGATTACAATCAACTAGGTAGGCCTTTTTTGGTTTGAAGACTCTATTTTTAGATCGAGTAGTCATAGAATATCCAATTATGGGTTGTGAAGGTGGAGATAGATGATGAAGAGGTTGAGAAGATGATTGCTGATTTATAAGACTAGGAGTATGAGACAACAATTGGTTTTCTGAACTGGACAAATTTGAGGTGGAAGGTAAAACAATTGCTGAAGGTGCAGATTGAGAGAAAGATCTATCAAGTTGTGCAGTAGTCTGTGATAATGTAAATGAGACAAGAGGGTTAGAAGAAGGAGACTCATGTGAAGAATCAGAACATGACTTTGTAGAAAATTTTGCAGCTGACTTAAATGGAAAAGAGTACTCATCAAAGGTAACATGATTACTTATATAGACCCTTCCAGAGGGATGTAGACACTGATAACCTTTGTGAAGGGAGCTATAGCCAAGGAAGACACACATTTCACTTCTGAACCGGAGCTTATGATGATTGTAAGGTCTGAGATAAGGGTAACAAGAACAACCAAAAACTTTCATCAATGTATAATCTGGTGGTTTGTGAAATAGTTTCTCAAATGGTGATTTATTATTGAGAATGGGTGTAGGAAGTCTGTTAATGAGATATGTGGCTGTATGAAATGCATTCCACCAGAATTTGAGTGGCAAGTGAGCTTGGGCAAGAAGGGTGAGGCCCGTTTCAACAATATGTCTATGTTTTCTCTTTATTTTCCCATTTTGGTGATGTATATAAGGGCATGGATGTCTGAATTGTATGCCTTGTTCAGAAAGATATGATACAAAAGGCCTGAATTCCCCACCCCAATCAGATTGTAAGCATTTGATTCTTAAATTCAGACAATTTTCAATCATGGTTTTAAAGTCAATAAAGGCTGACAGAGTTTTGGATTTTGCAGTAAGAGGAAATATCCAAGTGTATCGGGTGTAGTCATCCAGGATAGATAGATAATAGAAATATCTTTGGGAAGAGGTAATGGGAGCTGGTCCCCAAAGATTAGCATGTAACAATTCAAGGGGCTGAGTGGTTGAGGTTTCTATTGAAGGAAAATGCTGCATATGACACTTGCCTAGTTGACAAGCATCACAAAACTGTAATTTTGAGTCTTTAGAAAGAACAAAAGTTGAATCCAAGCATTTCACAATTTGTTTTAAGGCATGAATTGTGGGATGACCCATTCTTTTGTGCAGTAAACTATAATCCACAGTCTTATTACATGAAACAACATGAGCCACAGAGGCATTCTTATTGAATTGAGAACTATTTACAGCCTGAAGAGGAGAAGTTTCAGTATCAAATGAATTCAATTGAGTAAACATAGACACTGGTACTGCTGACAATGGACTTATTGGATTGAAAACAGACTCAGATGAGGTGGACATTGGAATAACAGAACTTGAGTTATCACAGACTGCATTTAAACATGAAACTTGATAAAGACCTCCTCTAGTAATCCCCTTGAGCAATGTGATCCTTGAGGTCTTGTCCTTAACAAAACAGACATGGTTGTAAAATTCAATGAAAATATTGTTATCAGCCAGCAATTTGGAAACACTGATAAGGTTTTTAGTAATTGCAGATACATGTAAAACATGATTAAGGTAAATAGGTTTTGTAGATAAGGTTTTAATAGCAACAGATCCAACATTATGAATAGGCAATCCCATACCATTTCCAACATGCAGTTTTTCACAGCCATGGTAAGTTGAGTATTTAGATAATATACCTGGATCTTGAGCAATGTGATTAGTTGCTCCAGAGTCAATGTACCAGGCTGGATCAGCTACACTGCTATAGTTTGCCAATTGTGCAGAGGGAGGTACATTGTGAGGAATACCAATATTTCCAGCATACATGTTTGCCGTTTGAGTCCCATTATATGCACCATTTGCACTTTGAAAGTCAAAAGCACCTTGAGGATTCATGATACCTGGATTCTGATAACCAACATAGCCAAAGAAAGGTCCAGCTTGTCTAGGAAAATTTGGCCTGAATCCATAACCAAAACTAGAACCATTGTACCCAGAGCCATTGTACCCAGACCCTTTGCCAAAATAATTTTGATTGTTTCCAGAAAATCCTCTATAATTCTGACCTCCACCTCTTGGCCTAAAAGCATCAAAACCTCTATTTCTCGGAATAAAACCTTGATTGAACCTGTGTTTACACTTATAAGCTACATGGCCTGGAATGAAACAGATTTGACACACATCTTTTCCAAGACCAGTACTACTGTTCTGACTATTATCATAAGCACCAAAACCACCAGCACCTATATTTTTCTGATTATATTCAGATCTATTATAACCTTGGCTCTTCTGAGCAAAATTTGCTGTCATATCATGTAGAGATTCATTATGAGATTTTCCTTTGCTCATTTCAAGCCTAGTTTCATGACTAAGCATCATTGAATACACCTCCTCAACAGTGAGTTTCTCTTTTTCCAGCCTAGTAAGTATATTTGTAACTAAAGATTTATAGTTATCATCTAATCCAGTGAGCAAGTGCATAATCAAGTCATTTGAAGTAACTGAATTACCTCCAATGGTCAAACTATCAGCAATTTTCTTCATCTTATTAAAATAATCACTTACTGAGAGTGATCCTTTCTTTGTTGATTGAAGTTGCATTTTCAAAGGCAGATACCTTGCTTTAGATTGTGACATGAAGATTTCAGCAAGCATCTCCCAAAGCTCAAGTGATGTTTCACAGTTGATCACCATGATTAACACGTTATCCACCATTGACGACAGCATCCAGCTCTGCAGAAGCTTATCGGTTTTCATCCATAAGGCATAATCTGGATTCTCTTGCTTCTGTGAAGCTTCAGCTCCAGATCTTCGAAGTTCTTGAGTTGATTCAGTGAGATAACGTTCTGGACACAAATTCTCACCATTGATGAAGCTTTTAAGTCCATTAGCAATGATTGATGTTCTAACTTGAGCCTTCCACACCAGATAGTTTGATCTGTCAAGCTTTACGGGTTGAACAAAATGAAATGAGAGTGAGGAAGAAGCTATATGATTGGATCCAGACATAAGTGTTTGCTCTGATACCATATTAAAATCAATAAAGGTGTTTGGTAAATGAGAAAATGAAAGAAAACTTTAGCTGAGAAAATTCTTATTGATTAGAATCTTGAATTACATCGTTATGATTATGTTAACCACTATTTATAGTTACAGTGAAAACTGATTACAAAAACAGAGCTCAAAGCTGCAACGTTAACTAACTAATAAGCCTTCCAATCATAACGTGCCAGCTGGACAAATTGTTACAACTAAATCAAAACCAAATAACCACCCAATCCAGCTCAGCAGCTCAGTACGTCATCAGCCAGCTCAGCAGCCTCAGCTTATACACTTAACACAATAAGATATTCTTATGGTTTTAGTCAATTCCGTAGTTTGACAATCCTTAATCTTCGTCATTGCAATTTCAGAGGGTCAATTCCTGCATCCTTCTGTAACCTTACACAGCTTATGCATTTGAACCTCTCCTCTAACATTTTTAGCAGCCATATCCCATCATCTCTTTCAAATCTGGAGCAGCTCCGCTGAAATTCCGAAAAATTTTCACCAACCTTACACAACTTTCATTTCAGACTTCTCCCTAAATGAACTAACTGGTCCAGTTCCTTTTTCTGTTGGTGGTCTTCAAAATTTCGCTACTATTTATTTGTATCATTACTCTCTCAATGGGATCATCCCATCTAGTCTGTATAATCTCATATCGTCCGAGGTTATTTATCTCAACGAAAAAAAACTAACTGGCTCAATTTCAAGTTGCATCTTTGAACTTGTGAATCTCACTAAAGTTAGTTTGTCCTCGAACAATTTAAGTGGCAATGTAGAGCTTTACATGTTCACAGAACTCAAAAGCCTGGAGGTGCTTGACCTTTCTTATAACAAAGTAACAAACTGTCGTTGTGTTGAAAACTGAGGAGGACTAAACTGTTTAAAACTGAAATTATTTGGAAAACAAGAAAATTTTGTTAAAAAAAAGATTTTATTGATATTTGATGAGATAAATATTACAGCACTCACGGCTCACTCTTCTTTCTCTCTTTTAATTCTTTACTCCTCACTTAATACCTACAACAAAGAGTTTAGGGATATTCATAGTATCCTAAAACTAATACAAGCTATACAATTATTAAATTATAAACATTTAACACCCACATTTTACAAATATATCTAACTATTCAAGAGATTTTTAAAATAATTTTTTTTCGTCACCATTAGATATTTTTAAATTAGATATACCTTTCATTCTCTACACAATTCTTGAATCTTCATATATTGAGCTTTCAACTTGAGCTTGAATAAATTTAATTGGATTAGATCATAAAATTGGTGTTGGACTTTTAACATGTTGAGCACCAGAATCAAAGTCAACTATTCTTTACCCAATCTTCGCATGTTGGGTATATCTGCTTGCAACGTAAGTGAGTTCCCAGACATCTTCACAATTGCAAACGAATTAGAAATTCTGGACCTTTCTCATAACAAGATCCATGGTAAGATACCTAACTGGATGTGGGACATAGGAAAAGATACTTTCTTTGGTTTAATTCTTTCTAACAACTTTCTAACAGGCATCATAGAATAGCTTCCGTGGGAGAATGTTGAACTTCTTGACCTTCGCTCTAACTTGCTTCAAGAATCACTAAGGGTTCTACCACCTTTCCTGCAGTTTTTTTCAGTTTCACAAAACATATTGACTGGTCCGTCTTCCTCTTGCAATTTGAACTCTGTTGTATATGTTGACTCGTCGAACAACAGCTTAAGTGTAGTGATTCCCGAAAATCTTGTAAACTCTACACTTAATGTCCTAGATCTGCAAATGAACGAATTGCGCTGCAGTATCTCTCAAACATTTCCAGAGGATTGCAATTTCAACAATCTTTACTTGAATGGCAATCAATTGGAAGGGCCATTGCCACCATCTCTGGTCAGTTATGGATACTTAAACGCTTTAGATGTTGAGAATAACAAGATCAATGTTAACTTTCCAGATTGGTCGGCTGATCTTCTGGAATTGCAAGTGCTTATCCTGTGATCTAATAGATTCCATGGTCCCGTTGGCAATTCCAATTCCAATGCGAGGTATCTGTTTCCTAAGTTGCTAATAATTGATCTCTGTCACATTGCATTTGCTGGCCTTTTACCAACAGAATACTTTTTAAATTTTAAATGTATGATGCTTGTAGATAACAAAATAGAATTTATGGTGCAAGTATATCTGGCTGAATATTATTCGGCAATTCTTGCTGTGAAAGGAGATGACAGAGAGATGGAGAGAATTCTAACCGTTTTCACCTTCATTGTTTGGTGAAGCAACCTATTTGAAGGACAAATTCCAAAAATGATGGGAAAGCTTAATTCACCTAAAGGCTCCACTTGTCTCACAACAATCTTATAGGCCAAATTCAATTATCATTCAGGAATGTGATAGAACTTAAATTCTCAGACCTCTCATGTCCCTTCTGTTGAAAATAGAAGCCATGACCAGTCAACAGCTGACCTCAGTGACACATTATAGCATGCCACCTGAGCTACACCCATTTACAGTCAGCTGATGAAAGAAATGAGATAAATTCAATAAGGTGGCAAAACAGTTACACAGAGAAATATCAGCACATGGGAATGAATGGATAGAGGTTCTAGAAGCATTATATCATTGGCTAATGATTCACAGATTATTTTGTTTTTATCTGAAATTGTTATCCCTAGCTAGCTGTTATTTTGTTCTTTTATGTATATATAGATGATGACCTATAAACTTTATTCATTCAAGTTAATTCAAATACAATAGCCTCTGGTTTTCTGCTTTGTTTGCTCAAGAAAAGCAATTCTTAAGGAATTTTAAGTTGGTATCAGGGCCTTCTTTAAGCTATGGCAAGCAGCAGCAACACACAAGCAAATGTGAACCAAAATGATCAGATGGGCAACTTGAATCAAAATGAAAATCAAAACACCTCTCAAAACATTGAACAAAATTCGGGTCACAACACACCTTCACCCACTCAACACATCACTAGCAACACCTATGTATTCACAATTTCCATCAAGCTAAATCAAAATAATTTCATGCTCTGGAGATCACAAGTGATTTCCAGTATTAAAGCAAATGAGCTTGAGGGTTTCATAGATGGCAGCCATATCTGCCCTCCTGGAGTCTTTATAAACCTTGGACAAGATCAAACAATAGTCACCACACCTAACTCAGAATACCAAGTCTGAAAGAAACAAGACCACATTCTCCTAAGTTGGTTGTTGTCTTCACTCAGTGAGGAAGTTTTGGGCACTGTGGTGGATTGTTCTACCTCCTTTGAGATTTGGACAACTCTTTCCAATCAATTCGGTGCAAGAAGTAGAGCTAGAATTTTACATCTCATAACACAAATCCATACCACCAAAAAGGGCTCACTAACCATTCATGAATATTATTCTAGAATGAAATCTATATTAAATGCACTTAGGGCTGCAGGGAGTAACATGAGTGACGATGACTTTATCATGTGTGTATTTGCTGGTTTGGGATCAGAATATGACTCAGATGTAGCCAGCATAAATTCAATGCAGGAAAGTCCCTCACATTCTAAAGTCTATGGCATGCTTCTCAGCCAAGAAAATATAACAGAACACAACCTAAGCTCAGGGGCTATAAAGGCAAACTATGCACAAATGAGAAATGGAAGAAGAAATTGGAACAACCATGATAGGGCTGGAAATCACAACCAACCTGACATAGTTTTCAGAACCCCTGGCAATGGATCTGGTAGTGGTCAAGGAAATATGAATTCTTAGGACAAAGGGAAAGGCAAAGCTATGGCTAATGATGATAGTTCAGACCTAAAAGGGCCATGTCAAATTTGCTGGAAAATGGGACACACGGCTGCTGAATGCTGGCACAGATTCAAAAAGAATTATGTGCCACAACCAAGCTAAATGAGAGAACCAAGAGATGCATATGTGGCTGCAACTGATGGCCAAAGCAGTGGAGCCTGATACTTGGACAGTGGTGCCACTAACCATGTGACAAATGCCCTTGGTAACATAAACATCAACTGTGAGTATCAAGGTAATGAAAAATTAGTTGTTGGAAATGGTGAAAAACTCTTGATCTCTCATGTTGGTAACTCTATGATTTCCACTTCAAATCCACATAAACACATTGCCTTGAATGACATATTATATGTGCCAAGCATCACTAAAAAACTCATTAGCATTTCCATATTATTGCATGATAATGATATTGATGTTGAATTTCAAAAATCTGTTTGTTTTATCAAGGACAAGAGACAAAGGAAAATTCTGGTGAAAGGAGTGGCTAGAGAGGGACTTTATGAGCTGTTGTGCTTGCCTACTCACCTGAGTAGGAACAAAACTCCTTATGTTGCTGTTTTGTCTTCATCTTTTATGCCTAAGTTAATAAATTGCATCAGCAATCCAGTGTCTATGCTGTCATTTAATTTGAATAGTGTCAAGTTAGCAAATGTTAGTGTTGAGTCCTCTGAAATTGATAGATCAAGCAATGATGCTTTGAGAGACATTGATCTCTGGCATCTCAGACTAGGGCATCCAAGTGCTCTGAAAAGCATTTTGTTGTCTTGTAATCAGTTCAAGATAAATAAGAATTCTGCTCCTTCATTTTGTTGTGCATGATGGTATGGAAAACAATCTAAACAGAACTTCAAAAGCACAAAAACTAAAACTAGCAAAGTTTTAGAATTGATTCATGCTGACTTATGGGGACTAGCACCAATTCCCTCAAGTCATAAACATAGATATTACATATCTTTTGTAGATGACATGACAAGATACACCTGGCTGTTTCCTTTGACAACAAAATCCTAAGCTCTCAATACATTCATCACCTTTAAAAGTCAAATTGAAAACCAATTGAATCTGAAAATTAAAGCATTACAAACAGATATGGGAGGAGAGTTCAAACCATTTAAGCCATTTCTTGACAAAGATAGCATAATATTGAGACAATCTTGTCCTTATCTATATGAGCAAAATGGCAAGGTTGAGAGAAAACATAGACATGTGGTAGAACCTGGACTCATATTGCTAGCACAAGCTAAAATGCCATTAAAATTCTGGCAAGAAGCCCTCACTTATGCCACCTACATTATCAACATATTGGCTTCACCTGTTATTAGAAATAAAACCCCTTTTGAACTGATTTACCATTACAAACCAAATCACTCACAAATCAAATTATTTGGGTGTGATTGGTACCCATTTTTGAGACCATACAACAAGCATAAGTTTGATTTCTATACTACCAAGTGCACTGCTAGGGATAAGTATAACTCACAATGGATATGTTTGCATGCATCACTCAGGTGGAATATATCTCTGTAAGTGTCAAATTAAATGAAAGCTCATTTCTTTTTTCTAATGACCCCAAGTTCAGTAGACAAGAGTCTACAAATCAGAGTGATTTCATTATTCTTTTAGAAAAATTTCAGGCCGTGTCATTCTCTCTTGATACTCCTCAAATCACTCAGTCAGCAGCTGATCAAAGACACTCTCTTGAAACTTTTGAAACTTCAAAAGAATCCCAGAACCTTGACCAAGGTAAGACACAACAGAATTTGAGTACTGACATGATATCAAATAATCGGCTATCTTCACCTCATTCAAATCACCAACCTCAAGCAAATGACCAACCTTCATCCCATATCATAGTACCCAACACAAAAAGAGTTGTACCATCACATCCTATGGTAACAAGATCTAAGGCAGAAATTTTTAAACCAAAATTGTACCAAATCTCTACTCAACCACAGATAGCATTACTCTCAAATACCTCAGAATCCTTAAAAGAACCAAGCTGGAAAAAGACAATGGAAGATGAGTACAATGCCTTGATAAAAAATGAAACATGGACCTTGATACCAAATTACTCAAGCTACAAGTTAATTAGAAACAAGTGGGTGTACAGAGTGAAAGAGAATCCATATGGAACCATAAACAAATATAAAGCCAGATCAGTGGTGAAAGGGTTTCTGCAGATTCCATACATTGATTTCACAGAGACTTTCAACCCAATTGTTAAGGCTGCAACAATTAGAATCATTCTTACTTTGGCAGTAAACAATGACTGGATGCTGAGGCAGGTAGATATAAACAATGCCTTCTTGAATGGAGAGTTAACAAAAATGGTTTACATGCCACAGCCTGAAGGCTTTATGGATAAAAGCAGGCTTAATCACATATGCATATTAAAGAAAGCATTGTATGGTTTGAGACAAGCCCCCAGGGCATGGTTTGACAAACTAAAAGGTGCCTTAAACTCTTGGGGATTTGAAAACTCCAAGTGTGATACCTCATTGTTCTTCAGAATGACTAAATTTGAGATAGTTATACTGCTTATTTATGTTGACGACATTATTATTACTGGTGATAACAGTAGCAGTATTGAAGAGCTAGTTAGTAATTTAAACAAGGATTTTGCCTTAAAGGATCTAGGAAACTTTTTTCTCAAGATTCAGGTGAACAGAAATCAAAACACTATTCTGCTGTCTCAAACCAAGTACGTACAAGATTTGCTTGCCAAAACAGAAATGAGCAACTGTAAAGGAATTGAGCCACCTTTCAGTACTACAGAAAAGCTGAAGAAGAATGAAGGAGAAAAGTTTCATGATCCCACACTGTATCGAAGTGTTATAGGCAGCCTGCAGTATACAATACTCACAAGGCCTGAGTTTGCTTATTTAGTGAACAAGCTTAGCCAATATATATCTGATCCTAGGCAACCTCACTAGATAACATGCAAAAGAGTATTAAGGTATCTCAAAAGCACCATGAACATGTGTTTGAAATTCAAGAAATCAGACTACTTTGATCTAGTAGCTCACACAGATGCAGATTGGGCAAATGATTTGGATGACAGGAGGTCAATCAGTGGCTACTATGTGTTTCTAGGTGAAAATCTCATTGCTTGGAGTTTAAGAAAGTAAGGTTTAGTTGCTAGATCTACTGCTGAATCAGAATACAGAACAATGGCTCTATGTACTACAGAACTGACATGGATTAGCTCCTTACTAAGTGAGCTGAAAATAGAGATGCAAAGAACCCCAACAATCCTGAGTGACAGCACAAGTGCAGCTGCAATAGCTACCAATCTTGTTTTTCACTCAAAAACTAAGCATTTTGAGATAGACGTACACTTTATCAAGGACAAGGTAGCTAGAGGTGAAATGGAAATTAGCTTTGTTGTAGGCAGAGATCAAATAGTCGATGTTCTAACTAAGCCGCTACCTCATTACAAATTCAGCTGCTTCAGAAGCAAACTCATTTGACAAAACCTTACCTTGACAAAACCTTGTGTTTGAGAGAAGGTGTTGAAAATAGCAGCCATGACTAGTCAACAGCTGACCTCAGTGACACATTGGCATGCCACCTGAGCTACACCTATTTACAGTCAGCTGATGAAAGAAATGAGATAAATTCAATGAGGTGGCAAAACAGTTACACAGAGAAATATCAGTACAAAGGAATGAATGGATGGAGGTTGTAGAAGCATTATATCATTGGCTAATGATTCACGGATTATTTTGTTTTTATCTGAAATTGTTATCCTTAGCTAGTTGTCATTTTGCTCTTTTATGTATATATAGATGATGGCCTGTAAACTTTATTCATTCAAGTTAATTCAAATACAATAGCCTCTGGTTTTTTGCTCTGCTTGCTCAAGAAAAGCAATTCTTAAGGAATTTCAGTCCTTCAAACAGGTTTGTTGGATAGATTCCTAAGGAACTGAGAAGCTTGACATCTCTTGAGGTGTTAAACCTTTCACATAACCAACTTTTGGGACCTGTACCTCTATTCTTAAACAACTCCGGAACTTGGGGTTGTGTGGATTCCCGGTGTCAAAAAAATGTAACAACGATAAAGCTCAAGAATCAGCATCGACAATGTTCCATGGAGAAAATGATGCTTCTAGATCGTTGATTGGGAAATGGCCATGATAGGATACGGATCTGGATTGGTGATTGGCTTGTCACTAGGATACATGGTATTCATAATAGGAAGGTCACATTGGTTTATCAGTATAGTTGAAAGGAAGCAATCCAAGAAGATGAGAGTCTAATCAGAAGAAATCACTAGGCGAAATTATTAGTATGTTTGTATTTTCGAATTGTAAGTTTCAGCGAAATTGATCTTTTCGGGTTGAAATTAATAGTTATATTCTGTGTGTATGACTAATAGTGGGAAATTATATACAAGTAAAGTTGATAAAATGTAAACAAGGTATGTCTCTTGATATTGGTGCTGAAATTTTTCAAGAAGACTATTTTTATTTTATTTTATTTTATTTTTTACGAGAATATTTTTTCTACTCCCAATTCTCTGTCACCCCAATAAGCATTGGAGACCAAGTGCCTAAAAATGTCATTCGAATTTTGAAGAATGTTGAATGCAAAGAATTATGGAACGTGTTGTGCTCTTCCTTGGTGTTTCTTTAACCAGTTTAATTCTTTTAAAATTTGTTGATGCAGAAATTTGGTTAGTGGAAGAGTTGCAACCAGATGTTCACGCAAACATCTCAATTTGTATTAATGGGAACGACTCTAGCTTGCCCTTTCTTTGCTCGAGCAAATTCTTATGACTACAGATACTTCATACGGAACTCACCTGCACTCACAAAAAACATTTAGGGGAATGTTGGATGTTTTTTCGGCATTAGCTCTCCAACGCTCAAGTCATAATCGGGTCTTTTTGGAAAAAATTTATGACACAACTAGCATGGCTTAATTTTGATTTCTTTTGAACAAAAAAGCTTTTCAAAGAAATCTCCGAAAAAGGACTGAAGAAAACTTAGAAAAGAGAGAACGTGAAAGAGTCTAGAGAGGGAAAGAGAAAAGATTACTGAGTTTGACTTTTCAGTGGTTCTTATAGAAAATCGAGACTCTCGTTCCTGCATAAGGGGAAGTAGTCTTAGTTGGTCAGGATTTTGCCCTGATTTTTCTAAGAGAATCCTCGAGTTGACTCTTAACCTAGTCTTCAGGTTGATTTGGTTTGAGTCTCTCCCCGCGAGATCTTAGTGCCAGCACGCTTGTAGAGCGACCTGTTTGCTACATGATGAATCAACTCAAGACCACCTTGTGGTTAAAACCAAAAAATAAATAAATAAATAAACTATTTATGAGTTCTTTAAGATCACATCTCGAGAAGGCTTGCTGTTAACTCTAATGTCGAGGAGAGCATGATTTGCATGGAATTGTATCCAATCATGCTCCCTCTTTTATCCCTTAAACAAGATTAAAAACGAAAAAGATGTTAATACCAATGATTTCTTATATGACTTGATGCTCAACATCTTTGACACGGAGCAGAAGCTATATGAATAAATATTTATCTTCTTTTGACTAAATGGAAATGCTACTTTCTTCGGAATCAAATTGAATCTATCTTGAATGTAACGAAATATAAAGATACTCAATGTTTAATGCTTAGCGATGTTAGTAGGATAATTATTTTAAAAAAAAATTGCTATTTTATCTCTGAATTCAGTCTCTTACTATCATGGATCTTTTACTTTACCACTTATTTTATTTCCCATTCGTTGAAGGAGAGATGCCTTTTATCTAGCATGTGAGTTTTTCGTCTGAGAAAGTGCTTCTACAATTGTGATCACTTTTAAAAAGCGCTTCGTAATACATATCAACATGCATTGATGAATTGAATGATATGTATAAAAAGGTCACGGGTTTCATTTGTTAACATATGAGGACCC
>NW_006263303.1:23178454-23194681 GCF_000493195.1 Citrus x clementina | reverse complement strand
ACTGAGGGTTTAGAGAATGAGAATGAAAGAATGAAAATGAAAAGTCAAAATATAATTTAGGAATGAGAATAAAATGTGTGTGTTCCATATAATTTGGAAATAAAGAATGAGAATCTTATTCTTATGCGAGGTTGGGAATGGAAATTTTCATAACTGACTTTTGTATTTCTCTAATTTTTTATATTTCTCGAATTATCTTCGTTCAAATCAAAATTTATTTTATTATTTTAAATGTCATTATTATTATTATTAAATTTTATTAACTTTATTATTTTAGTTATTATTAATTATTGTTGTTATTATTTTATTAATATTATCATTATTAACATTTATATTTATTATTATTAATTTTATTTTTATTTTTTAATTAATATCATTTTTATAATAATATTTATACATGTATCTAGTTAATAAAAATTACATTATTTAATATTATAGGTATTTTGGTAAATTGATTTTCATTTCTATTCCTTATTCCTATTTATTTTATCAAGTAAACACATCAATGACATTCCAGTACATTTCCATTTCTATTTATTTTTATCAAGTAAATATTGAAATCTTATTCTTATTCTTATTCCTATTCCTATTCCTCATTCTTATTCTCAACACATTCTCATTCTATGAAGTAATCGCACCATTAGTGACATTTTGGACTTTCGTTCGATTTTAGGGGACGAAATGTTTTTTCACGACTGGTCAAGGCTATCCAACTGCAGCAACTGCTACACCAGTAGATTACATTGGATTTGGTCTTCATCTCATGATCATCTTTCGTTGTAAGATTGTCCTTTCTCTGTGATGGGCTCGAATTAGATCTAGACAATATCCTTAAACTATACGAAATTTGTTTCTTGCTCAATACTTAGCTTTGGCAGGGTTCAATTGCACATGTAAGCCACAAGCTATGTGTGCATCTTAATGCAGGCATCGTTTATTTCTCCCACTAATGCCATTAACTCCATAACTTTGTATGACTGTAAACATAAACAAACAGGTATATTCCAGGACTGATAAGACTAAAGCTTGATTAAGGCCAATTAAACAAATGGAATTATGAACAGTTGTATTAATTTTAGGATTTAAAAAAAAAATCCTATTGTTTGACTCTTGAGCCTGTTTTGTATGACTTATTTAGGAGTCATAAGTGTTTATTTAATTTCATAAATACTTTTTAAAAATTTTTATGGTGTTTAGTTATTTTTTTAGTAGAGTTTTTTTAGCTTAAATAAGCTAATTTAACTATACTAGGAAAAGCCCAAAATTTGAGCTTTTGGGAGTAGATGTTAAAGAGCTTTTCTAAAAAATATATATTATCAAAAATATCCTTAACATATTTCATTAATTACATAATACATTTTGTATAAAACCTACCTAACGAAAATTGTTGCAGCCATATAAATATATTGCTGCCACCACTTCACTTTATCTCTCTCTCTTTTTTTTTTAATAACTAGCACTTTAATTTTGCAATCCCTACACATACCCAACACTTGAGAGAGTATATATCAATGATGCAATTTAATTTGGATAGTATTATTTGTTTGGGAGAATATATCAATGATATAATTTTTAATTTTGAAAATTAAGAAGTGATTGAACTGATTTTTTTCTTATTAATTGATAGCTTGAATGCATTTTGTTATATGTTATATAATTATGAATACATATCCTTTTTGGTAATTTAATTACGCAAAAAAATTTAATTTTACACAATCAAACAGTTTAATGGTTCAAAAATATTTTTTTAATTGACAATCAAACACCCAATAATTTTTTGTCCAAAAATTTTATTAGTATAAACTCTACTCTTATAAACTCTATTGTTATAAGTTCTATTTAATAAGTTGTACCAAACGGAGCATTAACAAGGATATCCTTTAGAAAAATATTATAAAATAAACAAACGGACGTGGGATAGAGTAGTCATTGAAGAACTTAGCAAGGGCAAATCTGGTCATGTTGCTCTTGGTCTCCAACTTGCCTGTTGCCACTTGCCAATTGCCAATGTCCCCATAACCAACAAAAACAGAACCCCGCAATTTCGTATCCTTCGATTTTTCATTTTTCACTTCAAATCTATTCTTCAGAGCCGCCAAGCCGACGTTGAAAATGTGGAGACCCCAAATTTCACTTTCCTTGTTTTTCACTTGCACTTCAACTGGAAATCCAACACAATTTCTTCATTTATCCCTGTTAAAACTCTAAATGCCTTTTGTACCCCTACCAACTTCAACTTCCCAACAATCCAATTGTCAAAGCCCACAGTTCATGTACATTCCTTAATTTGCTTCTTATCTTTTTTGGGCTAAAATTCCCTTTAATTCTTCTCTTCTAATTCTGGGTTTTTTTTTTTTGGCGCAGGGTTTTATCATTTTTGTATTAAAAATTATAACTTTTTTCTATTTTTTGATGGATTTTGCTCTTGAATCATCGATTTTGAAACGACCCATATTGATTTCAGGCGTAAAAACTTCATTTTCCATCCCACAATATCGAAGTTCCAATTTTCCAGTCAGGCTTTCACCCAAAGGTAATCAATACCCGAGAATTTTCAGTTCAAGATTGCCAAGAAACAACTTTAACATTAAAACCTTAGCAAAACCATTTAACAAGGCCAATAATGAACTGAGTCGTGATAAAAATGAAGTTTTGGATTCTAATTTAGAGAAAGTTAAAATTTTAATGAAAGGGGGAATCGCTTTGGGTGCTTTGGCGTGTGTGGTATTGGTTGTTGGGTGCCAGAGAGTGTTTGCTGTCGAGAGTACAGTGAATGCAGGATATGGAGTGATAGGGCAAAGTATATTGCTGTTAAAGAGTTCGTGGCCGAAGCTTTCTCAGGTTTTAAGAGTGTTTAAAGAGCAAGGTTTAATTTTGGCTGCGCTTTTGGGGTTGTCCGCATTCTTCTCGATGGCTGAGACTTCAATCACCACTCTTTGGCCATGGAAGGTATATTATTTAATTGTTTATGTTTAATTTTATCGTCAGAAGTCATCCATTTCAATATTGCAGCAATACAAGAGAGATATGTAAATGGAATAGGAGATGTTGGCCCAAATTTTCCTCTATCAATGTTTGTATAAGTATCACATGATTGTCGATGATTTAGTAGTCCACTAGAACAATTTATATATTGACATTTTGTTTTTGGTGGTTTTGCGGAGCAAACTGTTTGATTTTATTTACTAGTGTTTGTGTATCATTTGCAGTTTTCTCAGTCCCATAACACTTTTAGGTTTCAAAATTAGACATAGTGTAGTAGTGTTGTGTGATATGCTGCTTAGTTTCTGGTGTTGTGAGCTAAGTGTAGGTTGGAGCAAGTACGAATATATCAAGTAGTGTATGATTTATTTGCTTTATATGTTAAATTTGAATGAGGACTTCATGCTGCTTAAAATTTTAGACCGCAATAATGAAGGAATGCATTATTCATTTGCTTTCTCCGTTAAATTCAACTGAGAAATTCATGCTGCATACAATTTTTGACTGTAATAATGCTTGAGCTGATATTTTCTGTTAAAAGTTAAAAGCAATTTGAATTCTAAACTGTAGGACCCATTTCAATGTAGGAAATTAAAATATGAAAGAACTCATGTGTGACTTTTGTGTATAGATAACGAGTGTTTCTTCAGATTATATTCAAATTTTCCTTTTTGTCATTGAATGTTATTCTGTTTCAGGTGCGTGAATTGGCGGAAAAAGAGGATGAAGCTGGTGTCTTTAAAATGCTCCGCACTGACGTTACTCGGTTTTTGACAACTATTCTCATTGGAACAACGTACTAGTACCCTTTTCCTTGCTGTAGTTATAGTTGATTTGAATTTCAGAGTTAATAAATTATTTCTTACTAGATTCCACTTGTGAATTCAGTGTGGTAAACATTGGAGCAACTGCATTGGTCACAGAGGCAGCAACAGCAATATTTGGTGAGGCTGGTGTCAGTGCAGCAACTGGAGTAATGACTGTATGTATAAATCTCCATTCTCTCTCTTTCTGTCTCGTGTAAACACACACGTGCTTTATGAACACATATTCAAATGCCCAATTGATGAAACTTATGCAGACATGAACATTTGCTTGTTGTTTCTCTGCAAATTTTGTTAACCGATCATTATTTCCTGAATGATATTAGGTTGCCATATTGCTTCTGACCGAAATCACTCCAAAAAGTATCGCTGTTCATCATGCTACAGATGTTGTTAGGTTTGTGGTGAGTTCAGAAATTAGATTATTTTTTCCCTATGTGAACAATGCTTGGTAGAAGTGCCCATCCCTTTTGTTTTTGCCAATTTTAATGCTTTATGTAGCACCATATCTCTATTTGAATTGGCTCATATTAATCCCATACTATGAGCGCTATTTGAGTAATGTTCTTTGAGCTGACTCTAGGTCAGACCAGTAGCATGGCTATCCTTGATATTGTACCCTGTGGGAAGAGTTTGCACATTCATATCAATGGGAATGCTAAAAGCTCTTGGTTTGAAAGGAAGAAGGTAGAAGTTAATTATAGTTATATATTTATCTTTTTGTAACTTCTATAGCCTGCTTGGTTCCTCATCATTCTTAATTTATCATGTCAATGCTTTCCAACAAATTTCTTGCCCTTCCTAGATCTTTTGATTTTACATATCTTGTGTGAATTAACGTAAACTGTTTTGCTGAGTTCAACGAAAATAATAATGGGCTCATAAACATGGACTATGCTAGTTATTACAGTTAGTTTCCTGTGTGTTATGTGTACAGTCTCTTTCATGTTTATTTTATGTTCATTTGTGAATACGATTCATCTCATATTTTAAGCAAATGCATTATTTAAGTGCTAGTGATTGTAGGCTAGCAGAGTGGGGCTTAGAATGCTGGTTATATATTCGTAAAAGTAAGTTTGTAAATTGTTGCTATGGGACAAAGTCACAAATAGGTTGCCAATAATCTTTAACTAATTTATGAATAATAAACTGAAAATAATAATCATGATGGTGATCCTTGATTTACTGCTCTGATTGAAAAAGATGCATTAACATGCTCATTACGTGGGTGGTTGTATTATTTGTTTTCTCTTACTAAACTTTCCGCATTCCTTGTCTTTCAATATTTTCTTTACTAGTGAGCCATATGTTACTGAAGATGAGCTGAAGCTGATGTTGCGAGGGGCAGAATTAAGTGGTGCAATAGAGGAGGAGGAACAGGTACTACTTATGATTTTCTTCTTGCTTTGATATTAAATATAAGTTATATGAAAATTTTCTGGGTGATAGTAGTCAAAGGAATCCACCTACGTTGTTATATGTTTTATCTCTATGATCTTTTCAAAGGAGTGAAACAATCAAACTACTGATATTTGAAGACCCTTTTGGATCTTCCAATGAGCTTTTTGGCAAATAGGATTTGTGTTACTTTATGATGCCTTCAACTGAGGATTATCTTTTTGGTAGTCAACCATGTGCATAATAGAGAGCTCTTAGCACACTGCATCGACATTTGTAAAATTCACTTAAGGTTTCTGTACCTCGTTTGGCCTATGTTATTGAGAAGAAAACCTCTGTGTGTCTGTCAATTTTGTTAAATTAGTCGCACAATATCGCAATTTAGAATTGAATTGTTGGCAAATTTTAACAAATGCACAGAATTATAATACATATTGTGGGTACTTTACCTGCTTTTCTTAAAATACAAAGGTTATTTTATACTACAGGAACATAACTTTGCTTGTATAAACTCAAATTTTTTGTTGAGCTGAAGTTCCATGCAATTATTGTCCATTTTATAGACACCCAGCTCATTTCTTGACAGAATATGATGCTGAAAGGCTATAAAAATTTATCCAAGTCATTCTCAATATTTTACATTTTGATGATCTCCTCAATCATGTCAAAATGTCCAATAATCTGTCCCTATATGTTTTGTGGTTAAGATGCTCTTGTCTTCGCAGGATATGATTGAGAATGTGTTAGAAATAAAGGATACTCATGTTAGAGAGGTGATGACTCCTCTTGTTGATGTAGTTGCGATTGATGGCAGTGCAACTCTTATTGATTTCCACAACTTGTGGTTGACTCATCAATATTCAAGGTAAATTAATTCTGTCTCTCTCTGTCTCCCTCTCTTTTTTGTAATATTTTCTTTGATGGCTAAGAAACAGAAGAAAAGAATAAAATCAACAATAAGAGAAATGTACGAGTGAGAGGACTGAAAAGTCCACGAAAACAAGAAAAACTCCTAAAGAACAGAAAATAAATGCCAAAACGCTACAATGAAGAACCTCAGCTAATCAAAAATCCCTTAAAAAAAGGAAAAAATACACAGCTTTAGGTAATAAGGAAGAAATAGATATCTTTGAAATTTGCAGTAATAGAAGACCATCTTGCCGTAAGTGATTTATATTGCAACATGCTAAGAAATTTGAGAATTTGTTTGTAGGGTGCCTGTTTTTGAGCAACGTATAGACAATATAGTGGGTATTGCATATGCAATGGATCTGCTGGATTATGTTCAGAAGGTCAGGGAATTTTCTTTTCCTGTTCCTTCCTAAGTTAATATTTCTCTGTTTGTTAATTTTATGCAACAATCTCAGTGTGGGAAATTATTGTGATCTTTTATTTTCAAGGGTGAGCTACTAGAAAGTACTAAAGTGGCAGACATGGCCCACAAACCTGCATACTTTGTGCCTGGTAATCCTTAATGCCTATTCATTTAATGTTGTGTTTCAAAATGATATTTACAGTAGTTATTGCTCTTTTAATCTTTTGTATGAATGTTTTCTTTCTATAATTTGACTAAAAAGGAATATCTGATTGGTTTTGCAGATTCAATGTCTGTCTGGAATCTTCTTAGAGAGTTTCGCATTAGGAAGGTTCACATGGCTGTTGTCCTTAATGAGTATGGCGGAACAGTGGGGGTATGAACGCTTCCTGAAATCTGGACCAAACTTAGTTGGTACTACTTTGGCTAATCATTTTTTTTTTGGGATGAAACAGGTAGTGACCCTTGAAGATGTAGTTGAGGAAATTGTTGGTGAAATCTTCGACGAAAGTGACTCAAAAGTAATGTGTGCTGTGGAGTTCTATGACTTCTTAATAACATACTGAGTGATATGCATATTACTGACAGTTAATAAAAGTTTGTAGTAATTTGGTTTAATAGTTTTTTCTTTAATGGTCATAGTTAATATGTTTCCACAAGTGTGTTTAATTATCTTTCCGGGTGCTACATATCTGAAGCACGGAGTCTGCTCTTTGTTTTGTGTCTTTTTAGTAATATGAGTTCATCTTGAAGTATGCTAGCATTTAATATCATGGGATTATTTGTTAGCCATTTAGATAACTATTGTTAATATTTTAAGTAGCTGTTCTGAGTCGAGTTTTTCCCAGTTCAGAATAGGCTTAATAGTAGGATGTAATGACAAGAAATATGATCAACAGTTATTCTTGTGCATGGAACCATAGGTACTTTGTGATGTTCCTAAAGGTTCTTCATATGATCTAGTGAGAAAAATGAGGAGGCCAAATTTTGCTTCTGATTTTCAAGTCTTTTTCCTGTCAATCTATGTTATTTGGATGCCAATATAGTTGACATTGACGTAAAGAACATTAGCAAATAGTAATGGCAGTTGCTAATAAATGATGATGCTATAGTTTTTCTTATTTTTATTTCTGCATTTTTGTCTCATTTTTTCCCCTTTTGTATGATAGGAGGAGATCCAAAAAAAAACTGGTTATATTGTTATGCGAGCGGAGGGGATATATGATGTGGATGCTAATACATCTATCGATCAGCTCTCTGAAGATCTCAATATCAAAATGCCAGAGGTTTGTTGTTCCTGAAAGTATCACTCAACAGATTATGTTGAGCAAATGCTAATACCATTGATTTTAAAGTATATCGTGTGGGGATGGATGTTGATTGTCTTTGTCTGATATGTTGAGTAGTAACTGCATGTGGATTGCTCTCTCTAGTTCTCCGTGTTTTACTTCATTTCCCCTTAATTAATAGAAACCGGTCTTAAGGTAATTCAGGCGTAGTTTCTAACAGGCTCTAACCTGTCTAACAGAGGAATGGTGTCGAGGTAGTGTCTTGTTCAATATGACCTCTTTAGCATGATACTATTGGCTTTGAGAATCATCAATCAAGCTGTTCTTTATGTGACGTGGATAGGATGAGCTTCAAAATATGTATGGGCATATATTTTAGGAGCCATAGCATGATCTGATATGAAAATATTACTTGTACGAACAATTGCTTGGGATTAGCCTTGAGACTGCCCATTTTGTGCATGAGTTTAAAGGATTAGACTATCTAGATCACTCCTTCAAGGATTCGATTTGGTGAGACCCACATTGAATAATCCTCCTTTTTTCTAGTGGCATCATAGTAATGACAAAAAAATAGCTACTGTATGGCTTTATTAAGATACCTTTTTAGTCTTGCATATTGGTTTTGTATTTAATTGTGCTACAGAAGCAGATGAAGTGACTGAAACATTATCAAATGTCCATGATTGTGTAATTCCACAGTTCCATTTACCTTCTTTTTCTCTTTTTTGTTTACAGGGTCATCAGTATGAAACAGTTTCAGGTTTTGTATGTGAAGCATTTGGATACATCCCAAGGACAGGCGAGAGCATCAAAGTGGTTGTTGAAAAGGAAAATCAGGAAGAGAATGATGAAGATACTGAAAATGGATCTGACCGCCAAGATTCTAAGGAAAAGCACCAAATTTACAAACTTGAGGTATTGTTTGGATTCTTCCAGTTACTCCATTGCATTAACTAATGGTTATAAATTTATTTTGCTGGAGTCAGTCTTCAGCCTATCATTCATTGAATTCATATACTTTATTTCTCCCCAGCAGTCAAACATGGCATAAATGCAAAATGAGGGAATATATCTTAATTTGCCATTCTAACAACTGCCGACTGATATGCAAGGTTACTTGGTCTTTGATGCAGATTCTAGCCGGAAACGCCAGAAAGGTTAGTGCTGTTCGATTTGAACGTATAAACAATGATGAAGCAAAGTTGGATGCCAAAGAAGTAACTCGCATGGTTCCTAAGATTATGAAGAGGAAATGGAGCAGTGATGATGAGTTGGATCATACTGAAGATGATGATTATACATACTCAAAGAAACCAGAAGATCATACTCATGTTGCCTCTGTAATTTCTGAACATGAGGATGATAATGACAGTTAAAATTAGTTACATTGCTATTTTTTGCCCTCATTCGTAGACCACCTATTGAGGTAAAGCATTGAGAACACAATAAAGAAAATAAGAGCAAGTGATGAAGTAACATTGTCCCTTATTTTTGCTAGGGAATTTTAAAACAAAATTTTATAGATGAAGAGAGGTATCAACATGCGAATCATTATAGTTGTTTGTTTCTTGCATGATATCATCTGCTGCATAAATGTTCACCAGCAGTGGAGTCTCAGTGTGCTGGAGATCAGATCTTGTGCTCTTCTTGTTAGGTTGATGTAAAAAGGAACCATGGAGAGGTGGCCTAGCAGGAGGGGTCTGTTCACAGAAGCATAACAACCTGGATGGTGCCTCATTGGCTAGAGTAAGCAGCTCTGATGCAGAGAACAACTGTAAGAGCTCTCGCTTCTGTCTTATCTCTTTTGCTCTCTGCAGCTGTCTGAACCTCTCTTGCAGGAGGGCAATTGAGTGAATAGTAGCTTTACCACTTGGCCTATCCATCGGAGATGAACAATGTTTTCAACGAGACCGGTGGACTACGGAGTGCCCTGTGGACGTGTGGTAGAGTTTGTATCTGTTCTTATTTATGGGACATTGAATATAATTGAAAATGGTTTTGACTTTTTAAATATAGCCTCCATTAGATTCCGAATGACATTAAAGAAAAAGCAGAAATGACAGCCGAGTACAAAAGTCCAACAAGGCAAAGGTATGTGAAACATTATAGAGTTGAATTTGTGAAATGTTTGAGGGCAAAATTTCTTTATAAGTTAAGGGTATGAAATTAAAGCCAAAGTTGAATTATGGAAGTTAGTTTTTGGAACGGTTTTGCCGGGTGATGCTGTCTTCTCCAACAGCTGCAATAGCTTTGGAGAAGATGTTGCCACATTTTTTAGTGAGATTTTTCTATTTTAACCCAGTGAGAACATACTCTTTTTTTCATTAAGCAGGAAAGCTAAATATGTGGAGACAAGAACAATGTTGGAAACTGGAACAAACAATCATTTGTTGAGTTTATTACCATTTTTAATTGATTTAGTTACTTCATAGAGACGATAGAAAATGAACCCACCTGAAATCAAAGTCCAAGTAGCAAGAGCCATTAGCTTTCTCTCTATCCTCGAGATGTTCAATGTATGCTTTTCTCCATTTTTCTTTAATTCTTTCAAGCTTGTTTGAAGCGGATATAAATTCTCACCTATTTCTATTTGTATGTCAACTAAAATGAGATCCAAGATTTACAATGTTAAAAATTTGTCACCCATATTATCGGAAAGGATCGCGACACTGAAACAGTCGCGAAAAGAGTTTGCGGTTCTTTGTTTTATTGATTTAATGACTGAATTAGTTTAATTTTAATCAGTTAAGTCGTTAAATTTATTTGTATTTTTTAATTTCATAAAAATTTTCAATCATTTAAGTTATTATATTATTATTTAATATTTTTAACTTTGTGCTTAATATAAAATTTTTGAATTATATCATTAAAAAATAAGCTCTAAAATATTTCTAATTGATTAATTAATTTTTATCTTTACTTAAATAAAATTTGATAATTAGCATTATTACCCATCTCTATAACTTGAGATAATAGTAGTAGATTATTAGTATTTTTATCTTTTTATTTTCTTTGAATTAGAATTATTTATCTTCATAACTTTATATGAATATTTTTCATATAAAAACATCATGGATTACATTATACTTGATTAACATATACTAATTTAAAATATTAAAGAGTTGTATTCAATTGAGTATAATTTATATTATGATAATATATTATTTTATTTATATTCTTTGAGTGTTTATTATTTATTTAACATTTATAATTTACAAAGACATAAATATAAAAATATTAGCTTTTAAGTTTTTTTAGTTAAAAAAATAACAACTTAATATTTATTTTTAATGATTCAAGAAAAATGAAAAAAAAATAAACATGTTATTCAAATTCAGACATTCAATTTTATTTAAAATTCATACTAATTAATGTCTATTTAAATTTTAAACAAAAATAATAATTGCCACCTTATTTATTTATTTATTTATTAAAAGCATCCTTTAGGACAAATATACTTTTTAATTACAGACGCCTAAATGTATTATATTTGGATATGTGTGATTATTTTTAAAAATACGAAGTTTCCATGACTATTTTACTAAATTACGGAAGTGTTATTGTTCTTTACTTATCAAAATAACGATAGTTCAAAAACCAAGTAAACTTAAAAAAGAGTATTTAATTTATTCTTTGTATAAGTGTGTAGGTCTGTGCAAAGCATGAGTAGATGCAGAGCTACAAATGCTGTTAAAGAGAAGGTAAATAGGTGTTAGGAAATATGTCTCCTGCTTTAATGAGAATTTGTAAATACTAAATTAAAATATTTACTATGCCTGTCTTATTTAGAAGAATTTTTATTTAAGGTATAACTAATTTTTCTTTCGGGACTTGACTTATTCAAAGAAAAATACAATTAGGATAAGAAAATGAATACTTCTCCTAGAAGAAATAGTCATTATATCTAAGGAGTTTGGGTTCACTTGGTTATATAACACAACAATTAGTTTTTCTCTAATTAAACAATTTTAATGTGAAAGAAACGTTAGGTCTATTGAGAGATTAGGTGTTATTAGAGTTTTGATTGTGAAAAATAATATTAGAGTAATTGTAATACACAGTAAATTTTTCTCTCGTTGTCTTTGGCAATTGTGACTTTTTTTCTTGTGTAGGAGTTTTCTATATAAATTTTTGTATTGTATAATTGATTTTAGTCCTTATTTATTTTCTATTTATTATTTGTTTAACATTTTTACTTGCAAAGATTAAAATTCGCTAGATACATGCGTAAGCTAAACATGAGCATGCTTTATAGAAACTAGAAGCATTTGCGTGCATGCGCCTCTTTCTGTTTAATATATACATTTATGCTTTCTTCAAGTGCTTGGCACAATATTTTTCAAGCAAGACTAATTAATTGACAGTTTTATTTCATAATTTCTATCAATATTAATATTAAATTATTTCATCCAATAAGTTCATCTAATTTTTATTGTGCTTTTATTTAAATTAGTCTATTATTGATTTTTTTTTCCACGTTACGTAAACTTGTGTTTTTAAAAAATTAAAATTAAAATGAGTATGGTCAATTTCAACTTATATTTATTTAGGTCATTATACATTTTTTTTTTTAAAGAAAGAAGGTCAACAATTAAACTATACTTAAATAGTAAAATTTACTAAATACATACATTCTGCAATAATTTTTTAGTACAATCTACCAAACAAATAGGTACTTTTTAAATTTGTCCAACTGACTATTTCATCAACATAGTAAAAGTAAATTATTTTATAAGCATCAATTTTAAATTTTGGGATTAGCTCATGCGGTGTTATCATCCAACTAATATTTGTACAAATATTTTGTGCCTATATAATTATTCATATTTTTAACAGCGATGGCTAGTTACTCACAAATTATAAGAAAGTATTGAGATATATTTATTGGAACCAAACTATGAGGTAAAGAGAATTTGGTCATCTTATGTATCAATTGATGCATGCATAACATGTGTAATTGAATTTAACATAATTACCACTTGAAAGGTGATCTTAAAAATAAATACATACACGACATAACATCATTTACTTGTTGGATGATAGATATGATATTTTTGATATATTATAGAATATCTTAATTTATAGATAGGGATGACAATAAAAATCTATTAATAATGGTAAATACATATATATAAGTTAGGGTCCAACTATGTTACCCACGGTGTTTGGTACCCCATTTTTTGTCTTTTTCAAATCCACCTTTAGATTCAACTCAAAAGTTGTACAACGGCTTAGATGCATTTGTTAGGTTATTAACATTAAATACCCTGTTGTTTATACAAAATAAAAAAATTAAAAGTTTTTAAATTTTAACATGTAAGTCCATAATATTTTAAATTTTTTTAGACTATTGAACTAGATTTTCAATTAAATGACTTATTCTTACATTTGTTAATATTTATTTAAATTAATAATTCTCTTATTAATTAATTTAATATATAGCTAAACATTGTATTTTTTTTACTAACCATAATTGAAGATATATATATATATATATATATATATATATATATATATATATATATATATATATTATTTTTAAAAATTTAACAAAATGGCAGCCAATTTCTTCCCATGTGAGAGACATTATACCTTTTTTTTCTCTCTAACGCAAGATATTTTACTATCTCAAATGGATGAAATGCACAAAATATGAAAATGAATTTAATTTCATATTATCTATAATTAATGTTTTATTATTTTCTTGTAATATAATATTTATTTAACATACTATCAATTATTTGATTATGTAGAAAAATATATTAATTTACTAATAATAATAATAATAAAGCATTAGTTTATCAATTCGTAAAATCATTAGTTTATCAATTCATAAAATCATTTTTGTTCATTTGAACAAGGATTTTGTATTTTTGGTTGAATTTTTGTCCTTAAATAAAAAGAGTAAATTTAATTGCACACTTAACTAAATTAACTAAATTGACTTTTGTTATTCCACCCCAACATTTTAAATAGTCATTAGCACACATTTAAAATATTTCATTAACTTAATTAAAGAAGGGTAAAAAAATAAATCTAAAAAATTACTCTATTTGAAAATAATTTAAATATTTCTTTATTAATTTTTTGTAATTAAAAAGAAGAGTAATAATTTTATTTTATTATTTTGTTTCTATATTGTAAATCATTTTAATTATCTTTTAATATTAATCATTTTAGGAAAAGTAAATAAATAATAATAATTTTTATGTAAAACACATTAATTAGTATTTTATATTATAAAGTGCATAGTGATTTATAATAAAAATTAAATATGCATGTTTACCCTTGCAATATATGTATGTGTATATATATATATATATATATATATTGCCTCCTGATTACATTCTTGTTGGATTAATGGCTAAGTGCTAGAAAACAGAACCATGACCATGACCAATTTTTTATTTTTTATTTTTTAGTTTGGTAGTGAAATGAATTTTTTTTTTCCTTCAATTCTAACAATTTATGCATTCTCTTCTCTACATATATTGCAATAAAAAAAAAAGAAAAAAACTTATATTGTCCAAATTGATAAGTTTACAATGTCGGAGTATTGTATTCATGTCAGCATATTTGAAAAGTGCTTCTGAAATAGATCGTGGCTTCCAAAAACATCATTATAATTGAAACTTGTTAGGTGCGGGACTAATGTGTGAAAATATAAAAGTCTTTAGCTTTTTTGTTCTTTAAACAAATAAATGGACTCCATTACCATTAACCTTGAAAAAGACAAAAAACGGGGGGTGCGAAACCCATGTGGCAACGCGGTTTTGGCCTATAAGTTAAATATGATGAGAGGCACTCTAAATCTCTCGTAATAAAAAAGCAAACAAACAACGCATAAACGCCAGTCAAAAGACGAAAAACAGAAATTTTCTATTATCCAGAAGAATTGAAGACTAGAATTGTGGTTGGTGAGTGTGAAAGCTTTTTGGGGGAGGAATGCATACATTAAACCTTAGTTCGTTATTAAATGTCATCAACGGCATAAATCAACTTATCAAGTAATTAGGTTCAACACCATGCCCTTTCCAGCAAATCTTTTATTAATTACTTCCATAAGAAGTTAAGGTTGAACACCATACCCTTTCCAATTTTCTTTTTTAATTATTGATGAAAGTTAAATATTAACAACAGGAGCTAGAGTTCAATACCGTGCCCCTTCCCAGTATTATTTACAGGGAAAAATCCGCATATCTTACTAAAAGCAAAAGGTGATGAGGTTCAATTTTATGCCCTTTACGCCGAATATTAAATGACAGCAAAAGGCACAAGATACAAGAGTTTGGCCTTCCAAAAGTCTTTGTTAGTGGATACTAAATTTTTGAAAAGCCAGCCAGCCCCTTTTGTCCTTTACCTGAAAATAATTTAAGAAATAGGGATAGAAACACAGGTACTCTCAATTAGTCGCTGTTCTTGATTACGTGTAAACCCTGTGGAAGTACCAAAATTTGAACAACTCTGATAATGGGACAGAGCCATCATGATTTGCTAAGTCCATGCAAGCTTTGTTTTGACTAGACTATCGTGTGGTTCCATTTCTTTAATTGGAGAATAAAATATAAAAAGAAATGAGGGAACCGTGTTTAGTTGAAGAATTTGTAAGAATAGTTTAACGATATATCATTGTCTTGGAAATTACCTAAAAAGAAATTAATTTTAAAAATATTTGAAACCATCACTGCAATCAGAAATTATCATAAAATCTGTGAAGACCTCCTGATTTGTACAGTAGCTTTGAGCATAACTTGAAAAGCTGCTCCGACAAAAGGAAATAATTAATCAACATTTCTATGTTCCTAGCTGTTAAAAGATATATCACTATTATTATTTTTATTTTTTTTATTTTTTTTTATTTTTTATTTTTTTAAAAAAAAAGTATCTTTCAAAAGAAAGATGCACATATGTAATCTTTCTTCTCAATAAGTTGGTAAAATGAATGGCATCTAAGGAGAAATGTCAATTCTACGTATATGGATGTGCGAGTAAGTTTCATCGTGTCTTCCTCCTTAAACAGACATTTCGAAAGATTTTCATCATCAAAGACGAAAATTCAACTACTTCAGTCATTTCAGCTTTAGTTTCAGTCAATAAGACAAATAGCATCATTGGTCAATTGGCTCCATAGCTTCATTGGTCAGTTGGTCTCATAACTTTTACCTCAATAGAACCAACTATTTAATAAACGTATGTCATATATTTCAATATGTTAGAATATTATTAAATAGATAGATGCACAGATGACATGGTGCGATCGTCTTATTTAAGTTTTTCTCTGCTTTCAATTCTTTTTACAACCATGAAACCATAACACTTCTTTGCAGCAGCACTGTAAATTTTCATATAACCCCTTCCATTCTTCTTTATTTAAATTTTACTCATAAATATTAAATTGATTTTCATTTGCTTCCAT